>NC_047169.1:19047594-19647594 GCF_009819705.1 Hippoglossus hippoglossus
TAATTGTTCCTGAGGTTTTTAATTGTAGACTTTACCCACAAGTGCCTGTTGTTTTGGGTCAGGGACATTTTACCATGTAGTGTGTCAGACATGTTATAGAACCCTAATACTTCGGAGGCCTTGTTACCAGTGTGTCTGTCAGTGTGCTATCCTCTGCTGTTATATCCTTCCTTTCTGATAGTGCTGCATTCTTTGAAACACAAACGCCCAAACTGTTTTGCCCCATTGCCGTTTCAGACGCACAGAGACATTGTCTAACTGGGAACAATGGTTTTATACATCTACCCCAGCTGGTCTCGGGTCAGTGCAGTTGAACAGTCTGTGCTGAGGACCAAGTTCAGGTCAGTTTTTAGAGAACAACAATGAGGGATCTTTGGAGGTCTGTGTTTACTTCCCAGCCCAGTGTCAATGTCTGTTGCTCATCACCGACTGGCTTCTGTAATCCCGAAGCCCAACAGCCTGCGACGCTTTGAATTTTCACAACTTCAAGGCATTATATTAGTTACGTACATACAATACATAATGCAGAAACTAAAGGAACACATTCTAATTAATACTTTAATATCAGAAAAGGGAATTCTTTAGGTGCTTGAGTGTAGATTAATACATCTTAATATGACGATGAGTTATCTGATCCCTACAGAGTGTTAATAAAAACAAAATCAAACAAATCCATTGTAAAACAGAATTGGCTGCATGTCTGAATACTGTAAACAAATCCCAGTTTTGCCAGATTGGTGGACTACTAAAGTGAATTGCAACAAGCTATTAGAATGTAAAATAACAATAGAGTTTAATTAACCATGGTCTATTATATGTTAGATGAACAGTATATAGACAGCTGTGGCTCAGGAGGTGGCTGTATTCAAGATACTGAACCCCTAATTGATGGTTGTGAGTGTATGAATGTGTGTCTGAATGGGTACACTGTGATGTATAAGTGCTTAGAGTGGTCATAAAGACTAGAAAAAGCACCATATGAATACAGACAGACCATATCATTTTAAAATGAGCATATTTTAATGTTTCCAAGATCAACCCATCAGCATCCAATAGATATTAGAGAAAAAGTGGTAGAAACGCAGAAAGTCTACTTTATTGTTCAGTACTGGCGGATCAGTGGCACCAACAGCCTGTCACCACCTCTCATGTGGTGAGGTTAAACTTCAAGGGCAACCACGTTCAAAGAAGAGAGGCCGCTTGATCGTAATGAACAGACTTTTTTATGTGGAACACTTTTACAAGACGAGTCTGTCTTTGAATCTCCTCTTTGGTCTTCCCACAGAATTCACAAGCCTTTTCAAAACAGTACACCACATAGAAGTGTTGCAGTTTGCAAGTCATCTATTTAATATGACTTAATGGTATTGGTTGATGGTGATTGGTAGCTATATGAACATGCTTCAGCTTTTCTTGTCTTGTGGGGTGGGAGCCCTTCTTAAGACATTTTCTCAGCCTTTTTTCCAATGGCATTGTTCAGAATATGCCCCAATTCACCTTTCTTATATTCCAGAGGGTTTGTATATGTATTGGACTCTGCCCAAGGTCTCCACAGCTCCAGGTCTCCACAGCTCCGCAGTGCAGCATTCTCATGTACATTAGACTAAAGGGAGCACATGACTGTTTGGAAGAGAGATTCAACTGCCTAAGAAAACTTCTTTCCGGTGATCCTCCGGACTTTCTCCGCAGGGTTTGTATGTGTGAGCGCAGATGTACGAGTGAGAGCCTTTAGAGTTTCTGAGGACTTTCTCTGTCTGGGCCCTTGTATGAAGTCAGCAGGAAGTCCAGAGGAGAGGATGTGAGAACGCAGCAGGAGGTCCGCCGCACAATTCACCGCGAGCAAGTGGGTGTGATGATGACGTTTCTTACATAAAAAAAGAAAAGAAGAAAAAGAATACAAATATCTCCTGCTATGTCGTGCATGTGTGAAATGCAACTTCCACAGAGAGTCCCGACCAAATTCTCTGGACTTCCTCTGGAGGTCATGTCTGAAAATGGCTTCGGTGAAAGTTGTCAGGGAGGCTTAGTCCTTACTGTATAGTACAAAATGTAGACTTAGGCTTGGACATCACCACCAACATATGTCTCCGGATCTAGCGAGAGTTTTGCAGCTATAGAATTTTGAGGGAAGATGACGTTGTCCTGTAGAATTTAAATACATTGACCTTGGTTTGAAAAGTGTTAGCATAGTTAGTGGGTGCAAAACAAAGAGCGGCATACCAAGCAGAATTGGAGGGAAAAGTCCCAGAGGGTCAAGTATATAGTTTTACTGGTGTTGGGTACATTAGTATATTTATTGAACTGGAATATGAATCTGCTCATTGAATCTAGAGCTGTCACAATTAGTTAATTAGTCCATGACAGAAAATCTGTTAGTCAAGAGAAATGTCCAGAATGTCAATCAAAGCTAATAAGATCTCAGGAAATCCCTGGATCACCTACATGCAGTGTTGTCAAGTGTGAAGTGGAAAGCTTAATGGATATTGGAAATCATATACTGTGTATTTTGGCTGGATATGCAGCCTAGCCTAGTGACAGCAGCTGCATCTCAAATGAAAAATAATCAAAGAAAAGCCAAATGAAAGTGTTTATTTTTAGCTCAGAACCATTTTCACAGTTGACTAAAAATAGGTCAGTTAGTGAGTTTTGCATTTGACCGAGTGCTCATTTACGCCTGTGATCATATTAACGCACTTCCCTCTGTAGCTGTATGTGGTTTATGTTTCTGAGCAAACATTTTAATCTGATGTGACAGAGACAAGCATCATGTTCAAGAGCACTTTAGCGGGACAAGATGTTTACACAGACGGCCTCTTCTTCCACTTCTGTCTGAATAGTAGTAACAGGAATATTGTTAGTTCTTTACTCTGATACCTTTTATGTGTGATGTTTTTGTTATCCAGGAGTTAACTCTCTAAAATTTAGATGTAACATGCTTGGGACCTGCAAATAACTAAACCTGACAGAATAAGCCTGTGTGCAATACTGTATGTTTTGCATAAAGGGTTTAAAAGTAGCTTTCGTTTGTGAGAAAGGGCTTCAAGGCCAAAGCAGTGACCATTAAAAACTAGAATGGCACTCTGGAGGGCGCATACTTCTGGCCCATCAGTCCCCTTAATTTCAATCAAGCCGTTCCAAATTGCACACACTCTTAGATAATAGGCGTCTAAATATGCCCGATTTTTTTCAGCAAGATCCATGGAATATTGTAATGTAAAAAAAAACAACCTATCTTGCAATGTTAAAGAAAGACTTCCAAACTCCTGGATCTGCCCTGTTGATTGAATCCCCTCCAAAAGTTCACGTGTTCTTCTTCAGCCCGTACCACAACCTTTATTTCAATAAAATCCCTGTGGTAGTTTTTGCGTTATCTAAACAAACACCAATGGAAATATAACCTCCCTAATTACTGTGTGTGAAGTCTGATTTATATGAACTGGGCTGCACTGATTCGCTGGGTGACAGGAACCATTGTGACTGCAGTTCATTCAGGCTCTCTGTGATGCACTGCTGCCCACGTGTGGCTGTGAAGGGGAATCAGTGAAACTCATTCACGTGTGTGTGTGTGTGTGTGCGTGTAGGAAATAATCATCTCTCAATGAAAAGACTGTTGCTGAATGATTGTCACTTTGATAGATAGTTATTAATCATATTCTGTTGTTAAGAAACAAAACTTGTCATTACATTGCAACCTTCAATCAATCAAATTTTATTTGTATAGCCCATATTCACAAATCACAGTTTGTCTCATAGGGCTTTAACAGGGTGTGACATCCTCTGCCCTTAACCCTCAACAAGAGTAAGGAAAAACTACTAAAAACCCTTTTAACAGGGTAAAAAGAAGGTAGAAACCTCAGAGAGAGCCACATGTGAGGGATCCCTCTCCCAGGACGGACAGAAGTGCAATAGATGTCAAGTGTAAAGGAGAACATCACCAAGATAAAGGTTTTAGCAGCATTGATAAGGGTAAACATTTTGAAGCATAACTGAAGGTCAATGAATTGATGGATTATTGTCAGTAATGGTCAAGTGTCTGAGGAGAAATACTATGTATCGAGCAGTCCTGCTGCAATCATAGTCTATGGTCAGCTGCCACCACGATCATGATCCTCCATCAAGATCGGATGCCACTATAGTCCACAGTCATTGTCCACTGCCGCCATCAGGATCCATCATCAGCTGCCACCTCGGTCGTGGTCCACCACCATTATCAGATGCCAACACGATAAAGGATCCGCCATTATTATCACAATCAGCCAGCACGATACAGAATCCGCCATACTGGATCCACCATTACGATCTCTGATACGCGATCCACAGATCAGAATCCACGATGTGGCCACAGCTGCGGCCCTGGATCTGCGGACGATAAGGCAAAGGGACTCCGGGGAAGAAGTCAAGTCAGTAACATGTATTGATGAGATATGAATTACTTTGATGTGATAACGATTGAGAAGAGGAAGGAGAAGCTGGAAAGAGAAGCTCCGAGTGTCATGTGTCCCCCGACCTTCTAGACCTATAGCAGCATAACTAAGAGCAGGTCTAAGACAGGCCTGTACCAGCTCTAACTATAAGCTTTATCAAAAAGAGTTGTTGCTTCCGACAACCTTGTGTTGTAGAAGATGACACTAAGTGGAGAGTTGAATTCCTGGGAAACAAGGAGTTAGTGGTTTTTAGAACTTTTGAAATCTTTACTCTTTAAACAACTGAATTGGTCTTTTCCATATTTTTCCATTTGATTATCTTCATAATCATGCAGAGTGGGATGATGCACACTTTAGAATTATTGTGAAAAAAAATCATACACATGAATCTGGCAAAAGTCTGGATATGAAAGACAAATTTGATTTGAACATTCTGCATCCTACCTGAAAATACTACGGACAATAACTTTATTTTGTGTATAAAAAAAAGATTGCAGTAACAAACCGTGCATCAAAGATTAGAAAAAAACAGGATGTTCCTTCTTTCTTTGTTTTTATTTCCATTTCTCGAAAAAGATTGTCTCCTCTCGGTTTTTGTGTTGTGCTGACATTCATTTGTAGAAAAAAATACAATTAAAGTTAAAGAAGACACTTTAATTTGAAAGCTGGAAGCATTTTAACTACTTTGATGAGAAACATGGTCAAATATTTCCAGTTTGATGAAACGTTGTTTGGTTTCCTCCTCTTTCTCAGGAGAGGAAACAGGATGCAGCTTCACGTTTAGGGGAAGTAACAGCACGGTGCGTGTTTCCACTCTGTCTTCACACTGTTGTCAGTAAATTTTGAAATGATTCATTAAATCGTTGGAGTCGTGAACCTCTTTAGTTATTCTGTTGTCTGACTCCAGACAGCGAGGATGTGTGGTCAGAGTGCATTTGTGTGTTGTGCATCAAATCACTATTCCACATACAGTAACCTTGAGAGACTTGAGTGACTCTTTTGCTTTTGTCATCAGTTCCAGTCTTTTCTTTGTCCTTCCATCCACCTTCCTCACTCTTTCTCCTTCAAACTGTATCTAGTTTTTCTGTAATTTCATGAAGCAAAGTAAAATACTGATGGAAAGAGGAAAAGTACACAAAATATAACAACATTCCTAAAGTAGCAAGAGTAGATGTAACTGGACTCGGCACAAATACACACAGTCCATGTCATGCAGCTTCAAGACATCACACGAAAAGACACTTTTAATTTGACTGATATTTTCACGTTTATAAAACATACAATCACTTAATGCCACTCTTTCTGTTTTTAAATGTTCACTTTCACCTGTCATGGTCTAGAAGTAACTTTCAGCCGTTTTTCTCTCCTCTGTGCTTCAGCGACTTGATTTCGTCTTGTCTCTTTTTCCTACAGGAGTTCTTTCGTTCTCGCTTGCTGTCTCGTTGAGTCTTCCCTCCCACTATCCCCTCCTCCCTCTTTCTGTCTGTGTCTTCTCCTTTTAGACTGAGATTCTGGCTGACAGCTCTTTATTCACCTTACTCAGTCCCTACTTTGTTCTTCCCACTCGAGCTCTTGCTCTCTCCCTCACTCCCTTGCATTCTCCCTAAACTTAACTTCTCACTTGACCCTAAGTGCGGTGAACATTTATCCGTTTACAACTTATGTAACAGAAGATGGCAACTTTCATATAGAAAAAGATTGAGACACACCTACTTCACAAGTGGGTTTAGTTATATATATTCTTTATACTTTGAGAATGCTGTGTGGGACTAAATTTTTTGAAAATGTAGTCATGTAACAGATATTGTAGGTGTATGTGATGTTGCCTCATGAAGTTTTAAGAATAAGACTGGAACAGTTCCCCCCCTGAAGTAGGATTGCAATTTGAATGCCTTTATTACCTATACTTACTTTCTATTAGTAAAGAGTTGAAACCCGAACCTCCATGTTCATTCAACTGAATGACAATAAACATAAACCTACCCAACAGTCAAATGTTAAGTTTACTCCATTTGATTAGATAGTGATGGTCACTTCTGTCTCCTTCTCTTGTTCATGTGAAATGTCTGTTTTTATCAGACCCCCACCCACAACATCTCACACAGGCCCAAGACGTTCTCAGCCCAGTGTGTTTATCAGACGGCACAGCTCAAATTATTAATGTCAAAACAACCAGTCTGACCGTGTTGAATACAACAGAGCTGTTACTGCTCTCGCTCCCCTTCTCTCCTTTCAACCCAACTGGTTGAGGCAGCTGCTGCACCCCCCCACCCTGAGCCTGATTCCGTTGGATGTTTCTTCTCTCCACGGTCAGTGTGGGAACCGTTGGGTTCCTCTATAATATTGTAAGGTCTCGACATTATTATGACACGTGCCTTGAGAAAATGCTGTGATTCAGTACTAGATAAATTGAAGTAAAAAAGAGAACGTGTTGTGAAAGTTACATTGGGGGTGAGATGCAGATCTTTGATGAAGAAGAAACCAACATTTTCAATGATGTACTGTAATTTTGTCTTCAGCACTGTTAAAACTTGATGGGAGCTATTCTAACGCATCATTCACTGTTTAACTTAATACAAATCTTAAATCTATTGAACCGAACTGCACCAAATTCAACACTGAACTTCCCTTGGGTCCTTAACAATACACATGGCTAAGCGTAAAGCCCAAAAAATAAATGGTTCTGGAGATTGCACATACAGAGATTCGCTGGAAATAGTAGATATATGTCAGCTCCTAAACAGTTTTATCTCACCATGGTTTGATGACTGTAATCCTGTTTCATGCTGGTTTACTTGCTAGCGAGCCTGCTAACTCGTAGCTGCTTTTCAGCCGAATCATTGCACGACTGTAGCCTATTTAGGCTGGGAATGTTGAGCCTTTACTCCCTCTTACTGTTACTCTTACTCGACAGCAGAGCCAAATTGGCGTCTTGACGGAAAGGAGAGGGCTTGGCGAGACAGACGCTGTTTCACATCATGCCTTTGACAATCTGAAATCACACAATCTGGCAGCAACATTTCAGTTTCATGTAAAAGGGGGTGTAATGAGGGGGTCTTCTTATTGGCAGTATATCGGGATCTCTGTGTAAAAGGCTTGTGCATCTTTTCACTGGGCATGTGTGATTCATGATGTCATTAAACCGCCGCAGGTTAGACTACGCCGTAGATGTGTAGAATCAGGGCAGCTCACAGTTGACTCATACAACCAGGGAAGCATCTTTTTGTGAATTTGGAAGCTGTGCCCTTAGTTCCCTCTGGCAGGACTTCCACTAACGTTTTTGCTTGAACTCTGTAACAAGTCATGGCATCCAGAAATTTTCTCCAGGCCAAGTCGGAATATTCGCTGTATATCCTCCCTAGAAGAGCTGATGGAGAGATAGATCAGATTAGTGGACTTGATCAAATGTGTCTTTTGTGCTTTGGTATTAGCTGCTTTCACATCACATGGAGCATGCGTCCTCACAGGGATCATGTGGTCGGTCGCCCTCACACTTGAGGCATAAAGAATCAGGGCAGAACAGATGCAGATTCTCCTCTGACTCACACATCACATTATGTTATTTTTGTTCTGGCTTGAGTCCTCACAGTCAAGAAAGCAGTTGTAAGCGCACACATTGGTCACTGTTTTTCACAAACCAGCGGAGAGTCACGGACAATATTGTTAGAAATATGTTCACAGTAGCTTGTTTGGTTTTAAGGTTTCTGTTTGTTTTTTTTTTACACCTGCAATGTAGGGAAAGGAAAGGTTTAAAAATACAAGGGAGAGCATTCTAAAAGAGAAAAGGGGTCAGGAGAGAAGAGAGAAGGAACGGGAACTCCAGAGGAGGACGGGAGATGAGAGCTGCAGAGGCTGCTGGATGATGTCTGCATGAACGTCAGCCTCTGTTAGTGTCTCTGAATCCCGCTTCACTCTCTCTTTCTATTGCTGTCTGTTGCTGTAGCTGCTCTCAGGTGTCAATGAAAAGAGGAATGAGGGGCTGACAGCACCGTTAGAGCTGTTGTGGAGAGCTGGAGGGGGATGGACACACACACACACACACACACACACACACACACACACACACACACACACACACACACTGACATTAAGATTGTTGTATGTTTGTAGTGTATATCATTTTATTTTTTTAATCTCTCGGACACTCTTATTTCCTATTTGAAAATGTCACCTTCTATTGTAAATCCAGACATTCACATAGACGTACACACGCTGTATTACACTTGATATAATTACAGACACAACTACAGTAGCTTCAGTAAAAACATGGGTTGGTTTCATGAGATATCAGCGCTATGTAGCCTGCAGCTTAATATTTTGGGAGGATAATGAAGACTATTGTTGGTGTGACCTACTCCCTTTTGGCGTTGTGCAACACCAATCACTGGGAAGTGATACACCTGGTGTAAACAGAGGGAAACTAATACTCAAACCTTCAGCACCACTCTGTAGGGAGTGAATGATTTCCATATAAATGGGTGAGGTGTGTTGAACGAAATCTATCAGAGCTAATGTTGATTCAATGAAATAGAAAGCCATATAAGTAAAAGCATAAACAAGTTGTCTTTAAAGATAGATCATTTTCACAAAACTGTCATTGCCCATTGCAACCAACACATGATTGTGTTGGTCTACCAAGCAGTTAATCAATTAGTCATTTAACAACACATAGTTTAAAGTGCATCAGCATCAGCCACCAGGTTGTGAGTCTAAATGGAAGAGATGGCCAGACCCAACACAGGGAGAGAGAGAGAGAAACATTGCTCTGTACAACTGGGCTGAACTATGGAGCTGAGAGAGAGAGAGAGAGAGAGAGAGAGAGAGAGAGAGAGAGAGAGAGAGAGAGAGAGAGAGAGAGAGAGAGAGAGAGAGCTGCGATGTCAGCATATAGACCCCAGGGAGAGAGACACTGAAAATAGAGAGAGATGCGTGGCAGCGTTGAGAGGAGCAAAGACTCTACTTAGGAATAAAGATAGCCAGCTACAGCCAGTGCTGCACTGTTGTTCCAGTATGGAGGGGGGACACACTGGATCTCTGAGCAGCAGCGTGGGATTGTTTCCAATTCTAAAATCTGGTCCGACTACAACCTGCCGTCTCAGCTCAACTGGTCCGGGGACAGAATTCAACTGGTCTGGGATGGATTTGTTTCCGCAATCGAGAGACAAGCTCAAACTTTAAACTAATATCGCATGGCAGCATCAACGGCGACTTCAGTGAAATTTGTGTCTATTCTGACATGGGAGCAATTCTGTGTCGAAAGCTATGAAGAAAACTAGTTGAAATTAAAGACAGTTGACAGTTAATGCTTCAACTGTAGTTTCCATGGGACCAATGCTCTTTCTAAAGCCTTTTTCCACATTCAAAATTCAAGGATGACATCAAAGCTGAAGAACTCATCTAGATCTGTGACCGGGACTAAATGAAAGGTGAGAAAAGACAAGAAGAAGATTTGTGGAAAATCTGTTTTGATCACGAACAAATTGCCTTAAATTTCAAAGAAAAGGACTAAGTCAAACCAAAAAAAAAGAGGACTAGCTTGCAACAATGTGGTAGAAAACTGGACAAACAAATGACTGTTGAAGTCCAATCCAGTCAGAAATTGGATGGTTTTCTTGGCTTTAGATGGAATCATCATTGCTTGGCCGACTGTCTTTGAGACTAGGAAACGCGATCCCTTGGTTTGCCCAGAGGAAGAAGTAAAGCAACGATAAAGCTCTTGCTAAATCCAACTCAAGGATTACAAATTCACTGAAGACTTGATGTCCTACATAAACATTGCTGATTATGACACTGTGTCGAAGTGCTTTCCATTGACCTGCCCTCCATTGACTTACCCCACTGGCTATATGATGCCTCAAGCAGACACTGTGCAAAGGTGACCGGATATCTCAGTGTTGGGATCTGAAGCCTTGTGACCCCTGGTGTGTGTTGGTGCGAGTTCCTTGCACGAACGGTATATATGAATATGAATGTGGAAGGGCTATGCTGAGGTTGTCGGGCGTCGCACCAGCTCCATCAGGCCACGAGTGGCGATTTCAATGTTCTGTCGGAGTGGACTGTAGTGACGTTGAACCTCGCTGTATCTGGTTGGCAGTGCTAAGGGGTGTTTCGCCTCAAGCCTCACCAAGGCGGATACCCATCGCATCGCCAAGAAGACGGGGCTTCCGGAGGGCCATACAGCGCCATCGATTGTCCTGGGTACGAGGGCAGACAGTAGATATGGGTCGCCAATACTGTATTTCTTTCTTGCCAAATGATTGCATGCTTCGAGGGTCTATCGAAAGGAATCCAAACCATCCTTTAGATCAGTGGTTCTCAACCTTTTTTCAGTGATGTACCCCCTGTGAAATATTTTTTCAGCCAAGTACCCCCTAACCAGCGCAAAGCATTTTTGGTTGAAAAAAAGATGTAATACACAGCGCTGTGCCATCAGTGTCTGATTTATTAAACACTTATATTTTATTGAATATTTATTAACTAACTATTTTTAAAGGATTTTTGAATGGATGCTAATTTAAAATCTATTTTTTTTAAATCTCACGTACCCCCAGGGGTACACGTACCCCCATTTGAGAACCACTGCTTTAGATCATCATCAGGACACAAACTATTGAGTTTAAAGCCAGACAAATGAAATTCTTTCAGATTTAGTTAGTCTTTGATAAACAACATGCAATGACATGCTAATGGAAGATATTATTAATGATTGTGAAAGCTATTACTATGTCTAGGGCTTTCTTGCTCTGTTTTTGTTAGCAATGGCATCCAAACCCACTTTGCTAAAGACAACATTTAGCATATGATACATCAGATATTTGTATACCATCAGTTTGCAAAAGTGTTGATTGTACTAAATAACCAAAACATTAACTTAGAGGGGATGATTTATTAAATACAGCTTTTAATGCATTACTGAGGGTCTTATATAGGCATCAGACTAGACAATAGTCTTGTCTTTTGACAGCCACTATGTCAAACAAGACAACCACAGTCGTAAATTCTAGGGTTGGAAAGTACTGTACATGCCAGGGACCAACTTTGCACCGGTGGAACTGTGTTTGTCCACATGGAGTAACCGTGTATGTAGAATTTGATCAAATACATAAAGAGAAGGCAAACAACTGTGACAGTTTTAAAGATTTGAATTTCTTGTTAAATGTTGGTTATGGATTTGTTTTTCTGAAAAGTGGAAACTTGTGGTTTACTTTAGTAATCAGCAGGACAGTGTAGCCTCCAACAAACAGGTTACTCTCCAAATCAAGCCTTCAAGCATTATTTTGACTAATGACAACTTTGTTTACTATTGTGTCCTCTACATGTACCCAAGCTTTTTCATCACCAAATTTATTAAATGATCATTTCTGAGCTGAGAGAACTCCACAGCAAGCTGAATATTGTAAGTATTGTGGCCATAACATCTTTATTGCTAATGTCTTAGCATGATTAACCAATTTAAAAATCTAGCACACCCTGAACAAAGGTAGATTTCTTTTGCTTATTTTTTTGTTAAGCTGAATAATTTAGCTTTAGTTTTTTTAGCCACTGGTTGCTAACACAACACTGACCCTTCATCATCTTAAGCTTTTAGGTGAACTTGGTAGCAAATATATCCACTTCCAGCATATACAGAGCAACATGAGGATTTTTTTGCAGCCAAGCAGGTAATTTCAGTGGGTTTGTGTGTGAACAGATGTCTACTGCAGCTGCAAACAAGCTTTACAAGAACAAACAGTTATATTGTGGGCAAGATGTAAAGAGTGAGCTGAAAAACTCTGCAAAGAAATGCAGAGTTGGTGATCGTTCTCTGTGTCTTAGTCACTATGATTGACTCCACCCTTCTCATTTGACCCAATGTTGATACAAAATATTGATGAGTGCAGCTTTAAAGTTGAATTAATTGGACCTATGTGGGCTGTGGTAACCTCCCAGTGCATCCAACCAGACTGACAATTTAAATCAAGTCTTGATTTGACTAACTTTCCTGAAGCAAGTGCGTTTGCTCCCTATACCAGTGTATAATGTGGAACGGTGGACCAGTCACTTGGGAGATACAAAAGTGTTATTCTTGTTCAGTTACATCTGTGGTGCTTCCAGAGTGGTATCAGCTCTATACTGGACACACTTTGATTGTTGCCATCGGTCCATCCTGGTATATGATGCATCTTTAAAAACAGCAATGGCTGTCAGCATTGGCACACTCCTCATCTCCTATCTGATCTGATGACTGTGGACAGGTGTATTTCCTCTGGGACGTTTCTTCCGCTATCTTGCTTTAACCTTTCCTGTCTTTTCTGATCAGTGCAAGGGAGGGACGCTAAAATCCCCTGTCCTTGTCCTTTTCCGCCATGTGGGTGTCCTGGTTTTATCACAGGGAGTGAAGGTTAAGGTCCGTGCTGTGTGAACTCCATCCTGTGTCAGTATAGAGACTGATTCAGCACAGGCCGTTTGATTCATTTGTGTGTGTTTTGTGTGTGTGTGTGTGTGCGTGCGTGCCTCCTTTTGATGTTATGTAATGTTGCACTGAGGGGGCTGTTGACTAGCAGAGGGGACAAGAGATGAGGCTGATGCCCTCACTACGCACAGAGATTCATGTAGCCTTATATAATCTCTTGTGTGTACAGTATGTGTGTGTGTGTGTGTGTGTGTGTGTGTGTGTGTGTGTGTGTGTGTGTGTGTGTGTGTGTGTGTGTGTGTGTGTGTGTGTGTGTGTGTGTGTGTGTGTGTGGTGAGGGTGGTGAGGGTGGTGTGTGTGCGTGGTTGTGCTTTTATATCATCTTTTCAAAAATATGCATCAATGATCACACCACCTCAACACTCACTGCTTATAGCATGCTTGTTTGCTGGTAGAAGCAGTGTTTTAGTTATCCTGTGTCGAGTATACACTTTGTGTGTGAGTGTGTGTGTTATCATACAAAGTACCTGTCACTTTGTGTTATCTGTGCCTGTGTATGCAGGCTGGATGTGTGTCTTTTTGCATCGCGTCACTCTTCCTCTCTCGGTGCAGCTCACTCTGCTGTGGTCTGAATGTCAGACAAGCACAATTACTAAATCATTAAATACCCAATGACGAGTGTGTGACATTCAAATCCTAAATCCAAGTGAGCGAAGTGAAATGATTAGTGCAGCAGACAGAACGACGAGTAAACTGGGTGAGCTGCAGGCCCATGTATGTGAAGAGCTCTGTTTGAGACAGCACAACGAGCCCTTGTTGTTGGGAATAGGCTGCACAATCAGGCCGAGCATGGCAACAACTATATAAATGTATATACTTGTAAAAAGATAGAGTTGCCCAGATACTAATATATATTATTAATACCATCTTGCCCCAGTAAGTCTTAATAAAGCTGCCCTTCGACAGGAGGTGTATATTTGACCACACAAAAGATGCCAAATTAATTAATTCGGTGTATGAATATATTTTAATATCAAGCAAGACAAGCAAGCAGGTGTCTGTAACAATCTGACAGCCTCAGATAAATATATCTTTTGAATATATTTATTTCAAATGAGGACTGGGGATTTTGTGATTGTGGATTGTGTCCATTAAAATTATTAAAATATCTGTTAATTAGGTTTTCTTTTAACATGTGAAAAGAAAGGTTTATTAATGGCCCATGTAGATTCAGACCCTACCAGGTAGATAAAACCACTTCTTTTCATCTTTGGTGAATCAATCGACTTTAACAGCAAAATATTCAAAAATAACATTCAAATTGCTAAATTAATAATAAAGTGAAAAGAATAGAAATAAATAGAAATTTAATAAAATAGTAAAATCCTAATAGGGAATAGATTTTAATGTGAGTGCAATTAGGAATTAAATATAGTGCATTAAAAAAAATCTAATATTGAAATGTATGCAAGTAAATAAACAAGTAGGTCTTGAGTATTCTTCAAAAATACATCTTTATCACCCAGCCCTAAAATCCATTGTAAATATCATAAATCCAGCGTTTACTGTCATAATTTCCAGACAAACTTCTTATTAACTTGGTTAAGTGTGTGTTTGTTGTACAATGTGGAAACAACACATTGACAATCAGGTCAATAAAGTGGTTGAAGCTTTAAGTTTATTTATACAAGTATACAAAGCAAGATGTTCATGCAAAGAATTACAGGTAGAAAAAAGTCACACTGCTGTATAAAACACACTCTGGCATGTTGGCATTTCACACATTTCACTTTGTGGGTAAGTGTGTGTGAGTGTGTGTGTGTGTGTGTGTGAGTGTGTGAGTGAACGAGAGATGGGGAGGGAGAGGTAAACATGCACAACATCTCACCTCGGTGTACATTCCCTCATGTGTGTGAAATGTCACCTGCAGAGATGTCAGATGATGAGGGATCCAACACAACAACGTATCCCCAGCTACCACACACACACACACACACACACACACACACACACACACACACACACACACACACACACACACACACACACTCACACACACACACACACACACACACACACACACACAAATGTCAGTGGGCAGGAATTCTCTGAGGTTATTTTATCGTGTTGAAGCCTGATGGTGAAAATAATAAATGTTACGTAATGAAAATGTCATTGTGAAGTAAAAGCCCTAAAAGTATTTGAATGACCACAAACTGAGTCATTTCACTGCTGTTAAATGGCCTGATCAGAAAGTGAGCCAGCAGCACAACCTAACTCTGCCTGTCAGCGATTTGACCTGAGTTATTGTTATTTGTTTGAACATACAACATAAAGAAATGAATCGGAACTGCTTGGCTTCCCTCTGCGGAAAATGTGTGTCTCCTCCCGGCTCCCCCTGGAACTATTCTTAGAGGCGAAGGTTTCCCCAAAGCTCCACCATCCACTTCCTGTCTCAAGAACCACTCTTCCTGTTGTTTTTGTAACTGGCTCGGGTCGGGGGTGTGAGGCTTTTTATCCGTGTCAGTGTGTAGTTGATGTTTTCACCCCGTTCATTCTTTGATCATACTCCAGCAGTGAGATGTCAATCAAACATAATCTCTATGATCCATCCTCCCTAGTTTCCACTGTGTTTTGTCCATTCTGGTTTTAAACTGCCTCCCATCTTTGAAGCTCCACTTATCAATATGTGTTTAAAATGACTGCTTTGCTCCCTGCTTTGAATGATATTTACAGTTTGTTAGAGATGCGACACTTGAAGCAGACACCTCGACACAGTATGGACCTTTTAAATCAGAAAGTTCTCTCACCTCACTGTCAGCCACCAGGTGGGGGTTGAGTTGCTTTGGCTTCAAATATACAATTGGACAAACATCAATGTGATAGGAACTACCTAAAATGACAGAAACCATCTTTGTGAAAAATGAATTTGATGTGTACTTTGAATTTTTAGTTTGGTTTCTTGTCCCATCCAATAACATGGAGTGTATTGCAGCTATATTACAGCCAGACACCAGGTGGCCAGATTCAAACGATTTGGTTTCTTTTGAGTTGTCACGTCATCCATCTTCATATGCAGTTTATGGTATAAACATATGAACAAAACAAAAACACATTTAAATGAATGAAAACCTCCAACAAACAGTCAACAGGTGAACAAAATGGAAACTTTTCGTATTCTTCAGACTTCAAAATGAAATAGATACCAGTCCTCAGCATAGTAGACTGATTCTCCACTTGGTTTTCATCCAGGCACATGAACATGTTCCCATGCTTTGGGGTTAGTCTGCTGACAGTCTGTTGACCGTGAAAACAATAACGGAGAATACCCGCTCAGATGGTACTGATGCAGCAGGAATGCAGAGATAACTGTTAAAAGCTTAATTAAGAGCATCTCTAATAAGGTCCAACTTTGTGTGGGTTAGCAGTGTTGGCCACTGGGTCGACTCTCACTCTCCGTGAAGCTCTCTTTGTCTATTGTTCTTTGAATTTTCCAGATATGTGTTTATGAGCCCTAATAAGTTCCTGTTGTTCCATGACTGGTATTTATAGATTATGTATTTTTAACTCTGCCATTGTTGGCCAAAGGTAATAAATGTGATTAAAAGTGATTATAGAGCTTCCTCTTTGGAGAGAGGAAGTCTCTGAGAAATTCCTGGCATTGGTGAAATTCTGCCCAGGTCGGATCTGGACAGGGTCCTCAGTGAATGGACCACATACACCCACTTCCACCCACACACTTCCCTTAAATGTGTTCAGCCTTGGATGAATAAACAATCGCACACAAGTTCAATGGTGACACCTGAAAATGATCCTGGAGATATTCCTTAAGATTCACATGGTAACGTTCTGTTTCATTTCAAAGAGGGAAAGGAAAGAAAAGTGTTTAAACATCTTCTCTCCTCAACAGGCTAAAGGGCGGAGAGATGGTATGGTGTCTTCCAATGAGAACAGGCGCCGGCCGCTGTCATCGGGTGAGGTGGAGGGCGTGTCGTGGCAGGGCCCACGGACCATTTTCCTGCAGAAGAACTCACAGGGATTCGGCTTCACTCTGCGCCACTTCATCGTCTACCCACCAGAGTCGTCCCTCCACAGCCTCAAGGTCAGTCACTTTGGCCTGAGCCTTATATATCTCAAGAAAGGTCACTCACTTCTGCCATTTACTGCTCAGTTATTATTATAACAGTATTAGATGAGTACTCTATTATAACATTGATAATCTGCACCCATGGGTTGGATCACACCCACCTTTGAACTTAATTTGTCATCTTTGATCTCAAACCTGTTTCGTGAGTGTATGTTGCATAGCTGTGACACCACTGCAGAGACACAAACTGACAGAGACAGACACACACAGACTGACAGACAGAGTACTGTCAACCACCTCTGGGGCTGTTCCAACTAGTTATGTTCTAACTATAAGTGTCTCCAGGAGCCCATTTTACCAAGAAGTCACATGCGGCTAAAAATAAAATTCAGAATTCGCTTCTCAGCTGCAGTGTGAAGCTTTGATGGGACCAGACTTGATCCTGTGTTTCTGATCATAACAGTGAAAACAGGGGTCGACCGATTCCTAGTAAAATAGTCTGGAAATGGAAGATGAAGCAACTTCCCTTTTAGTCTGTCAGTTTGCTAACTATGAAAAGAGTGAAAAGAAAGTTAAGATTGGATTGGAAATTTACCATCAAACTTATGTACAATAAACTGATATCACACTGGGTCATGTTTGTTTCAAAATGAGTTCTTATAATTATTATAACTGGTCTCTTAACCCTTGCATGACAGCATGTTACTGACCAGTTCCACACAACATCTGGAGGCTGATAGACTAGTTTTACCCAAACAAGGCTTTAAAGACAGTCGTGTTTCTTGTAGGATGGAATGGTGGAAAAGTGGTTAACACTGTTGCCTCCCTCTGTGCTGGTTTTCTCCAGCTTCCTCCCACAGTGCAAAGACATGCAGCTCAGGTTAATTCATTTTATATGTAATCAGTCTGTCTGTGGTCTGGGTATATGTTATATAAAGGTCTATAACACATATGGAAAACATGATTCCATGTCAAAAAGTTAATCTGAAGAACCAAAGTGTATACACACCATATGGGGTTGACAGTGTAAGAGTAGGTACATTTAGCCTGTTAGTTGTCTGCTCCACACACTTGTGACTGATGTAGTACTGCAGTACTGTAGAACTGTAGTGGGGGAAGTACTGTAGTACTGTAGTGAGGTAGGACTGTAGTAGTGAATTATTGTAGGACTCTAGTTCTGTGGTGCTGTTGGACTGTAGTAATGTACTCTGTAAGGCTGTAGAACTGCAGTTCTGTAGTAGTGTAGTACTCTGTCAGTGACCTGGACAGAGGAAAAAGCTGATAAAGTTTTTGAGACAACAGGACACTCAGTCAGACAAGTTCTGAGATGGTTGTTTTGTCAGTGAGACAGTCAATGAGACACACAGATACTCAGCTCGACCGCAGTGTCAGATCTGGGTTGAGTGTAATGCGTGAGCTTAGCAGCGCCCCCCTGTGGTCCTTGTCTTAAACATCTTCACTGTGTTTCTCCAACAGGATGAAGAGAATGGAAATGCCTCTGGATCAGGTGACTGCCTCATGTTTCTATTGACTTAATTAGCTACACATTCAGGATTTGATTATGTTGTGCATGATATTTACACCGCCAGTATCGAGTTTCAGATAGCCCCCGTTTTGTAGTTTTTAATTGAGATTTCAGCAGTTTAAGTCCAGTAAAGAACCTTAAAGGGCACAAAGCTCAGCACTTAACTGTCCTGTATTTATAAATTGATTTTCTAGTCTCATGGACCAGTTAAAGCTCTTTACAGTAGAAATTACATTCACTCGTTCACACACACATTCATACAGCGCTACTTAATGCTGCACTTCTTCTATCACACATTGCCAGCACACCTGTCAAAGACTATTTTTGGTGCAGTATCTTGCCCAAGGACACTTCGGCATGCGGACTAGTGGAGCAGGGGATTCGGACCACCGGCCTTTTGCTTTGTGGATGACCCACTCTACCAGCAGCTGCCTAAGCCCTGGCTCTCTGGGGGCCATGTCTCCAGAAACTGAAATGTGTAAATTGTAAATGAAAAACTGTAAATTTCATTGGAATACACAATAAAACTACAGCAAAGAACTTTTATTCTCCCCCTCTGGCAGTGAAAGTAATTACACAAACACAGTAAATGTCATCACTACACAGCCTTCTGTAGCTGAGGGGGTAGAGCAGTCGTCCTCCCACCAGAAGGTCACGGGTTTGATCCTAGTCTTCCCCCATCTGTATGCCGAAGTGTCCTTGGGCAAGATACTGAACCCTGAATTGCCCCTCATAGAATAAGTGCTGCATATAGATGCACTGTATGAATGTGTGTGTGTGAATGGGTGAATGGCAATAACCTGTGCTTTGAGTGGTCATCAAGACTAGAAAAGTACGATATAAATACAGATTATTTACCATTTTACTTTAAATACTTAACCAATGCAAACCTGTAGTAAAGCAGTGAGGTGACGCCAGTCCTGCTCTTCTGTCAGTGCTCTCAAGTGAGGAAAAGACACAGCGATTGTAATGTAAACACTTACCTGCAGGTGCCGATGACAGTGTCTGCACAAAGTGTGTTGCTACAGCCTCTGGTGTATTATCAGGACAACACTGTACTGCAGCAAGCAGTCCTGTATGTTTCTATCAGTGGTGAGAAGTAACACATGCAGACAGACTGTTGTTCAGAGCGTCATCCTGCAGTTAAATAATGAGCCACAACATTAGAAGAAGAGAAACAGACGGAGGCTTCACATGATGAAGAGCAGCACAGACTCCAGACTTTACTCTCATGCAGGTGAAAGTAAAGCAACTTGATAGTGTAACAAATTAGTGTGAACTTCTGTTCCAGCGTTGGAACCAAATTTCTGAAACACAGTGTTTGATTTCCAGTGTAGAAAGAACAGCACAAGTGTGTTCAGCTGCTGGATAACTCAAACATTTAGATTACGGTTAGTTCAACAAGATGATTCAATTCAATAATTCATTATTTACTCTAAGATTAATATTTAGTATTAGAAACACTGACTTTACACTATGCAAAGTTGAGTAATACTGGACGAATGGGGGAACTGTACATTCCTTTGGGAAAGATTAGGATCTATTGTATCTATTGTGTTCGGCTTCTAAAGCACAAATGCTGAGAATGTGTAAGTAGGAGTACATTTTGTTCTGATATTCTCAGTCGAGGAAAGTTTCTCTGAATTTGGATTCTGAATGTGTGTGTGCCGTGTGTAAGCAGGCCGCCGGTGGTCTCGTTTGGAGCCAATGGACACCATCTTTGTGAAGAGTGTCAAGGAAAATGGCCCTGCCCAACAAGCTGGACTGTGTACAGGTAGAATGACACACACACACACACACACACACACACACACACACACACACACACACACACACAATTGGGTTTTAAAGAAACGTTTTGAAAGAAGTATTTGTGTGCGTATAAAAACATAATTGAATCTACATTTGTATTAACAGGTAATATCTTCCTGAAAAGGCACTCAAGGAAAATACACAGCATCATGCGAGCTAAAGGAATAGGCTGCTAAAGTGTCCTTTCATACATAACATCTGGCTGTATTGTGTGTGTACTCCAGGGGACAGGCTGGTGAAGGTAAATGGGGAAAGCATTCTTGGGAAAACCTACTCTCAGGTGATCGCACTCATCCAGAACAGGTGGGACACTGGTGTTTCTAAATCCCACTGTGAGGTCACATCTGACCTCTTGTTTCTATGCTGACGTCTATTGATGTGTTTTTTTGGCAGTGAAAACATTCTGGAGCTCTGTATTATGCCAAAAGATGAGGATGTGTTGCAGTTGGTAAGTGTGAGTATGATCTTTCTTCTGTTTTCTCTTCTTTCCTTCATTTCTCCTTTTTACAACGTGCAGCAGTCAGCCAGGCGTTTTATTTAAATATATCTAAACCTTAACTAAGGTAAAGAAATACATTAACATGAAAATAGAAGGAAGTGGAAGACAATATAGGTGATAGAAGATAAGAAATATTATATTATAAAAGATGCACTCCAAAATACAGTAATAACTTTGTTAAAGGTAATAAAGTTCCAATATTGGTTGTACAGTAAGATGAGATTAAGTTTATATTGTAAAAACCAAAGAAATCTTGCTGCATGGTGCACGCTGTATCTGCCTCACTCTGCCCTCTAGCTGTTCCTGCCACATTTGTTGTTTGATCCGGTCTGTCATGTTTTACATCGTGCCCGAACCCCTCCTGTCCCCAGGCGTACTCCCAGGATGCCTACCTGAGAGGCAATGAGCCGTATTCAGGTGAAGCCCAGAACCTCCCTGAACCACCGCCTCCCTCTTACCCATCCACTAAACCCGGCTCCACGGTCCCCGAGTCCAGCCACACTCTCCTGGACAACTGGCAGTGCCGATCTGGCCCTACCACCTCGCCACTGGATAACCAACCCCAGGCTGCCTCTACGCCCACCTCCGGCTGGCCCGGGGGGCCTGAGGATTCAAGTGGCCACTTTGCCCCGTCGGGGCGGCACCGTGGCTGCTCTTCAACCATGAGTGCGCTGGACTTTCACTTTGCTAACCACAATGCTGCCATTGCCTCCGCAACACTGCCTACGCCAAGGAAGAGCAGCCTACCAGCCCGTGCCCGCACTGACGCCCTCTGCCACCAGGCTCTGTCTGAGTGGTACTACAGCCAGGCCGAGGCCGCAGAGCGCATGTCCCCCCGCCACCGCAGTATTTCTCAGGATCGTTTAGTGGAGCTGGGGCTGGGGTTGGCACTTGGCCCTGGACCTTCCTCTGTCCCCAAAATATCTGCAGAGCAACGCAGAAGAGAAACCCTCCTGCAACACCACCAGGCAGCTGCTGCTTCCCATGATTCCTTTTGGCTAGGTAGCTGGGGGGATGTATCAGGACCAGGAAGCAGGTCGTGCTCAGAGGGCCTTTTGGCAGCCTACGCTGAATACGAGCATAACTATGGGCGTTCTGTTGAAACGCTGGCACAGGCCACTGCACTGGTCTTACCACACAATGAACACACTTCACAAAGCCCCCAGATGACAAAACTCAGCGAGCAGATAGACCTTCAAAATTCAGAAGGGCATCAGCACCAAACTACAGTGGCAGCCCCCACTACAACCCCCTCAGCAGTGCCTCCTAGTGGTAGGCAGTCAGGTCAGCAGGTAGCCGAACCCCAAACAAGGCGAGTAAAAGAGGAAGAGCCTGTGGGCTACAGAAGTTACAGTCCTTCTTTCTCCCACAAAACTGGCCATCCCCTCCAGCAGGCCCACTCCGTTAAAGAGCCCAGCTACAGTGGCCCCCACCTCAACTTGAGCCCAAGCAGCAGGAGCATCCCTGCAGACAGCAAGGGGCAGATGGTACCCAGGCCCAAGTCCACACCTGCCCTGTCTGCATCAGAGGAGGAGAGAGCCAGGCTTGGGGTGGACAGGGAGGTCATCTCTCCCATCTCCCTGAATCAAGAGGTGGTCCTTCGGCAGAAGAAGCCTCCTTTAGGCCGGCGGACCCCTGTTCCGCCTCTTCGACATCCCCACTACACAACACGTGTGGAGTCACCAGAGCCCCCTGGATCAACACCTTCACCAGGGACCCCCTCTCCTGAGTCCGGGGGACCTGCCCCTAGCCGTAGGACCAATGGAAGCCTGGCACGGCACGCATATGACTCTCTGTCCTCAATTCCCTTCATAGGTTAGTGAACTTTCCTCTTATGCTACAAGTGGTGTGGAATGTCTGTTACAAATTAACACATTTTGGGACGTTTGTTTGTTCTCTATGTCAACATAATGACTGACTCTCTGTTCATCTAGTGTCATGTATGTGTTTCTGACTGAGTTGATGCATGCTGGTTTATTTGTCTTCAAACCTTGTCCTGTCCATCATTTGTACACTGTCTTAGTTCTGAAAGCTTTTCTCAGAACCAGAGCTGCTCTGGAGGCAGAAAGAATCTCATAGGCTCAGTCAACAGGCTAATTAATGGCAATTTTGCAGGCTAACATTAGGTCGAAGCCTGGTGAGAAATTTGAGTATAGGAGGAGAATTGTTAGACCATAATTGCTACAGACAGAAAATATTCAGGCTAGTTCAAATGAAGGTTAGCTTTTATTATTTGGGTATGAATGGCACTTTTTAAAATGTGATTATTTCAGTCTACAGAGAGGTTGTGCTGCTGTAAACTGTAGCCACTCACCCATCGGTAATAAAGTGAATATTAGCAAACCTTTTAGCCATGTTACTGACATTAGTGAGACAGTTCACTGAACAGAAACGAGACACTCTCCTCCTCCATCGATCATTTCTGGCCTTACATGGTGTTGTTCCAGCTCGCACAGACGTCTAGTAACAAATCACTTGGATTCAGATCCTCCCATTCAACCCCTAGAGTTTCCTTGTATTGTTGCCAACTTGAGCTCTGTCTCCCAAAAGAACTGGTTCCCAGGAGCTACCCCCTTGACTCCCACCCAGATTGCTGTTTGATACATAGACACAGTACATTTATGTCGGTAAAAAGGAGATAGACCACAGACCTAGAGGCTCCTGTAAAAGGGTTTTGTTTGCAGTAGTGTTGTGTCAAGCACAGAGTTCTTCCTCTGACTCAGTCTGAGGAAGAAGAGGCTTGTGCTTTTTTAAAAACATTTTTTCAATCCATCATCCATTAAAAAATGTTTTCTGGGCGTGCGTGTTCCCATATTTTTTGGCACAAACAACAGGCAACACAAGGCAAACTGCAGTGCTCAGCCAGTGTGTACTGATTAATTCATCATCCTCTCCAGAAGTTTGGTTCCAGAACCAGTTCTGTGCATGGCTGTGAGGCCAAACAAACGTTCTTCGTTCTCACCTCCCACACCAACTCTGGGTTTTCCACCAACACCAGAGAGGTGTCTGTTCATATCCCCAGAATCAGCCTATGATGCCAGGCACATGACCCGGAGGCTACTGACTGTAAGTGAGTTTTCAGCCATTGTTTCACCCAGGGGATGATATGGAAGTTGTCAGAAATCTAATACCTGTGAGTGGGTATCACAAGAAACAGACTCTCGGATGCTCGCAATCATGATGTGAACGCAACACAGCATTACACTTTAGCAGTCAATAGGGAAACATTTCAAAGGTTTTATCAATGGCTTTGGTCAAACAGATAGCTGACAAAAGGATGGATGGCTGGATGGGTTGATGGATGGATGGATGGATGGATGGATGGATGGATGGATGGATGGTAGGTTGGTTGGTAGGTTGGTTGGTAAGTTGGTTGGTAGGTAGGTTGGTGTATCTGCCTCCACAGTAGCTCTGCCTCAGGGAGATGTTCCCACTTGAGGAAACTGTTGTGTCTTGCCACTGTCTAACCCCTCGTGTCTCCCTCCTTGTTGCTCACCTGTCATGATGACTTTGCAGATGAACCCACCAGTCCTAGTACTGACCTACGGGCCTGCTATGTACCAGCCTGCTCTGTGGTGTCCGGTTCCAAGGCCTCCACTGTGGCCATCCTCACTTCCACCTCTGTCTCCCCCACCCTGTCCTCCATCTCCTCCTTTGTCCGACCTCATTGTCAGGACTGCAGTGAGTCTCACTCACCCTCTGTGAATACTCAAAGGCTTTAGAAAGGGCTAGACCAATATAGAGTTAGCTTCCGATTGTGTTTTTGAGCCAACATGACAAACAGTTATGTAATGACTGATTGTGGCACACTTGTATATTTGTCTGGCCTTTCCCGTAGACTCAAGTTAAAGAGGTACAGTGACATTTACACTTAAAGGTTCAGTTTAGTGACATCTATTGGTAAAGTTGCATGTTGCAGCTTAATACCCCTCACCTCACCCTCCCCTTCCAAACATGAGAAAGAACCTGTGGCAGCCTTCACGAGGCGTTTTGAGTATAAAAAACATTGCGGCCTCCATAGAGAGGACCTGCTACCGATGTAAATATTAAGTATTTAAATATAAAGGGCTGATTCTAGGGTAAAGAAAACAACAATTCGAACAATTTAGTTGATTACACACTAGTGAAAACATCACTAGGATTATTTTATATTCAATTTCTGCCAGCAGGTCCCTTTCACCTAAATCTTACACACTGAACCTTTAAAGAATTAGATCGATAGAAAGATAGTTTGGTATTTCAGATGGCTTTAAATACTACATTACCCATGAGCCTTAGGTGCCTTTGCTATACAGATGAAGCCAGTGACGCAAATCAGAGCAGGAACTAATTCAGATCGTTTTGTTGCTGCAGTTGGTAACAAATCGACCTCTGTTTAATAATGAAACGATTTCAAATGAACCAGAACATCTAATTCTTTATCTTACGTCTGATAGCTATAAGCTGTATACATCACCATCAAAATAATTTGATGGCATTGTTTGAACACTTCAGTTAACAGTGTTGTCTTGCCACACTGGGAGAAATTTCCCCATCTTATCTTCATTTTCATTTAAGACTTTAAACTGACATTATTTTGTAAAGCTTAAATGCATCCAGAACTTAGATAGGTAGGCAGGTATTCTTTTTAATGTTCACTACACACGTTTAACCCTTTAATCCACCCCCCTCTCTTGTTATATCCATTTAACACTCATCTTCTTGTTGTTGCTCATGTCACCACCATAGATTGCATTTTTGAACCCTCTTTGTCATCCTCCTCTCCTCTCTTCTCTGACGTGTCTTTTGTCTCTTCAGGCAGCATTAAAGGTCGCCGCTCCTCTTACCTACTGGCCATCACCACCGAGCGATCCAAGTCCTGTGACGAGGGGCTCAACACCTTCAGGGAAGAAGGTCGAGTCTTCTCGTAAGTCAGGAGCTCAGACAACACTCAGACAAGCTGCATTATGAATAAGTCTATAGTATATAGTCTTAGGGCCTGATCTACTAAACTTGATTTCACCCGCAAAATAACATTGCAAGCTGATCTACTAACGGGAGCACCGAGGATTGCATTAATGAATTTGCATTATCGGGAGTTTCTACCCGAGTGCGCAAAATACTGGGACGAGTAGATGCAAATACTTAAATTTAGCACACGCACTGTGATTTACAAAGCCTGTGATAATTGCGGTGATTGTGAATGCGTCTATATTTAGTACGTTTGAAAGGTAGGTGCTAATTCACACAGCACTGCGCACAGATAGCTGCTGTTATTGTGGTGAGGAGGAGACGGGAGGAAGAAGACGGAGAGAATTGGTTGTTTCAGAAAGTGAACTGCACCTGCTGCTCAATATGGGTCCGAGGCATCTCTTCCACCGCCCCCCCCCCCCCCAAACCTGTTTTATTTGCCAAGGTTTTACTATGAGCTATTTTTTCTTTTGTTCCCCTTCTTATGTCCTGCCATCTTCCCTTTATTTCCTCGGTTGTTCTTTTTGTTTTACCCACAGCATTTACTTTCTCGCAGATATTCTCTCCCATATCGCGTTTCTTTGACTAAACAGGTTTGTTTGCCTCTTCCACTAACACCTCCAATTCCATGGCATTAAATTTCGCTATGCGCTTGCTCCATGGACGAAACCAGTAACGCACGCAAAACACTACTGCCTCTACCATGTTTGCACCTGTAATCATTTCCGAAATTATTTTTAGTAGATCACCCGCAAAACGCCCACCGACCAAACGTGCAATCTGTTATAATGCACACGTACCTTAGTAGATCAGGCCCCTAGCGTTCAGGGAAGGGTGTAGGAGGTCGTCACACTGTCCACACTCACATTGTTGTTGTAATTTATTTGCTTTCTGCTCCACAGCAAACTACCAAAAAGGGTCAAGAGCTTTTTCACTGATGGGGTGAGTTGTTGTAATGAGCACATAATACAGCATACATCAAAATGAGAACAGCCCTAATTAGTGTCACTGAAATGTTTATTACAAATCCTGTCCAGTAGAAGGTCAGTAAATCTGAGGAACAAAAATATTTGACTCGTTAAACTATAATAACATTTCTATATTAAAGAACCAACTGCAACAAAAGTCAGTAAACTTTTATTTTTGATGACACATTAGCTCGTCCTGTCCATGGATGGTCCTGTGGACATTATTATTAGGACGTTCACTGCTCCTTCTATTGTTGGCAGTTATTGTGACTCTTCCTGCTCCTCCTAACCACTGCTGCAGCTGTGTTTCACTTTAGACTCTTTCACAGTCTGGTTTTCGGTCTTGTTCAGTCAGTTCCTCATGAGGAGGAGCCTCATTCCATCAGACACCACCCAGGACAGAAGGGAGGAAACTGTTATAACACTGTTCAGGAAATGTCCACATAGTTGTGATCACTTTTGTTGCAGTGAATACCTGTTAACTGACTTTTGTTGCATTGAGGTTGTACTGTGGGGCCTGTATTTTCTGTGCAGTCTATCGGACCTGCTGGTTTTTTAATAAACTAAAATACCCTCCACTTAAACTTTTATATCATTGTAAAATAAGGTAAGATAAGTTAATTGTCCCAGAGGGGACTGTGCTACAAGCCCATTCATTTACATGCAAACATCACAGACACAAGCATTTGACGTGACGCTAAACAGTTGCTTCACATACAGCAAAGAAACAAAATCTCTCAGGAATTAAATATGATTAACATGTTATATACAGCATATGGGTGTTCTCAGTTTTGTCTGATTCATGTATTTTCTGTTTCTATTCCGTTCATTTTCAAATGTGAATCCCTTAATGTCCCTACTCTGTGTTTCAGTCTCTGGAGAGCCTGCGAGCTCAGGAGGAGGCCCGGTCCAAACGCCACTCCACCTCTGAACTGGGAACCATCACTTTCAGTGACGTGCGCAAGGAGGGCTGGCTACACTACAAACAGATCCTCACGGAGAAGGGCAAGGTACAACACACACACACACACACACACACACACACACACACACACACACACACACACACACACACACACACACAGCTGCAACAAGCTGTTTGGACCTTCAATGAGCCAAGGTTGCAGTTGAATGTCAAGCTTTACAAAATGGCAACAGTTTAAACAATTGAAATGCACGTTAGTTTTCTTTATGAAACAATGGATCCTTCACATCAGACAGAGGAAGATAAATCCAAACATTTTTAACCAGGGACTGTACGTCTTGCTGGCTAAAATGTTCACTATCGCCATCACATTTTATTTGTGTAGCCCATATTCACAAATCACAATTTGTCTCATAGGGCTTTAACAAGGTGTGACATCCTCTGCCCTTAACCTTCAACTACAAAAAAAACCTTTTAACAGGGTAAAAAGAAGGTAGAGACCTCAGAGAGAGCCACATGTGAGGGATCCCTCTCCCAGGACGGACAGAAGTGCCTTAGATGCCACGAGTAACAGAGCACAGTTTAGCCATGTTGACGAATCCAAACTGTGACAGATTTTCCATGTCAAGTTACATTTGCTACTATTGCTATGATTGGACAGCTGCTGTTTGGCTTGAGGGTTGTAGAGAAGAGTTAAGAAGGAGCTGCCTCATACAGATATTCGATCCTGAAATTCACACACATTGTTCCTGTCTCCTCTCATTGTAGAAAGTTGGCGGCGGCATGCGGCCATGGAAACGCGTCTTCTCCGTGCTCCGTTCCAATTTGCTCTTCCTCTACAAGGACAAGCGAGAGGCGGTCCTTCACGGGGCGGGGGCGGGGCCCAACCAGGACGAGCACCCCCCCGTCAGCATCCGCGGCTGCCTGATCGACATCGCCTACAGCGAAACCAAGCGTAAGCACACCCTGCGGCTCACCACGCAGGACTTCTGCGAGTACCTGCTGCAGGCCGAGGACAGGGACGACATGCTGGCCTGGATCCGGGTGATCAGGGAGAACAGCAAGACCGACAACGAGGTTAGATCTTTAAACCGAGTTAGTCTTCTACAGTTTGCACGAACACAATCTAACTCCTACTTCTCATTTATCCTAGGAGATCGGGTTCTCAAGACAAGCTCTCATCAACAAGAAGCTGAATGATTACAGAAAACACAGGTCAGCATGGGGGATCAACAATAATTGAAAATGTTCTAATAGCAAGGAAAGCCCTCTTTTTTTCACATAAAACTGAGTTCATCACAGAGACACTTTTAAAAAATCCGTCTTTGTTTCTCTCTCTTGCTGCAGTCTGACAGGTAACAAGCCAGATTCCTCTCCCAGAGTCCACCGTATGATGCCTCCCTTCCTCCTGGCTAAGACTGACAACACCTTAGTGAACCGCACCTCCAGAGCAGGTGGGTACAGACATGGCTCTGCTCAGTGTTCGCCATCGTACCATAAAACTGCTACCCGCTGGTTAAAAGCAGCAAACGTACCACTCATAGATCAGTGTGGCTTTTCATGCCCCGGGCATTTGTGTGAACAGGAACATGTAACAATGAGAACTAATGATCTGATTTTCAGTATAAAGTATACAATGACTCAAGATTAAAACTAAGGACTGTATTTTGGGTCGCTTGAGGTTAAAAATAAAGCGTCTTATTTTAAAGCCTGTGACCTGAACAATTTCTATTTTCGGCAAAGTATTTTTCAGCATTTGCATTTGTGTTATTTATGTACGTATAATTAATTAGTCAAAATAAAGATAAGGAAAGGATGTACACAGTGGTGTCGGCCTTAGGAAAAGTGAAAGCTCAACAAAACTGAGAACAGCCCTAATTAGGTACACTGAAATGTTTATTACAAATCCTGTCTGAGTTGTATTTAATTTTAACCAAAGTCCAGTAGAAGTTCAGTAAATCTGAGGAACAAAAATGTTCGTTAAACTATAATAAAATTACCATATTAAGAAACCAACTGCAACAAAAGTCAGTAAACTTTTATTTTTGATGACACATTAGCTTGTCCTGTTCGTGGATGAAACCAGTCTGACACAAATCTGTGGACATTATTATTAGGACGTTCACTGCTCCTTCTATTGATAGTAGGTATTGGTCATATGACTGTTCCTGCTCCTCCTAACCACTGCTGCAGCTGTGTTTCACTTTAGGCTCTTTCACAGTTTTTTATATACAGCATATGGGTGTTCTTAGTTTTGTCGTATTCTGTTCATGCATTTTCTGTTTCTATTCCGTTTATTTTCCACCAACCAAGCAAACAGGGTCAAATGTGAATCCTTTAATATCACCAACTCTGTGTTGGAGTAGCTGCTCTGTGTGAATGAGTCACACTAGCCCACACGTTTATATAGACTCTTACAGAAGTTTTTCAAAATCTGTGCGTGTGTGTCTGTGTGTGTTTACACTCAGATGACTGCAAGGCATTGTGGGGCATCAACATCATGAAGAAAGCTAAGAAGACAAGCAGTCCAAAGGCTTTCGGTGTGCGACTGGAGGACTGTCAGCCCGCTGTCAACCATAAAGTAAAAACACTCAATGTTTAAAAACTACACCGACAACGAAACACATGATGACTCCAGTTGTTTGTAGAAAGAAAGATTCAACTAAAAAATATATAATAATTGTTCAAAGCTTCCTCTTCATTTCATCCGCTGTGTGATGCATACATACTTCTTTCTGCGTCCGTCTCTCCTGCTCCTCATTAACCCCACCTCTGGCCTCTGTCTGCAGTTTGTCCCCCTGACAGTGGAGATGTGCTGTGGCATGGTGGAGGCGACGGGTCTGGAGTACACTGGCATCTACCGGGTGCCCGGGAACAACGCCATGGTGTCCAACCTGCAGGAGCATCTCAACAAGGGCATGGACATCAACACGGCTGAGGAGGTGCGGAGGACAGAAACATGTTCGACCTAATTACCCAGTTTAAAAAGATTTACTGTCTCATGAACAAAGGCTGTAGTTAGATTTAAACACCAGGAATCCTTTTTTTTTCAGATTATGTGTATTTATATTTTTCTACAGCAGATGTTGTAATCCCTCTGTCTGTCTCCACAGAGATGGCAGGACCTGAATGTGATCAGCAGCCTGCTTAAGTCGTTCTTCAGAAAACTGCCCGAGCCTGTGTTTACTGACGGTGAGGCCGGTCATTTGTTTACTGTGAAGTGTAGCATCATCTTAATGAATGGGTATATTGTTTAATATAAGAATAAGGCAGCCAATGGATTATTTCCTCAAACTGGGTACAGATAAAATGTATTTTTCTTCCAAAATCAGCTTCTTAGACACTGTGTTGTTTGCATGTGGAAAATATACTCAAAGGGATAGTTCACCCAAAAAGGAAAAATGCATTCATTATTTACTCACCACTATGCTGATGGAGGGGTGGGTGAAGTGGTTGAATCCACAAAACACTTCTGGAGTCTCAGGGGTAAACAGCGTTGCAGCCAAATCCAATACAATTAAAGTAACTGGTGACCATTTTTTCAAACGTAAAAAAAACAACATGCCTCCATACTGCTCCTGTGGTGTCCCGCTACTAAAGTAGGGATGCTAATGCACACCCAGAGCGTACCCTGCGAGAGCTTGTGTGCAGTGTGTGCGTGTTAACGTGAACGCGACTCCGAGGAGGATCACACAGGACATTTAGGCTAATAACGCGATGTAGATGACCTAGTTTCGAGTCGAATTTGAAGGCCGGGGCTTACAGACATTTGGAGGACACCACAGGAGCAGTATCGAGGCATTTTATGTTTTTTCTGTTTAAAAAAAAAATGGCTGCGACCCTGTGTACCCCTGAGACTTCCGAAGTGTTTGTGGACTCAAACACTTTAATGCTGAAATGGTGAAATTTCAGAAGAAGTCACAGACATGTTCTCTGCCGACAGACAAATACATTGATTTCATTGATGCCAACCGAATAGAAAACACAGAGGACCGGCTGAAGACCATGAAAAAACTGGTATGTGTCGGAGAATAGAGAGCGATGAATGTTTTTTCATTGATTCCCTTTGTTTTATTTAGAAATATTTGTTGTTACACTCATTTGTTTCTTTCCTTCATTCTTTTTTCAGATCCATGACCTCCCTGATCACTATCACCACACCCTCAAGTTCCTGGTGGGTCACCTTAAGAAGGTGGCAGATAACTCTGACAAGAATAAGGTTAGTTTGGGCCAGTTAGGTTTTCGTGTTCAGAGTTCAGCCAGACATGACATGACTTTAACTTAACTTTCAGATGGAGCCAAGAAACTTAGCTCTGGTGTTTGGTCCCACTCTGGTGAGGACGTCAGAGGACAACATGACCGACATGGTCACTCACATGCCTGATCGCTACAAAATAGTGGAGACACTAATCCTGCACGTAAGAAGCAGCATCTTTTTACTGCCAGATATGAACAGTTTGTTTTGGGTGGTAACAGTGTGTCGTGATACTGTGTGATGTTGCTTCAACAGTGTGACTGGTTCTTCACTGATGGAGAGTTTGATAAGGAAGAGAAGGTATGTTGTTGTGGTTTCTATAATTGTTAATAGTCACGTATTCTCATCTCTCATCAGTACTTTGAATCTCAGTATTTCTGCGTGTGTGTGTGTGTGTGTGTGTGTGTGTTCATGTGTGCGTTCATAGGCCCCAGAGGATAAGCGGGACATGCAGCCTGTGCCCAACATTGACCATCTGCTGTCCAACATCGGCAGGCCGGGCATGCCAGGAGAGGCATCTGGTGAGGATGAGTCATAATCTAATATTGAGTTCTTCATCTGATCTGTAACATTCTCATAGAGATACATGTTCACTATGAGGGGATCATTTTTTTCTGTCTGATTAACTGACAGACATAAAAAAATCCCCTTTTTTAAACCTTTTCTATTCTCAACGCTGAGGTTGAGATTCAAAATTTCGGCTTGAATGAGCTACAAACATGAACTTTGGCCCAAAACTATGATGTGTCCATGTGCTTCCCAAGAAATACGATCCCAGTCGGCCTGATGGTGGCGCTGTGATCAACTGTCAAAAAAGTGATGCCATTTTCTTCTAAGCCCTTGACACTGAGATGGCTGGTGACTGCAGTAAAAGTTGATGTCCACTTTCTCAGACAGTGCCGACTTACAATTTTCACTAACCAGAAACAGAAATACAACAATAGTTATTAACTTTCCATGTGCATGTAAAGAGAGCTGTATAACTAACCTCCACCTACCTGAGGCCTTGATCTTATCCGTGCAAGTCAATATTAATGCAATAACTGCAATAGGCAATAACTCTTCATCAGGTTATGTATCAGCTCTATTATTAATTTGTTGTTCGTTTGTGGCAACTAGATTGAATGCACCATGTAAGCATAGTGTATACTAAAATAGTAAAGGTCAAAACCTAGATCTTGACACATCTGTCTGTGGGCTGCCTCAGTGGTTTGTGCTTTCCGTTGTTCTACTAAGCATTTCTGGCAGCTGGTGATGGTGGCTAACATCTCCTTTTCCAAATAGTCTCTGGTGGCCTCCCGGCGATGGAGCTCCTCAAAGTGGAGTGTGGCTTGTAGGGAACACGCTGGCTCCCTTAAGCCTATATATCGTATACGTATATAAAGTGCATATATCACGAAGACAGGGCGTCCAAACATGGGGGAGTGCAGACTTTTTGTTGCTTCACCAGGGTGGAAGTTGACTTTGCTTCCAGAGATTTTCAACTTTTCAACAGGGCATTTTAACATCTCTTTTGTACATAAAACAATAACACAATGATGTTTGATATAAAAACTGACCCCAGGATGTTCTTCAAAACTGAATGTAAATAATACTCGAGAGAAGTGTAGATCGGCTCTATATGAAAAGTGCCCTGAGATAACCTCGGTTATAATTCGGCACTCTACAAGCACTCAATGATGCTTTGATCCACCAAGACAAAGACAGACACTTACATGAATGCCTAAACCTTCATCTAATTGGATATCTTCTTTGTGCTTGTGTAGGTCAGATGTAGCTTCAGTACGACTTAAATGGAAGTGCCACCTTGCATTTATCTTAAAGGAACCCAGGAAGTTTGTATTTAGTGTAGCTCAGGGAAAATGGCTTGGCATGAAGATGACTAATGCTAATTAAAACCCATAATACTAATGACATATAACCTACCCTCTACATTCGGTATTGTTAAGGCAACAGATCGGTGGCCTTGTCAGGTCAAACTCAGCTCAGTGTCTTTCTTTCCCAGTAGATGTCTGTTCTGTTTCTCCAGCTGCTATGTTTCTGCCTGTGGATACTCATGATGTTTCCCACTTTTTCTCAATTTCTCTTTTTTCTTGGACCTTTGTGCACTCCTTTTCCTCTAGCTGAAACAATGGATCAGCCTCTTCGGTAGGAACAGGTCTTCTCCTTGTGTTTTGTGCTTGCTGTTTGCACGTGGATTCATTTGCCCACTCATTTTCTTTTCACCAGTTTTGGTGCCCCCCCTCCCCCCCAGTGTGCCATAACCCCCTGCCTTGATGGTGTTAAAGGCAAATTCTAGCCATTGTTGCTACTTAAAGTAAAAGCAGTGAAAACAGTTGCAGTTGAGTTTTAGGACGAATCCTCAGACAATGGCTAGAGTTCTCCTGAAAGGTTGTGGTTCTGTGTGTTGTGATCAGCCAGACATCACAAGTTTGTGCCACCTCCTAACACTAATGCTACCATGTGTTCAATGATGGCACCTAATTTACATCTTATTCTTTTCTAATAGATTCCACTACCAGTGATTCACTTAAGTCCAAGGTAAGCACGACCTTACTTGTACCTAAAATCTAGGATGGAGATCATGGCTTCTGAAACATAAAGGATAGTGTTATCATTAAATGACTGCGATTTCTACCTTTCAGTATTCTTCAAACCCAAAGAAAGATCGGAACGCCAGGGACTTAATGCCCAAGTCCATCATCACTGCAGTTGCCCGAAAACGTAAAAAATGCCTCAGTACCTACTTGCCCGGCAGCAGCGCCGATGAGGACTCCGAGCATGAGCCAGTCAAAGCCAGTAACTGCAGGGGAGGAGAAGGAGGAGAAGAAGAGGAGCGAGGGGAAGAAGAGGAAGTCAAGGGAGAACATATTTCCAAAAAAGAAAAATGGGATGAAAAGGAAAATGGGGTGAAAAATGGAGAAAAAGCAGCAGAAAAAGATTCATTGGTAGAGAGAGAAGGGGCTGGAAAGGAGGTGGGGAGGGAAATAGGCAATGGCACAAAAAATCCCGAAAGTGAGAGCAGACAGACAATGACCTTGCCGCGAACCCAACTGCAGCTTCGTAACAAGCATCTCCACTCACAACACCAAATCCATGCCAGACACCCAAGGCCCTCATCTATGATAAATCCTCCTTCCCACTTTAGAGCTGACAATCTGGCAGCAGGACGTCCAACAGTCCCTTTCTGGATCTCCCCCACCAGGCCTCCCAGCCTCTACCATGCTTCCGGCTTTCATGGGACCCAGCAGCCAGACTGGAACCAGCCACCAGCAGTCTGCTACAGGAAGACCAGAGGAGGGAGGACGAGGGCTATTTCCATGAATCTGGAACTTGAGCTGGGCAGGAATGATGACAGAGTCAGAGGATGTAGAGCGGAGAGGGTGGAGGTGATCAGAGTCATTGAAGGAGCACCAGGTCAGCATGGATATGTCGGGGTTCCTCAGGGATCAATTGCTGGCCCCAGGTTAAGGCCGCAAATAGATACCCTCCCTCGTCTGCCCCACAGGGCTCCCCCTCTCTCCTCTTCTTCATCTGGATGGATCGATCAAAACTCCCCAGGATCCTCCTCTGTAGTCATGAGGAGATCGGCACTGGACCCACGGGACAAGATGAGAGCGCGGCGTCGTCATACAGTGGTAGTTTAACCTGACTGTTTCACCCATTAATGCTTTACCAAGTACTTCCCATTTACTCACCAACACTGGATCACCTGTGTCACTGTTACTAAAGCCGTCCGTCATGTTACTCAGTGGTCTCAAAACGCTTCCCTCTTGGATTTCTGCTGGCAGTAAAGTTGGAGAAGGAATCCCGTGGTTTAGGAATTCTTTCGACACTGTGAGCAGCTTTGACGTTTCGTTTATGTAGCTGGTGGTGAACTAATAGCTAACAGGCTAACCAGCTGGCAACATGCTAGCATTAATCAGTCAGCATATTTCTCTGAGCTAAATCGCTTGTTATTTCACTGTTCGGTGTACTGTTAACAAGATACCAGTTTAAAACCATCTGCGAGACATTCCCCTTCCGTGAAATGTTTTGCTCTTGCAGAATAGGTTGAATAAAAATTGCAACAGGTCCAATCTATGAAGATCATCAGACTCCCAGATAACCGCCCCAAATAAAACTTGGTTTAGGATAATCGAAGAAAAAAATCACCAAAACAAGGTATGGATGGTAAGGTTTGTATTTTATCTTCAAAGATGATTTGATTCACACTTTATTTTTTTTCTAAAATCAAACTCAAGTTATGGCAGGAGGTAATTGAACTAAAATGACAATTATATCATCAACGCTATTATCCCTTTAAATGTTAAAAATTGTTTGGATAAAGTTTGTAGAAAATTAAATAAATCCTGGTGAGAATTGGTGCAATCATTGTTTTACCTTCATCTCCTAGACATAGGGACTTTAACATATATTTCTAAAGCTTTGGGAATCAGCTCCTTCGAATGTCAACTTAATGAACGATGATAATACAGATGGTGTAAAAGCTGAGACAAACCAAGACACACAATACATTTGAACTTCCAGCTAAACCTTCACCAGCAAACTACAGAGCACAGTCATCAGCCATGTTTTTCATTTTCAACTGCGCTGTACATATGTTGGTGCCCCCTCCACCCTCCCACCTCCCACTAGTTTTCACTAATGATGTCTTCGTTGGGCAAATATCACAGTGCACTGATGCAGTTTCAGTTCACTTCTCTGCCTTTTACAAGCTCTTTCCAAGTCCTCCTGTGGATCTACAGCGAACGTCAGTGATCAGTGGGAGCAAAAAGCGAACTCACTTTCTGGATGATGTGACGTGGGCATTACGTCGAAGCTTCCATGGACTAAAACAATGCATGCATGGGGTTATTGACATATCAAAATATGCAAAGCCTAAGTGTTCAACACAAGCCTGTTGTTCTTCCCTCTGTGTGTGTGGGTGTATGCGTGTGTTCGGAGAGCGATGTCAGAGTTTTGAGGATACTGACGTCTGTTTCGTCAGAGGAACTAAGTGTTTGAGGCAGCTATGTCAAGTTATGCCAAAATCCTTGTTGTTTCTATTTGGGTAATTGTACAGTGTGAGCAGTACGGAGACGTACTGAGGTGAGAAAAGTGTTACTCCAGTTGATACATTATATCAGTGTTATAAGGACAGCATTGTCATGGGAGCAGATGATCGTGAACCAGTAACCTCTTTAAATCCCAAACCACAGAGTCTTACCTGGGTGATATTTTTGCATTTTTCCTTTTCACATTTTCAGTGTTCTACTCTTTTCCCAGAACCTCTGTAAAAACAGACGTGTACTTTATGTACGTGGGTGACTGTGCGTGGACCAATTTTGTAACAGTTGTACAAAGCCTTGTTAACTTAACCTGTGTATATAAATATTATACTTAATATATTAAATTATTTGTTTTGGAAATGGGTTTGCATGTTTTTATTTATTCATCATAATATTTTTTCCTAGACTGTGTGGTTTGACAGTGATGTGGTACCAGGGTTTGTGCAAATGAGGCAATACGGAAACTGATAAGGTTGAGGAGTTTATCTGTCAAACTAATGATCACGTCCAGCTTAGTTCTATAGGCTTCACACAGAGGTCAGTGGACTCACATAGTAAAACTCCCTCAGCCTCGTATGATGTTCCTGTTCGAGAATCTTAGAATAAAACCTTCATGATGTTTCAGGATTACCAACAAACTATTCAAAACAAGTTCAAAACTGGAGGTGCTGAGTTTCTAAGATATGAGCATATTCCTGACAGAGAGGGCCTATTGACACACTGTCCAGTTGCATTACGTGACATTTCAGCTGTAGAATTCTTGGAGCTTCTTCCTCGATCTCAGCTGCCTTGCGTCACATCAGTCTTCTAATTTTTTTCCCCTCTTACAAGTCCCAAAATTACTGAACTGCAACACTTAATTTCTGGAAAATTATTAGTATGACCATCTCATGTTAACTATATTTGATGAATAATACTCAACAAATGGTAAATGGTCTGTATTTATATAGAGCTTATCTCGTCTCAATGACCACCCAAAGCACTTTACAGTACAGTTCATTCACACACACATAATCTACGTGCAGCACTTTTTTATATGAGAAAGGCACAGCTGTTGGGGGCAGTTTGGGGTTCAGTATCTTGCCCAAGGACACTTCGGCATGCGGAATGAGTAAGACTGGGATCAAACCATTAAGCCTCTGTTTAGGGGGCAACCCGCTCTACCCATGAACCACGGCCGCTGCCAACAAAAAAAACAAGCACGGGAACTTACAGCAAACATGTCTGGTTTATTCACTTTATCTGCTGTAAATAAGAAGTGTTGTGAAGTGTTCAGACCCAGTTACGTTATTGTGTAGCATTATAGTTAACATTTAAAAGGAATGCTGTTTTTACCCATCAATCTACACTTTAAAGCCATATGTTTGATTTAACTATCTATGAGATGAGTCTATAGCTTGACTGAACTGAGTCGAACAGGTTTTTATTTACTCTGCATGTCGGGATAAAAACAAAGCCATAAGATTCAAAACACTTTCTGTGGACTTGGTTGAGTGCTCCCAGGAGAACAGTGGCCACGATAACCTTGAAACAGAGGTTATGAAGCAGCAGGACCTTTACTAGAGTTGACCATCTAGACAAACGGAGTAGCGGGACAACACGGGCCCTGTCAGTGAGGTGATCAACAACCCAACAGTCTCTGTAACTGAGCTGCAGTGTCCTGCAGAGGTGGAGAACCTGCTGGAAGTACGCCCATCTCAGCAGCTTTCCATCAATCAGACACTAAATAACAATAATGTGACAGATTAGGATTACTGCTGTGAAAATAAAAGCTTTCATGTAAAAAAAACAAAACACAAACACAATTGCTGCCACAGATTTAGACAGTCGAGCCGTATAGGAAATATAGATCTTTAATTTGAGCTTGTGTTCAATAACAGTTGTTATCTCATCAGTCCGGCGTCCTGTCCACGCTGTACTGCCCTCTCATCCCCGGTATCAACTAGTAGAGCTGATGGGTGGATCTCAGTCTGTGTACCTAGTAATTGCTTATGCCTGCAGTTACAGTAGTTCAACATGAAAAGGGAGAATGTGAATTTGTACAGTGATGATGGATCTACGAAGTGAGATGGTGAAGTTACACTGTGATCAAACAGTTAAGCTGTGCGGTGCATTCAGAAAGTTTCACACACCTTCACCTTTTTCACATTTTGTTTTGTTGTTGCCTTGTTTTTTTTATTTATTTTAGAATTAGGATACAACATTATGGAACGTGTAAAAAGCTAAAAGGTGTCTGAGTGCACTGTAACGTACAGGACGTCAAAGAGATGCAGCACCAGAGCAACGATAACACACAAATTCAATGTAAGAGACACTGACCCACAACCTGAGCTCACAACATTCACAATGAAAACACAAGAGTCTCAACACTCACTGCAAACGTTCTGATATTTTCCATAGATGTTGAGGGTATGGAAGCAAAACCAGAAGAAGAGGAATAGGGTGAATGCACATTAAGTCTCACTAACATAATATATTAATAATAAAATCTGAGTCTTTAATTCAGGCTTGTCATGATCAGTATAAGCACATCTCCAGGTTTGATGAAAACAATATCGCGTGACTATCTGATTCCTGCTGCCCGGCACAGGGCAGCTCATGAAGCCACTTGAATATTTTAAATAAAGAATCTGCAGTGAGTGAGAGGATTTCTGGATCCTGAGGTACATTTGTCTCCCAACAGACAGTCCACAAAGTTCTCTCCTTCCTCCTGGTGTTCAGGGTGGCGGTGGAGGAGGAATCCCTCTTGTGAATTCATACTGGTATTAATCCTTTCTGCTGTAGAAATGGAACTCCTTGCACCGATGGATCGCTGTGGCTGAATGGTTGAGTGTCACTTCACGAAGATATGCGTCTTCTCTTCTGGGCTTTCCTCAGCAGGTAGACCACGCTCTGAGCCACAAAGGGCCACACCAGGAAGAGCAGCACTGTCTGACCCGACACGTCAAATGGCCACCACCCCTCCTCCTGAGAGAAAAAAATCAATCAGTCCATTATTCATCCCAGAGAAGACAAGCAGGAGTTTAAACAACGTAGTAATCACACACCCGACAACTGGCTTTCACTAAATATTCTATGTGAGAGCTTGTGCTGAGAGGTTATGTGTTTCATAGTGGCTGAAGAGTTCAATATAAACAGAACACATTATACAACGATAACACAAACTTTAAAGCAGTACCGGTGAAGAAAAATCTTTTCATCTAATTTTTTTTCATTCATTTGTGTATTTGACAGGGACAATGCACATTAATCAACAGCAAAATGACTGTAAATGAGCCAGAGTTAGCTCAACAGGCTAATTTCCATCTGTTGTCCTTGGCCATTTTGTGTGCCTGCTCTTTGCAACAAAGTGCACAGATGTGTGATGAAGATGACTGAACCTCTAATCAGTATCTACCAAATCAGAATTAACTCAATGAGCCTCAGTTGTCCTTACTTGAATATAGATTTTTGGTTCAACGTACATGCTGACAGTCAAACCAGAAAGTACAAAGCTTGAAGTACAAAGAAGCATTTCGTATTGTACCTAAACGGGAGGGAATAGATAGCCGTCTGTGTTACTGTGGGTCATGACACAGAATCTCATGGTCCACCTTTGTATCCACACACTTCCCAGACAGGATGTCCCCTCTTTGACACAATACATCTAATCTGTAGCATTCCGGCAGAGGCCATCATGACCTCTTGGGGGAACCAAATCTGTGATTGTGGATAAGTAACAAGATTCCCTGTACTAATTTCCTTTGGTAACTTGGAGGAAGGCAAACAACAAGCTGTAAGTCTAATGCAGGTTGTTGGACAATGTGTTATTTCCCCCACCCCCCAGTAGATATAAAGCAGCAGTCATTTATTTGGAGTAGTGTTTGTGTCCAGCTTATGAGTCTAATGTTCAGAGGGTTCATCACTGCCTGTTCTCTAAACACAAAGTAGATGAGGACTGTGAGACTGAACCAAACAATCAAGTCGTGGGTAAGAGAATGTCAACAATATGCCCTGTTCAGACCTGGTATTAACATGTATTCAGATCTGAGTCCATCAGTTCACACCTGCCATTAGAATGTGTCCTGAAAGTGTGATCATCAGGTCTCACTTCCCTGCTCTATATACAAAGAAAATGGCGTACGTCATGTCCTTTCACAAAGTCTGACTTGTTCCAGTCACTTTAACCCTGATGTCCTGATTGCGTGTCTCGTGTTGTGTGTAGCAGATGAACAACATAAACGTCAGTACTGTTCAGGTCATAACTTCTGATTAGTGTCGGTGTTTATTATTGAAGTGTAAAGTTAGTGCAGGTCAGTGAGAGAGTGGAGGGACGACACTCAGACAGGAGACTCTGACATGATAAAAGACGACCGGACCTTTAATGTGTGTCTGTCCTAATCCTACAGCAGCGGTGATTGTAATTATGCAGAGGCGGAACTTAGCTAAAACAGTAACGTAGCAGAAAACATGAATCGATGTTAATAGACCTTTTAATTGCTCATGAGACAAAACCTCCGAACATCAGTTTGACAAATAATCCTGACTCAAGGTTTCACTTCCTAACCATTTCCAGAGCTTTTACCCACATCTCACAGCACCAATGATGAGCTGAAGAAAAGCTGAAAAAACAGTGTTCCCAAGGTCCTAAATTAACTATCATGCCCACAGTCAGAGGTTAGTTAGAAGACTTCCGTTGAGTACATTCATGAACAACAGTTGCTGAACACACACATTTGGAACTATAAGAGTTGACTCTCTTACCTGCTGATGTGAAGCTGTGGTTGCACACTGCAGACATTGCCTCCACTCTGAGCCCTGAGCCTATCACACAGAAAGCAGCAATGATCTCAGGGAGTTAAAGGGTGAGTCTGGTTATGTTCTACATTTGTCTTTTTGTCCACAGATCCCATGCACAGAGGCAAACCAACAGTGAATGTCTCCTACTAAGTAGTGTGAGTCTCACAACCTGATCCATCAGATCCTTTTTTTTAAATGAAAGCATATGTGTGTGAGGTGTTTTTTTAAAGATGCATGTCTTCACTAGTGTGTGACGGAACAGAATGATCATCATATACAAGCTTACATGTGTGGCAGCGAGCCTCTCCACAACCTCCAGCCGGTCCATCACACTCCTCATGTCCTCTCTGAGCCTCCGTAGTGCCACCATGATCTGCTGCTGTAGCTGGGTGTCCTGGATCCTCTCTGCCCCGCCCTCGGAACCATCCCCTCCTCCTCGTCCAGCCCCGCCGCCGCCGCCGCCACCACCTGGGCCCCCCCACCTTGGACTTCCCTGAGGGACACCACCTACGGACAACAACATAGGACAAGCATTACTTGTGGCAAGTGTGAGAGAAGTGTAAAGCAAAGCGCCGGTGACAACAGCTTACGTTCTCTCCAGTTGTGGTTGGAACCTTCCCGCCCACTGTCTCGCCTCCTGCTGACGGGACCCTGACCCTTCCCATCGCTACCTCCCTCTCCACCTTCACCTGCTCCCACCTGCCGGGCCTCCAGTCGGCCGGATGTCTCCAATGACACGTGGCCATTCGGAAAACCGTTGAATTTACCTACAGGAATCTGTGAACACCAAGAGGAGAAAAGAAAAGAAAAAATATCAACCTTTGAAAAACTCTATTTATACTTTTCAATTGTAACTTATAGTGTAATACTCCAGCTCTTTGGAACAGGTGTTTCACTGTGTTGGACAATGACTGTATATAAAGATGGACACATTTGTAAAAATGAAGCCAAGTATTATGGATACAGGTGCTGCCATCTTATGTTTTATGTCTATGCAGAGGTGATGGAGTGGAGCCGTGTTATCGATACACATGCTTAACCAGTCAGAGCCAATAACTCATTTAAACTTATCAGAAACATGAACACTTAGACAAGCATCAGTGTGATAAGAACTACCTAAAATGACAGAAACCATCTTTATGAAAAATGTTCTAGATATGTTCTTTGACTTTTTTTGTTTTATCCATGTCTCATCCACCAACATGGAGGAAGCAGGGTTTATGCCCTTCACTGCAGCCAGCCAGCAGGGGGCAACCATCATTATATTCAGTCATTGGTGCTGGAATTCCAAACATGCTTTATACTGTTTGTTGGCAGCATCACAAGCTCTACTTCCAGCATTTTGAAGATGTGAGTCATACCTTGATGTTACTGAGTTGCTCCACTGAATCCACAGAGTCACAGAAGATCTCACTCTCAGAATCACTGGTCAACGCCAAACCCTCGCACACTCCAGAGTCTGCAGCAGCACAACATGTATTTGACACAAGTGAGAAAAGCAGATTTCATGTCTATTCTTCAGATTCTCCAGTTTGATCTGACTGGAAACTAGGGATTAAACCTCATTTTTGTTGATAATATATATTATGTCAATATAAAATTTGGTGAAATTACTTTAGCTTGTGTATCAGTGACAAAATACCTGATACAAAATTGTCATACCCTTTCATCTCTACTGGAAACAAATATGCAAAAATATGATTGGATTGATGAAACGATGTTGTAGTTCTCCTGCTTCTGCCCGCTCCGCCCTAAAACAAGACCTCTTAATTCTAACCTCTTTATTTTTTCTCCACGTTTTGTGTTTGAATGATATCTGATGATATAAGGTGACAGACCTTGAGAATTTGAATTCCCAGAGACGTACAACTCCCATGGCGAGGATTATTTTGCATTATCTTGAAATACTTTTGCATCACATGGTTCTCTTCTTTAGTTTACTGATTCTATTCCTTCTGAGCCATACATATTGGAGTGCAGCTTGGCCGCATTCAAAATATATAATTTTGAGGGAAGGCAGAGGTGGGAGGCTCCTTATAGAACAGCATATCTGCTGATGGTTTTTGGAAAAATACATTCAGATTTTGAATGAGTTTAAATAAATGAACAGATGAGAATAAAGAAACATCTATAAATAGAGGCTTGTACCAAGATGAGGGTCAATCTTACTGCTCTCTGCCCTACAACCCTCAACTCTCTCTAGAATATTCCACATTAGCCCATGGGGCTGCCTCTGATTCTGAACTGGAATGCAGGAGTGAAACAACAGACTAGCTGCAACTTCTCAACTTTGCCCTGTATCAATAATGCCCAACACTGAACTGCACAGCACAGCAGAGAACTGGAGTCCTTCTGTCTGTCTCCTGTGTAAGCCTTATCTCAGCTACACATCACCAACTTTAACACCTGTATTAATGAGATCAGAGGTCACCATCATTAAATCTGGTTTGATCAGCCGGCTCTCTTTCTCACCTCGTACAAAATGTTGGCTGCGATCTTTACAAAAAAACACCTGGAAATGTTTGTCTGTTGTTTTCACAGGAGAACTACATTTTAATATTAGACGGCTTATAGAGTAGAAGAGAGGTGTGGACAGGAGCTAAATGGTAAATGGTCTGTATTTATGTAGTGGTTTTCTTGTCTTGATGACCACTCAAAGTGCTTTAAGGAGCTACACTCTTTACATACCATTAGGGATGGTGTTGGCTGTGAGGTCTATAACCTCAGCCGGGCTGAACTCCCGATCTGGATCCTCTGGAGGAAAAGAGTCTTCTTTAGGAGACATCTGCTCCTCTTCCTCACTCTTCATCTCTGCTGGACTGTCAGCATGCTCACTGCCTTTAAGACCTGTGGTAAAAGACAAACACTCTTCTATTTATATATTCAGTGGAAATCGTCAGCAAGTCCTCACAGCTCCATAAATTTCCTGTTGAGCTGAGAGATAATGGAAACTGCAGTGGGGACAGTTTGCAGCTCTGGCACTGTGTGACAGCTGTTTGACTGTAAAGGTTTCACTAAGAAAGCTCAGGACCATTATGTCTTAAGTGGAGATGGAAATGGTAATACATGCTTGACTATTGCAACACCCCTTTTCACCATAAAACATCCCTCTGTCGTTTACAAGTTGTCCAAAGATAATCTACCCTGAGAGAGATGCATATGCACAACAGGCCCATGACATTGTGAAGTGGGTGTGAATGTCAGATTATCTGATTCAGAAAGTTAAAGAAAAAAAATGGTCAGACACAGATAGCTGACTTTAAGGTGGGGCCAGTTTCTGAAACTATTGGACCAGAAGAAGAACATTAGGAAGCGTTCAGGCTCCCCACAGGTGGAGGGAACTGACGTCAGTGCCCCCTCTGGCTGCTCCGTTACTGCTGCAGACCCACTGACCTTCTCTAAGTGCAAGCAGGGACCCTGGAGGCTGAGGCATATCATCAATGACCAGGTAGAGCGGCTCGAAGTGGTGGAAGAGCGACGCCGTTTTCTCATTCATGGGCAGGGTGTCGATGACCTGCAGACCAGTGGAAATCTGTATTTATCTCTGTTCATCACAATACACGTCTGTGTGTATTTGGCTGAATTGTATTTATCTTGTTTTATTTAATGTTCTTCTTCATAATTACAATGTTACTGAGAACTGATCTGATCAGTAACAAAATTAAAGCAACAGGAAGGTGACCATAACAAATTAGGGGTATAATCTAAACATTGCCTGGTAGCCAAATGTAAGATTTATGTGCAAGGGTGTAATCATCCTATTCATTCATTTATCTGAGATATTTGGTATAAAAATAAATCTTACATCTCTCCTGCAAATGGAGATGTAGATGTTGTCATAAATACCATTTTCAATACTGAACTGAAATATATGATTGAAATCAATAAATCTGTTCTATACCTCCTGGGCTACTTTCTTCATCTCGTCCACATATGCAGCCATGGCACTTTCACTGCTCATCCCCCCCAGGTGGCTCCACGCATCCCTAACACGTACACCAGTACAACAAGTAAAACACAGGTCTGCCACTACACAACTTTACTGGGAATATAAAAAAGGATTCAATCACAGTGCTTTTGGCAATGTCATAGTAAAATAAGACTAATTTCTCCTTAGCTTGTTAAGGGAAATCAGCTAGATGTTCCTAGATGTCTATGTAGCCCTTATCTCATCGTTTTAATATGAAGTTGACAAATAAGTGCATTTAAGATAATATTACACAAAACAGGTGAATAAATAAATAAAAATTCAACATAGCAGTACTGAGGAAGTCATATGTATAGTTAATTCAATGCAACATTATTTATAATAACTTTCAATAGTCTATCCATAATTGATGAAACCACTGACCTGAACCACAGTCCACCTTTTAGTAACTTTTGTAATATGAGATAAACTCAAATAGAATGATCTTATTCTGACCAGCAGCAATGAGTAAAACATTGATAATACATACAAAAAACATCACACCAGTTTTAAAGCAAATATATTTAGCAAATCTGTGTAGTAGCCTCTACTGGCAAACACACTAAAAAACAATTAGTAACACATTAAAAACACTTCTGACTCCAGGCTGTCTGTACGAGCTAAGGTGTCTGCTACGAAAAAGTAACCCCGATCTAATTACAGAGTGATATACAAGCGCACACTTATACACACCATTTGTAGCGGCCAACTGGGTCCCAGAACCCGGGTCGCGATGCTGTACAGGGTCCACACACTGCCTGCTTGTACAGACTGTAGAAACGCAGCATCACCTCGTAGGAGGGCCGGTAGGAGCCTGTAACAGAGGAGTCATTTATCAGCGTTTCCCATATGTTGCCGTCCAGATGATTTAGTAGCTGCCAAAATATATATACAACCAATTTTAGGATTTAAATGCTTTCATCCACCCGAGAGAACCATCCACTATCAATTAACTAGAGAAAAATAGTGTTGGGGTGTTGGCCTATGTTTGCTGACTGTCAATACTATGTTAAACCCAGCAGAGTGATCCTTCTGCAAGCTGGATAGTTTACAAGCACTGAAAAGCCCCACACTCACAATGCATTGTTAAAAGGCCTCAGATTACACTTACTGATATACTCAGATACGATTAATTTTAATGAAGTTTGTTCTCTGTGCATAAGAACTCAGCATGACTCACAGCTGCACTTGGTCCAATGCTGTGAGGCTTCTGTTCTGGAAACAGGACCGTATTATTAAATTAAGTGCTGGGTCGCACAGTTGCATCGAACAACAACAAAGAGTTTTATTCAACTCTTCTTAAGACTTCACCAGCAGCAAACTTCCTCTCACATGGCTTGTGCCAATCATGACGTGGCTGTAAAATGTTACCCACCATTTTTGGGAAGGTTATGGATGACATCCACAGCCGCCTGAAACCGTTTCTGGTGATCGACCACAGGCTCCTCCATCACTGGGACTGGCATGACACTTCCAACTTTATAAACCTAGGCGGAGCTGAAACACCACACAAACATACATGTAAGGGTCAGGTAGAAGAGTGAAATCAAAACTTACTGTGTGTGGCAAGCATCTTGAGCTACGTCACATTCAACACTGCATGTGACATGTGGATCATAAAAACTGTGAAAGGCTCAAAGATCTCAAAGAAATCTCACAAAACAGGACCGGAGGTTTTAGGTTAACTATTCTCCACACCAAGCAGCTTTCGGGGTTGGGAAATTAATTGATATAGCCTTATTAAAAATAGGAAAATACTATCTTACTAATTCATTATTCATCCCTTAAAAGTCATCATTTAGCAGGGATACCTTTGGAGGCAGTTACTGTCGCTCCCTCAGGGGGTCACTTGTCGATGACCCTGCTCTTAGGACCCAGACTCACGGTGTGATGTTCTTTATTATGCCTGCCTCGCATTTATAAATTCAAAGGAATGTCATGACATGTCCACATAATACTTCCCCTGGTTTGTACTTCTCAGTAAACGTGTTGTGTGTGATGTTCATTGGTTTTCATGTAAGTTTCTGTCAGAAAACTCTCAGCAGTTAGTTTGTCCACTATATACAGACTTATATTATATGATAACACGTGTCATTTTTGTTAATTATTTCACGTTTGGTAATAAATAATAACTCATCAATTACTTAATTATAACTTGTGTTTAAGTGTTTGTTCAGCTAACAGCTGTCAGAAACTAATCGTCTAAACTAAGAAAACATGACAGGGCCTAACAACAACTCTTTCTAGTTGCAATGCAGCTTTCAAACTGCTGAGCTGGACCTTCGTACCGAATACACCAGAAACATGTACTGATGGATATTTATACCGAGAATCGCCGTGTGGCTAAATTCAGGTTTGGTTTGATGAGACAAAAACACAAGATAGTAGAAGTTGAAGACATGGAAGCTAGCTGAGCTAGCTAACCAGCTTGCTAACTTGTCTTACCTCAGTGAGTGTGTGTCCCGCCGGCGGCCATGAGCAGCAGCATGAAAACAGCAGGACAGTTTCACAGAGACTGAGAGACAGGAGAGCTTCTGCACTTTCACTTGTTTCTGGCTTCACTTTGACGGTAAAGTCTGAGAAACTGTCACCTACAGGTCTGACCTGAACCCTGGAGCTACACCGGGATGTGCCTAATGGAGAAGACTTCCGTGTCACGTCACATGACCCATTCGACCGCGCCCACTTCGCTGTTTAAAGCAACACCGTAGAAGATATACGACTGTTGAAATTACACTATTAATATAAAATAGATTCAATTAAATCTAATTAAATAGAATTTGATTATGATGCAGAAACTTGGATTGACCAAATCTACTTTCAAATACTTGAATACTGTCAAATACTGTCTGATCATTTAGATCCAAGTTCCCGTGGCCAATACCGGACTAACTGGATTAAACTGCACAATCCAGTCTCTCGTGTTTATGTACAACATATTGTGCAATCCCTTCAATGTGTTTGTTATCTTTTTATATTTCATTTTGTTTCCTATTTTTTACATTATTTATACTTGCACAAACATACCAGAAACATTCCAGTACAGAAGTGTGCGTGTGTGTGTGCGTGTGATATATATACACACAGAGGGAGAGAGAGAGAGAGAGAGAGAGAGAGAGAGAGAGAGAGAGAGAGAGAGAGGGAGGGAGCGAGCGAGAGAGAGAGAGAGAGAGAGAGAGAGAGAGGGAGGGAGCGAGCGAGAGAGAGAGAGAGAGGGAGCGAGTGAGAGAGAGAGAGAGAGAGAGAGAGAGAGAGAGAGAGAGAGAGAAAGAAGGAAATTGAAATGAACAATTAATATATTAATCGCCATGTGACACAAACATGAAATTATTATAATTTCCAAATCCAGTGGTGCCTTGTAAGAAGAATCACTATCCTTAAAGCTTTACATTATTCCAGACAGTGTTAAAAATCTAATCCAGAGTACTTCTTCTCGTCAGAACAATTTAGGAGATGTCTGAAATGACTGCACAGAAGCTGGGCCTCTGCAGATCCACTGGAGCCATCACTGTATTACTCACAGTGTGTGTGTGTGTGTGTGTGTGTGTGTGTTCCACACTGGACGCATTAGGCGCATTACGCAGCACCATTGTCCTAATCACTGCGGACCGTATTAGAGGATCAACTATTTTCAGAGCATCACTTAGAGACGGTGATTTGGTTGAAATCAGAGCTCGGTGCACGGGGACGAATAACAGAGTTAGACCTCAGAGCCACAGTCTCTCCTCCTCCGATAATCCACCTCAAATCCTTCTATTGTTAACCCCACGGTCAAACGGACATAGACTGATCCCGGAAGTGCTTGGAATTTCCATTTAAAATAAAAGCGAAATAATTGTGATGTTGTAACTTCAAATGCGGCTGTGTCCTTTTGCATCCACCAAATGAATGAACGACAAACATATGTAGTATAACAAAATAGGTAGGTTTGCATCAATTTAATAGAGCAAAAATGAGAAACATAACCCAACATACTCCATCCAGATATAAGGTATAGCTCTCATAAAAGGGACACCATTCAGGGTTATTAGTTCAATTATTAATTCAATAACAATGACAAAAATGAATCCATTATTTCAGTACGGGATACATTACACTAACTATACTGTTTAGACCTATTTGTATTTTACTTAGGTATTTCAGTTTTATGTTGCTTCACACTACTATTCAGAGGCAAATATTGTAGCTACTTGATACCTATTTACATGTATCTGATATTTACATTTCCAGTAAAGAATAATAAAACAGAACAATCGCAAAATCATGAATTATTATTTTTATTGTTAATAACGCGTAATTGTTCAAACCAATTCAAATGAGCTCCACCAGCTGTATCATTATCAATTATTTATTGTACATTATCTTGAAATGGGTCATTCTGCATACAAATTTTTTACTTGTGGTACTTAATATATGTTGATTTAAATATTTCTATTTCAAGTTTGGCCCAGTTATGATAAAATTATATAATGATAAACTACAGTAGCTAAATATCTTAAGTAGGAATTTAAGACAGAATATATTAGCGAGAGTCATGGTTGTATTACAAAACACGTTTCTGTGTGTCAAGCCTTGAGTTTACATGATCCACATTTTACTGGTATGTTTTTTTTTATGTATTTATTGATTCAATCTTAATACACAAAAATCATGAGTGAGACGGTTCAAAAGTAAAATTAATAAAAAAGCGATTAGATCAAATGAAAATGTGAATTATTTTTTACCTATACCTAACACGAAGAGCTTTATTCTGAAAATCTTTTCAGGAAGTGTGTGTGTGTGTGTCTTGTGGGTATTGACGTGCGTGCATGTGTGTGCGCGCGTGATTGTGTGTGTGTGTGTGCGTGCGTGTACGTGTGCGTGTGTTTGTGTGTCTGTGTGTCTGTGTGTGTGAGACTGGGACAGGTCTGTGGTTAAGACCAATCAGCAGGGGGAAGGTCTGGCCTGACTCCTGTTATCCTCCTCCTGCATAAAAAGCATGCGGAGCACCGTGGAGCTCCACGGAGCAGAGCGCTGATCTGCAGCCCGAGAAACATCTCGTGATCCGGGACAGGGGACGCGGAGGACGCGGGGGAAGCAGAGCAGAGCACCGGGCGCTGCTTCTTGACGTTATGCTGGGCCACAGAAAGAAAGCGGCCCCGGCGGGGAAGAACGGAGCCGGGACGTCCAGGTTAAAGGCCATCGATCCTCTGAGGAACCTCGGTGAGTGTTTGTGTTGCTGCACAGCCGATACTGTCTGAATGTATTCAATGATCAAGGATCAATGGGTCAGAGGCTTCTCCGTGTCAGCGCTGATGGTCTCCACCGCCCCCCTCGGATATGAGGAGGAAATGTATCAACACAGAGTGGGAATGAATCCCCGAAGGTCAAAACAGCCATCACTAACTAGTCAGTTACTCATGTGTAGGTCAGTCTATGATCATAGACTATTCTGTGGACTGACGCTAAACATATATGCTCCTCTGCAGAAAAAAACACTGCAAGTTAACACACACATTTAACTTTCTATTTTTCATATTATATACAATCTTATAAGAAAGAGTTGAGGGTGAATTACATGTTATAACAACAACAACAATTATTATTATTATTATTATTATTATTATTATTATTATTATTATTATTATTATTATATAAACTTGGACTACAGTAAGTAAAAGTAAGATTAAATTATATAAATGTATACAATAACATCAGTTATTATTCATTGTTGCACTGAATATCGTATATAAAATGTCAGAAAATGGTGAAAAATGTCCATCACGAATTTCTCAGAGACCTAGATCTTCAAATTACTTGTTGTGTCTCACCAAAATTGTTTTGCTTTCTGTTTCATAAAACAAATACAGCAATGAAACCTGTTCAGAATTAACATCCTGTCAAATGACTTATTGTTAGCATTAATAAACCCAGTGTATTTAAATTGGAAAGACTACAGAAAGACTGCAAGGATGATCGATCAATGGAAGAATTCACTCTGTGTGGCTGTGTGTGTGTGTGTGTGCGTTCATGTGTGTAAGCGTGTGTACTTGTACATACACAGAGTGATGAGATTTTTGGAAAGTGAGGACATTTAAGATAAGATAAGAAGCAATATTACAGCAGCAAAATTACATCAGCAGTAATAAGTAGAAATATAAAAGAAATATAGAAAAATATAGAAAAATATGAATGGAACTAAACTAATATATACAGTGTAAAGAAATATATTATGTGAGAGAATATGTACAGTGAATGGATAGCACATGAACCGTTTATATTGCACAGACAGATGAATATGGCGAGAATGGTTGAGAAATGTGAAAGTAAAAATTTTGACCAGTCGTCACTTTTTCAATGGACTGTTTGAGGAGTAAGACTTGGTTTAAGGGTTAGAGTTAGGTTTAGGTTTAGGTTTAGGTTTAGGTTATGGTTAGGGGTAGGCATTTTTGGTGAAAGTGTTTGGGTAAAGGGCTAGGGAATGCATTATGTATCTGTGTGTGAGAGAGAGCTTGCTGATGCTGCCTGAATTGATTGATCTACACCTTCAATCATACAGAGCAAACCACTCTCAAGCATCACTGGTACATTTGACTCATTCTGTAGCGCGTGTGTGTCAGGTAGGATAATTAAAGTGGAGGGTGTGAGTTGGACTCCATCACTGCTCTGTCGTGATGTCCCAACTGTTTGTCCAGACTGATTTTACACTCTGGTGTGCTGCATGGGAACAATGACTGCATGTCATTTACCAGCTGTCCTCAGGAAAACTCTCCTCTACAACCAGAGGAGATATTTATGGCAGCAGGTTTACAGTAAGAACAAGGTTATAGACAGTGAGGCCCTTTAATGACAGACATGCACTGCACACATTCTGCTAGCCTGTGATTTCCCTGCTTTCCTCCTCATGACAGTGTTTTGGGGGTTGGCCAGTGAAAGCAGGTCACTATGTTAGCACACTGTGCAGCTCAAACCTTATCCTCGCTGCTGCTTTTCTCTGATTTACTATCTGCTTCAGTATTTTATGATCTGAAAGATTTGTTTGTCATCTGGTTGTTTTGTAGATTTAATTATAATTTGATAAGAATTATTGACCGATCAGCCTACATTCAAAAAGCTATAATCATAAAGAAAAAACATGTTGGATTTTCCAACTCATACAAAAATGTTTGGACCCTTTGCTGTGGATCCAAACTGTGCTTATGTGCGTCTTTTTTTGCTTGAGATGAGTCTAGAGCTTGACTGTAGTTCCCCTGTGGCAAACTGAACTGACTGGGCATAGTCAAGAAAGACACACACTGTGTATTTAAGGTCAAACAGTTAATACTGTTTAGGAAAAATCAAACATGAGTCAAAGGAGCTCTGTGTGGACCTCTGATTAAACTGTGGTGAGGTTTAGAAGAGGAAAAAGGTGTAAGACCATTTCCAAAGCTTTGAGGCATCAATAACTGTGTAATAGAAGCAGTTTCGAAGCTGCAGGATTCTCCCTGGTTGACCATCCAGACAAACTGAGTAAGAGCCTTGGTCAGTGAGGGGGTCAAGGACCCATCAGTCTTTGACTGAGCTTCAGCTCTCTGTAGAGATGGAGAACCTGCTGGAAGTACGACCATCTCAGCAGCTCTCCATCTATCAGGCCTTCATGTTAGAGAGGACAGACTGAAGACATCATGAGTTTAAGACGTGAGAGGTTCTGCTGAGTTTCTCAATCAGCATTTAAAGGTCTGAGAGAACAAAGATTCTCTGATACATTAGAAATGTATTAAAGCAGAACTACTATCTCTGGTGAACACCATATCCATGTTTGGTGTTGAATAGCGGATGCAGCATCATGTTGTGGGTTTTTCTTCAGCAGCAGGAGCAGAGAGACTAGTCAGAACTGAGAGGAGGATGAAAGCAGCCAAATGAACCTGCAAAGAGTCAAGGACCTGAGACTGTTCACTAGTTCACCTTTCAGCTCGAAAATGACCTGAAGCAAACAGCCGAGACAAAACCGGAGTGTCTTCAAGATTAATCTCTGTATGATTGTTTTCAGGACAAATCGGTTTGTCCTTAGGACAAGTCTGTCTCTGTCCCTGAGAGACCCTGCCAAAGTCCAGATTTAAACTCCATAGAGCATCTGAGGAGAGACCCTGAAGACGTCAGTTCACAGATGCTTCTCATCTGACCTGACAGAGCTTTCTGCCCAGGGGACTTCCACAAAGTATTTAAAGGGATAGCTCTCCAAAAAAGGAAATGCATTATACATAAAAAAAAACACAATACAAACATGGTAATTAAGAGGCCATTATTCTTGGAAGGTGGATCAGTAAATTGAGGAAGTCTGTCTGCTGTGGGCATCCTGAACAGGAAACAACACAGACATTTTTCTCCTTTCAGTCATTAAGACCTTAAAGGGATAGTTCACCCAAAAATGAAAATTGTCAAACTTATAATTACAATAATCTGAATCTCCATTTGTTGACCTGTGTTTTGGTTTAGTTCTCTGAGCATTAACATATTCAATCAAATGCTTTGTGTATGTTATACTGTCATTAGCCTTGTATAATGTGAGGTACAACCAGGGGTCACCATACAGATCCTTCAGAGAATATTCACATCCCTTCTCTTTTTACACACTATAATGTGCTGGAGGTTTAAAGTGGAAGCAGTCTATGGAGCAAGAGATGTTCTGCAGTGGGTAGGCTACTGACCGAAACAGGGATGTGACAGAAAACGTTGTGAGGCTCGTTGTAACCGGATGGGATCACCACCTGTCTCACGCGATGCGATGACTCGTGCTGGTTATAGCCATTCAGCTGGTACCGGCCAGCGTAGATGATGTAAGAGCTCACGTTCGATGGATTGGAGGAACAATGAGCGGCTGATAGGACCCAGCTCTCCGTGATGATGGAGCCTCCGCAGATATGACCGTCCCGGACTGTCTGCACATCCACCTGCCAGGGCCAAGCCCCATCCTCGGCGTCCATGCCCCCCACGATCCTGTTCTCCATTAACGGTGGTCGGCCACATTCTTGGGCGTAAGAGGGCAAAACCCCTGTTGTGAACCAGAAAATGGCCGAAAACCGCAAATTCGCCGGCATTTTGGGAAGTTTCATGGCACAAAACGCGTCTCGGCTTGTTTTTTTTTTATCGAAGACGAAGAAATAAATCTGAAGGAAGTTTCTTCTCCTTCTTCAATCTTCTTCAATCTTCTTCTTCCTGTGTCCAGCTACAGGAACTCAAACCAGCCTCAATGTGAGTTTTATATATTTTTAACAAAGTTCTTTGGTAGGAGTCATTAGATCCATGGCCGCGGACTCGCTCCTGTAACGGATCCAGGTTTCACCGTGAACGGTTTAAGAGGAGTTGATTCCTCTTTCCCCAGACTTTATAACTCTGACAATGAAAGTGATACCATCATCTGAAAGTGATCTTCCCTAAAATATCAAACTATTCCTTTTAAAGCAACAGGTACAAACTTAAACATTCAATTCAATTTTATTTGTAAAGCGCAAAATCACAACATACATGATCTCAAGCGTTATCAAAGCGTACAGGTCGTATATACTAGGTCAGTGTGTTAATTGTTCTGTGGCTGAGCGGTTTGAAAATAGGTGACCAGCTTATGGTTAGTAATGTCACCTCAGTGCGAGCTGTCCTCATGCTGCTTCCTGTGGCTTGTGTTTGGAAAGTACAGCTGTAACCACGTTAGTAGGTTACTCTCATCTATGCTCTCTGAATTAATTTGCATTGAGGTTATACAGTGGTCTTTGATGTGAATTTATGCCTCTTAATTTGTGTGAGTGAAGTAGTGAGTGAATAAGTATATGTCATGAAACTAAGCGAGTTTAGGTACATTTACATTAACATGAAAATGTCTAAATAAATACACATATAATAAGCCCATTCATACAAATGTTTACCATGATATAAAGTTCACAGAATTATAAAAACTGTTTTAGTGAAGTTATATAATAATATAAGCATTACATTTTGAATATTTACTGTTTGTCAATTAGCAGGAAATGGAATTATTGTTTTTTCTGAGCAGGGACCTCTGACTATAAGTGCAGTTGTTATACTTTAGTAAACTAAGGACTGGGACGTACCAGCTATTCAAGTTTAGACTCCTGCATCAATTCTAAGTAACTAGTCAGATTCAAACTACTGATTAACTAAATCAAGTTGCCCCATTTCAACTGACGCCTTCGCGAGTGAAGTGAAATCTGTAAATCAGCTGAAACCAAACAATATGTTCAATATAACTGTGAATCCTTTGTCAGTGACTTTTTATATACGAACACTCGGAGAAATATGTTTGTTTACGACTTGGTAGAAATGTTCATGCATTTGAGACATGGTAAAGAATATCTAATTGTTGTAACCTACCTGATGCTATGTGGTCATGTAGCACAACATTCTCATCAAAACATTCTGCTATCAAGTTTTGTAGTGTTGGTTTAGTGAAGATTCACGTAAAACAGTCTCAGTTTAAACTATTATCAGGTCAGATGTGTAGATTATATATGACCTCTGCTACTCTCCTACTCTCTCAGACTGTATTCAGTTCCCAGGGACCCTTCCCACCACAAAACATTTCATCTGTATTTTTAATACGCAGTTAAATATGCAAATTAGATCAGTCAAATACCATATCATAGAACATGACAGTTCTGCTTTTAGTGAGGATGTATATGTTTTTATCAAATAAAACTGAATATGATTTTTAGTAAAGCATGCACCAATGTATTTTCTATGTTTAAGATAACTATTGAAGTTTGTTTTCATTCATTTATTCATTGATAATTTTATATATTTTTGTGAAGAAATGCAGATCAGGGATAGTAGGGGGGGGGGGGGGGTATGATCAGGGACAGGACACTGGCCTGAGGTATGAAGTCCAGCACCATCATCCCTCAAATGCAGAGTCAACGACTTAATGTTTATGTTGAAAAACACTATCTGACAATAGTGTTTTTCAACATAAACATTAAGTCTGTAACCTGTCACATCTCAGGTTCTCAGCTCTGTAAAACATGCACCAACGTATTTTCTAAGTTGAGATAAGCATTGACAAATTAAGCCTACGTCCTCCAAGTAATGTCAGTGTTGTTAGTTTAGTTATTCAGTTACTAAATGGTTACTGGCACACACACACACACACACACACACACACACACACACACACACACACACACACACACACACACACACACACACACACACACACACACACGCACACACACACACCTTGTTATTGTGTGTATTAGTGCAGCAGAAGGGCTTTTATTTGTGTTTGGCTCTTATCTCAAATGTCTTGATTGACTGAAATAGGAGCACATTGTATATGTACAGTACAGCAGCTGTTGCACGTTACATGGAGCAGCCTGCATCATTAATCAAACCACATGGTTTCATCACAGTCCAGGTCAATCACTCTAATGAGGTCAGTCTGTTTCTAAGCCACACTCAGACGCTTTGTCTCATTTCCTCCCCAAGCACAGAAAGCCACACACCCACTGAATTCTGTACTGCTGTACAGAGAGGGCAGTGTGTGTGTGTGTGTTTGTGTGTGTGTGTTTCCTTCCAGTATCAAAATGCTTCTGTGAGTGTAGTGACCCAGCCCTTCCCAAACCACAGTGACACTTGTGTTAGATTCCTGCTGACTCAGCTGAGGACTCAGCAGCCTACAGGCAACCTCACTGTACTTTAATCATATTGAAAGTTAATAACTTCTCTAATATAACCTGCAGGCACACATAACAATAATAATAACTTGAATTTATATAGCGCCTTTCAAGAGACCAGAGGACACTTTACATGTGTCTGTGGGGGCAAAAAGAGAAAAGAAAGTAATTCGCACAAAACAGGACAGAAATCAACAGCACTGATGGCCGGGGGGAGCGTGAGCTGAGGCCAAGGGCCGTAGTGAACAGGTGGTGTTTGAAGAGTTATTTGAAGCTGTTATTTGCAGCATTGCGGATTAGATATACATGACTGACCTGAATATGACACAGTCTACATTCCACACATTCTATAAGTCAATGTATTTACTAGACAGTCATGGATTAAACCGCTGCTGACTCTGTCTTTATCAGTTGCTATTACACAGAAACAACTTTCTTTGGCCACTGGGAGGCTGTGGGGGGGAAAAAAACAATAAACACACAGACTAGCGATGAAATAGTTTCAAAACTCCTTATAGTTGTACTGTTTCAGTCTTTACTTACTCTTTATTATAATAAGCTGCTTGCACAGGCGACCTACAGGGTCGTTTTCACAGTCTCAAACATTATGATCATGTTCATGTCTGTGCTCTATAGTATAGAGAGCCTAGAGGGGATTACTTTAGTTTTGCATAAAGAAAGGAAACAGTTATTCTGGCTTTGTCCACAGTCCGTATGTTTAAAGCCACTTTATCCTTAAACTAGTTCCAGCAAAATAAAACCACAACTTGTTTTCACATTTCTGTATTTGCATAGATTAAACACACAAGATACATAATGCTAATCAGTGAGCTTTAAAGGGGTCTGTATTTAAATTTGGACCAGACTTATAGTCTAGACAGTATATACCATCTATAAAGTGTGATTGACAAATTTTCTCTCAGTTCTTTCGGCCGTTTCTCCCCTCCCCTCTTTCAGTGCTACTGACCCGAGCTCAGATAATGACTTCATGTGTACTGTCTGTCTTTCTTCAACCTTTTTGTCTGTTTCCTTTCAAGGAGTTAGTGAGGACGAAGATGTGAAGCGGATGTTGCAGGGCTCCAGTATGGTGAAGGTAAATAATTTCAACTATTTGTCCATGTTAGTTATTGGTAGTATAGCTAGTAGGACATGATATCTAATGGACCGGTCATGTGTGAAGGTCCGCTCGCCTCGCTGGCAGAAGCGACGAACTCTAAAGCTGCTGGAAGATGGAGTCACTGTGTGGTGTCAGTCCCAAAAAACGTCCTCCCGCGCCAAGGAGCAACAGTCATGTAAGTGTTTATGTTCTTTTCCCAGAATGTAAATCACAATCCATCTGTTGGAGCACAGGAATTTGTAATGGCAGCCACTGCGGGAACACACACGACTGTAAGAAGCTCAGTTTCTTTAATAGTCACACAGTTTGGTTTATGGTTCCGAATAATGTCTGCTACACAGTGTTGCACTAAATGGATGGAGCGGACATCTTTTACTTTAATCAGTCCAGCTGTCAACACAAGTCACAAGTCATTTTTAAACATGCGACAGACGCAAAAATGAAAATAACAAAAAGAATACTGCCTCAGGATGAAATAGTGGTGCCAGACACGAAGAAGACGCTGATGAAGATGGTAAGAGAGCTTGTGGTGATAAGGGCTGATGCCAGTGTTGATGTGCTGTAAACAAAAACACGTGATCTTGGCAGCAGAATGAATATGTTACATCCAGCCTTCGGTATGATGTGTCACCCCTCACCTGAACGCTCTGGAGATTCCTGTGTTGCTGTGAACGCGTCTGACCGGAGAATCTCCCGCTGCGTTGTTCATGTGTGAAAGGGAAACTTCGAAAACTCTGAAAACAGCTAAAGAGTAACTACAGTGATTGTGTATTGGGCTCAGGGTGCTTCCACATTGCAGGCTTTCTCTGTAGCTGCTGCTCTGCTAACATGCTCTTCACGCTGACACCTGCAGTGTAGACACGGTGTTAGAAATATTGACACAGACTCAAGACCTAGGGCCATACAACAGCACCCTACTACGCAGGATTGGACTATATTGGACCCAGAGTCTCAGCCTCAGTGTTTAGTAGCAAGGAACCAAGTGGCCATGTGAAGACCTCTACCATACATGAAACACAGCAGAGTCAGTTCCATAAACCATTGAAGTCCTCCATCGGGGGCTCCACCCAGAGGTTAAGAACCATGTTTGGATTATAATTGGTAACAAGCAGCCCTGTCCTTTCCCCTTCAGTTCCAGAAGAGCTCAGCACTGACTGGGTGTGTGAGGTGAAACATGAATTTACTTTGTCTATTTTTGTGAACTTTAAATGCTACTTACTGCTCTGCACAGACACCGGCTGCTCTGCGTCTCCTCTGCTATCTGAGGGTCGCACACAGCGCCGTGATTACAGAGCTCATCTATTTTCAGCCCAAGATGGCAGCCGACGCTGCTCTTGTTCAAACAGTGAGATTATAGGACGTTACATGGTGGTGGGAGTTGGCCCTGGAGCTTGTGGCTTGGTGCTGCATGGCTACCACTTGACTCAACCACAACGTGAGCCTCCCAGCTGCAGGACAAGGCCTTTAATTGCCACAACATTAGATTTGCTTGTGATGTGGCTCTCTGTGTGTGTGTGTGTGTGTGTGTGTGTGTGTGTGTGTGTGTGTGTGTGTGTGTGTGTGTGTGTGCACGCGCACTGCTTCCCCTGCTTTCGTGACCCCCCTGGATTAGTACGTATCCTCTATATCAGAGAACTTATGAGTTTTCTTTCCCTTCACTTCTCTGCACCTCCAAACTCTGAAGTTGATGTAACTTGACTTTACATTTAAGAGCAGAAGCGTCACCCAGTTATTTCCCCCCACTGGTTTTAGATCAAATGTGTTAACTATTTCCTCACTGGGTGGTCTACTGCTATGGTTACCAATCTGGTTTGTGACCCTTGAAATTAAGTAAGGTCTCCAATTGCAGGTTATTTCCTTAGTTTGGACTGGAGTTGGGAGCAGTTCATTAAGAGAGTGAGTTCCCCCCTCAAAAAAAAGGTTTTAGTTTTATTAAAAAATATATTAAAATCCCGAAGAGAAATAATCTGTGTCAACATTTGTCCCTTTAATCCCATTAACCACATGATGTAATAATGGTAGTATACCAAAAAAAAAATAGAACTATGTAAACTATAGTAAACCTTTGTTGAATTGTTCATGCAGTAATCCGACTTAATAGTTCTCTCTTGTCTCATCTGAACTGTAGCAGGTGAACAGTCAGAACAACTTGTAATATACAAAGTATGAGTTAAGTCCCCCTCCCCCTTCGTATAGTAGTGTCTTGTCATTGGAAGAGTCGCAGTGTTGACATCTTCACCAAAGGCAGAGCTACAGAGGGACATTTGGAGCATCTGTGGATGTCATCATCAGTGAGCTGAAATAGAAATAAGATAAGGTCCACTGAAGACAAGTACTGCACTTTCATCCGTGTTTTTAGTTTCCAGGCCAAAGCACTAGTACGATACACTACGAGCATTCATGGAGGTTGTTTTGGTCCTTGGCTGAGACACAGACCCTTGTTGACACACACAGAAGTGTGTTTGGATAGTACACACTAGATCCAAACTGGGATCCAACACAGTTAACATTGACACGGAAAAAACTGTATATTTTAGAAATAGAGTATATTAGCAGTATACAGAAACCCAGAAAAACTGGAAAGTCTCTGGAATCAAAAAGCAGGATTATTAAAACAAGCATAGAAAATGAGCTGTTGCTGTGAGCTGCTTTGTTGCTACAATATATACTCTACATATACACAGAGCAAAGAGGACAGACAGTGTTATTAGAAATTATTCACACCGCAAATATACTTTTCCAGTCTTTTTAAAATTTAAATATATCAAATTTACAATGTTGCCCATCAATCTACACTCAATACTCCATGGCAATATTATGAATTCTAAATGGTGTACAATAAAATACAATATAAACACCAGATCGTGATGTTATATTGACCTTATGTTGTGTTTTACTTATGCTAAATTGAGATTTCAGGGAATGTGAACTGAAAACCAAACCGACTGGGAGTTTCTGTTATAAAAATAAGATTAAGCCTGTAAGTAAGTCACCTATGATTGTGTAATGGATGCATTAGTTTGATAATGTTAGGGCTGTGTAACGAGTTTGTACGAATTGTCCAACCTTTTCAAACCATCAGTCCCATAGGCAGGCATCTTAATATGATCCATAGTTAGGTTTTCTTCTAAGGCGACCTCTTGTGGCCTTAGTAATTATGGTGGGAGCAAAGGAGGAAGTCAGGTGACGCAGTACCTAAGTCTCCATGATGAAGTTGGGGTGGATGGATTGGAGATTGGTTGAACATTATTATTGTAACCATGATTACGGTGATCCTCTAACCTGGAAGAAGTGCTTATCTTTACCCAAACAGTGATCTTGTACCTAAGGTTCTTGTTTATTATGGTAGCCATGACGATGAAGGTCTGATGTACCACTGCAGGTATACTGTTTATTCTTTGTAACTTATTCTTGCCATGAAAGAGGCTTAGTGAAAGGATTTTCTATATCGATCTTTAAGGTCTTAATGACTGAAAGGAGAAACATGGCTGTGTTGTTTCCTGTTCCGGATACCCACAGCAGACAGACTTCTTCAATTTACTGATCCATCTTCCCAGAATAATGGCCTCTTAATTAACATGTTTGTATTGTGTTTTTTTGATGTATTATGCTTATATTTCCATTGTGTTAATAGATGTCAAGGATCCATATGATATTATACCTCAGAAAGACTGTTCCATTACAAACCACATTCCTCTTGGATTGAACATCACACACAATTACCAAGTGGATATTTAAATCAGCTGCTCTCTCTTCTTCTCACCCCTTCTCAGTCTCTGTCTTGGAGGTGGAGTGCGTTCGGGAGGGTTGCCAGTCCGAGATGTTGCGGCAGCTGGGTGGCTCGGTACCTGAGGGCCGGGGTCTGACGGTGGTCTTCAAAGGGCCCCGAAAGAGCCTGGATCTCCTCTGCCAGAGCCAGGAGGAGGCTCAACACTGGGCCCGCGGCATCCGGAAGCTGCAAGGGAGAGTGGAGAATATGAGCCAGAAGGACAAACTCGACCAATATCCTAACTGATGTTCATTTGGAATTACACTGTAACTGGGAGAAAATATACAGCAGTTACAACAATAAGGACACAAGATACTTCCATATTCATTTGGAAGAATGAAAATATATTAAGATTTTGTATTGGACGCCCCATGAGCCCCATACATTGATCCTTTAGTCCCAAACTGGAACACTTTAACATTATTGTGTGTACTATTGTGTCATCTTGTTGTTTCCTTAATTTCGGTGTCACCTGGATTCATGCTTACCTGAGTCGGGCTGACCAGAACCACGATGATAAGATGAGCTATGAAGAAGTCCAGACTCTGCTACAGATGATCAATATTGATCTGAGTGATCAATATGCCCGCAGCCTGTTCCAGGTGGACAGACACACACAAATATATTTAAACCTGATACCCTTATATAGGGTTTAGACTAATTTGTTTGGGTCAAATTAATTAGATCTTTAGTTACAGAATACAAATTATTAGTAATATAATATATTATGTAATCTAAACAGAAATACTTGTGGATTAGTTCATACATCATACATTGAAATTATTGCACTTTATAACGGATGCAGCCACAAAAGTTGTAAATTATGTAAATTATTATATTTAGCATATTAGCATTCTATGCTAATATGTATTCTATATATATATTTCACCTGATAAATGACAGACCATCACTATATTGCTTTGCTTGTGGCAAATTTAAGCCAGTTATTAAAATTGATGTCGAAGAGTGATCAACTGTGTCTAACTGTGTTTTTCGAATTTATTTTTAGAAATGTGACCGGTCAGCTGACAGTCGTCTGGACCACGGGGAGATTGAAATTTTCTGCAGGGAGTTGTTACGGAGACCGGAGCTGGACACTGTGTTTCTCCGCTACTCTGCAAATGACAGTGTACTTTCCACTGTGGACCTGAGGGATTTCTTGAAGGACCAGGGGGAGGATGCTTCACTCATCCATGCCCAAAGCCTCATACTCACATATGAACTTAATGAATGGGGTACGATGCTAAGTAACAATACACTGACAAATACAAAAGTTTATATGTTATGTTTAGCAAAACATCTTTGATAAAAAAATCCATTGGACAAACTGAGCAACTGGCTGCTGCGATTAACAGAATTATTAAGCATCTAAAAATCTGATTGCTAAGTATTTAGGTGTATTGTAGAAACTGTACTATAACTGCAACCACCAGTGCTTGTGTTCAACTTTTGTTTCTGCCTTTTGCCCAGTACAGCTCAGAAGAACCAGTTCATGACCCCCAATGGCTTCACCATGTACATGCTGTCTAAGGAGAACTGTGTCTTTAACCCGGAACATGCAAGGGTTTACCAAGACATGAAACACCCACTGGCGCACTACTTCATCTCCTCCTCCCACAACACATACCTCACCAAGGACCAGCTGACCGGGGACAGCAGCATAGAGCCATACATACGGTAAGAATCAGCAGGGCACCACACATACTGTTCATACACACTTTCTCTAAACACTTAGCAGTCCCAAAGGTTATTGTAGTGAATCCTACTATTAGCTGACCAAAAATAAATGAAGGTGCCCAGTATGATGTCTTCAGGATTGCAGCTCTGCTATTTGTAGATGGTGTGGTTTTGCGGGGCTCATGGACCCTTGACCAGTGTGCAGAGTTTGAGGAGGAGTGTGTAGTGCAGGCGTACACAGACAGAGAATCCAGGGCCTCACGACAGGGATCAGAACAATGGAGCTAGGCGTGGGCGAGTCCCCTCAGGAGGCCGGCCAGGTGTGTCACAGCCCCTCGGGGGGAAAGACTTGGAGGCGGGAGAGTGGACTGTCTCAAGACTGGCAAAGAGACTGGAGGTAAATATAGGGATGGTCAGGGAGAGTTGATTGGGAATCAGGCAGATGTCAACTGGATGGCCAATGCAGGATCAGGATCAGGGGCAGATGTCAGCCCGATGACCAGGATCTGACAGAGAAGATGGCAGGATGTCGGCTGAGACCCCCAATGCAGAAATAGATGAGACATTGACTGAGACCCAGACATCTGTCAGTGCATGATCACAAGGCATGTCCATGGAGACAACCAACTCAGGACCTGGCTCAGGATCTGCCTTGGCATCGATAGTGTTGCTGGGAGGCTTGGAAACCTGAGGCTGATGCTTAAGCTGATTTCTGGGAAACTGGGGCTGAGGTTTGGGCTGGCTGAACATCTGAGTCTCTGTTGAACTGGGAAATGAAATCTTCTATTGGTGTTGGGACCCATAATGTCCCTTTCACCCAAAGATGGCCAATCAAGTTCCACTAAACTTCCAGCTTCCACTATCAGGTCTGAGTCTGACAGGATGCTAGCAACATGGAAGCAGGTCTGAGGACTGTGGACTCAATACTAGCTGACTAGGAAACTGACTGGAGACTAGTAGAGGCTGTGGATGTGGAAGATGGCTGCAGGGGAAAGAACTCCAGTGGGCTGCAGGCTGGGAAACAGGCTGGGGGGGGGGCTAACAGGCCAGGGTGTAGGTTAAAGGCTTGTTGACTGGAGGGCTGGGTTTTGTGTGACCATTTCAAGCATATAATCCCAGAATTGGGAATACAAGACAATAACAGGAACTAAAACAACCAACACACAGGAAATAATAAAAGTCCACTGAGAGGGGCAGATCATGATACATGTACATACAGTTGTGTCTCAGGTCGGCTTAAAGCTTAGCTTAGCTCAGAATTTGTGTCTTGAGTTGAGCTCATACTAAAAGAATATTGTCTCTGACTGGTAATATTGCATCTGACCACACTCATAATATATTTGAAAAAATAGAAGCTTTCGACATCACATAGAAGAGGTAGAGTCCCAAGGGTGAGACCGAATAGGTTAAAGAGATCTTTGGTTCCTAAATTGTTGAAGGAATATAGACTGAATGTGAAAATTAGTAATCAGGGTGACTTCATCTTATTGACAATGTGTGATGTAGTCCAAATAGGTCAAATTGTATTTATATAGCAAATCACAAATTTGCATCAAAGGGCATAACTGTCTGTCTGTCGATTTTCTGTTCTTGAACCCACAAACTGGACAAGGAAAAATATGCTATACTGCAATATGTTGGAAGTGTTTTGTGTTATGCTAATTGTTGTGGTTTATTATATACGTAAAATAGTGGGACACAAGAAACATTTAAGAAAAAAAAATTCTGTTCTTTTCTAGTAGTAATTCCTCGTGATGCTGTTTTTGTCTCAGAGCTCTGAATCACGGTTGTCGCTGCGTGGAGCTGGACTGCTGGGATGGAGATAAAGGAGAGCCGGTCATCTACCACGGACACACACTCACCTCCAAGATACCGTTTGTCCAAGTCATTGAGGTTATCAATGAGTACGCTTTTAAAGTGAGTGCACTATTTAAATCAGAATCATTTCACTTGTCAGATACAAATAAATACAGGGGTACAGTATTTTGGCTTGGTCACATATTTACAGTTTAGACACATGAGCTCTGTGAACTGATTACTTTGATAAGTGTGTGTGGACAAAGATGATATACTTCTAAATCTCTACTGTGGTGCAGGAGGTTGAGTGGGTTGTCCAAAAATAGGAAGGTTGGTTGTTTGATCCCCGGCAAGATGCTAACCATATCACTCCTAATGGGGCAATGTCACTGTGCTGTCAGTGTGTAATTGGGCTGTATGAGCCACAACCAAGTGCTAGATGTAGAGGTGCTGTGTGAATGGGAGACTGTGACTTGTAGTGTGAAGCTCTTTGTCTAGTTAAGACTTTAAAAGGCTTAATATAAATGTAGTGCATATATTAGTTATAGTTTCAGTGAGAGTGTTTGTGAAGGGGCAAACTCCCTGACGTGCTGCCTTCACCCTCTTCTCCCAGGCATCTCCTTACCCTCTGATCCTGTCCCTGGAGAACCACTGCTCCGTGGAGCAGCAGACGGTCATGGCTCAACAACTGCGATCCATCCTGGGAGACAAGCTCCTCACCAAGCCTCTCGGAGGTCTGGATCCTCACAGCCTGCCCTCTCCAGAGGTAGGGACACTTTTTCCAGTTCAGAAAGATCAGTTCCCAAAAGAATTCATATTACTATTGAGAGTAATGGTGTTTTTAGTGAGCCAGAGGCATTAGGTTTTCTGTCCGTCGGTCCCATTCTTCTGAGCATAATATATCAAGAATGCCTTGAGGGAATCTCTGTAGGTCTGGCAGAATTGTTTAGGACAAAGTCACTGTCATTTCACAAAGGATCACTTGCAAAATTGAATATTTAACAGAAACAATAACAAATGGATAAATGATTTGTCAACCGAGAGGTTCGTAGTGTGGTTGCCACTTTTCGGTGGAATCTGAACATGGTTAAAAATAGACCGTAACCCACTTAATCAAATTCCTCAGCCAGGATTTCACTCTGACGCACTTATATCAAGACTGTGTCACACTGTGTGGCAGGACCTTTATTACTCTGTCATATACGTCAGACATTTTGTCCATCTCAACTGTTTGTTTTACACTTAAGACCTGGGGCCATCTGCTCCTCTGTGTTTAGGTGACTGAAATGTGCAATTTGGTGCAGATCCAAATACAAATCTGGATCTAGTTATTTTAATGTGGTTTCATAATGGGACTGTTGGGCTTTAGTGGAGGTATGTGCTCTCCGGGTGCCATTCTGGTTGGAATTGGAGTACAGTAGTAACTGGAGTAATAGTGTCAGTCATGAAGTAGCAAGTAGTTTCTCTTTCATATTCTTACTATGGATATCATTATCAAGCAAACTGCTAATGTGTGGTAAATGTGTGTGATTGCTGGTTGTGTCTATGCAGGATCTCAAAGGGAAAATCCTTGTGAAGGGAAAGAAGGAGCACGGGGCGGGGGAGGGCTCATCGAGCACTTCAGACCTCAGCTCCTCGGATGAGGAGGCCAGCAGGACCTCCAAAAAGGGGGACCAAAAGGTCGGTATACCTCTATTTCGAGTGTAGGTGGGTGGTGGGATAGTGTACAGACAGACCAGTTGTTTACCAGTATTGTCTGTAACCACCAAGGAGGTTATGTTTTCATTGTTGTTTGTTTGTTTGTGTGTTAGCAGGATTAAACAAAAGCTACTGAACCAATTGTGTTAAAATTTGGTGTAAGGATGGGGTATAGAGCAAAGAATTGGACATTTCTTTAACATTTTTGTGAATTACTCAAGAAATAATTCAGAGATCATGAAGCAAAAAAGTCAGTCAGTTCTTAGAGAACGTATATTTGAGTCTGTGGCTTTGCAATTTGGCTGCTTGATTGAATTTAAGGGGACTGTTGGGCTTTGGCATTTGTATGTGCTCTACTGAGTGCTGTTCTAGTTAAGAAAAGAAAGTGATGGATTTCTCTGTGTCTCTCTCTGTCTGTGTGTGTGTGTGTGTGTGTGTGTGTGTGTGTGTGTGTGTGTGTGTGTGTGTGTCATCCTAGCCAAGTGTGTCTAAGCTGAGTCCCGAGCTGTCAGAGCTGGTTGTATACACCTGCAGTGTTTCCTTTAAAAGCTTTGAACACGCTGCAAGAAACCCAGCAACTGAGCTGTCCTCCTTCTCTGAGAGTGACGCTCTCAGACACATTAAGGACTCAGGTACGATGTGTGTCTGTGGGACATTAACCTGTAGCCTACCTGTGTGGATACAGAAATGAAAACAATAGAGTCTTTCACCTCTGGAGTAATGGTCTGATTGGACGGTCCTTGTCTTTGTCCTTCACATCCAGGGATGTATTTTGTGCGTCACAACAGTCATCAGCTCAGCAGGATCTACCCCTCAGGTCAGCGCCTCCAGTCGTCCAACTACAACCCTCAGGAGATGTGGAATGGAGGCTGTCAGATTGGTGAGGGGTTATTTTATGTTATTCAATGATCAAAAGAAGCAAACAGACTCAGAATAAAACCTGTCTTAACTGTCATAACCCATAACACGCACTGTGCTGCAGTTGCTCTGAACTTCCAGACGCCTGGTGAGCAGATGGACCTAAACCAAGGGAGGTTCCTGCAAAACGGTCAGTGTGGGTACATGCTGAAACCTCCCTTCTTGTGCCAGCCCGGCACCACCTTCAACCCAGAGAATGTTGGTGGAGGTCCTGGCCACAGACCTGTGCTGTTCACCGTCCGGGTAAGACTGTCTTCTAACCGAGGAGCAAGTAGCAGAACAGAGGTGCTTTCCTCACTTTCAGTTTGCATTCAATTTACACAGAGGGGCCGATGATACATCCCTGCACAATTCCTGATTCCATAAGGGGCACATTTAAGTCAGTCCTTGTTTAATGTTAGCTCTATAGCTTAGAGAAAAGCCTCATGTCATTAAATATATTATGAAAATGGTTTCTTGTTCAAGCACAATGTGCACTTAAAAAAAAAATCTCATATTACTTGTTAGTATTGTTAGTGACTAGTTAGTTAAAAAAAAAGACCACTGACAGGACAGGGCCACTTCAGATTTCAGCTGGGGCCAGTGCCCCCCCTGGATCCACCCTTGGTTCCGCCCCTGCATTGATGTTTCTGATTGAAATGTCCCCACAATGACACACCACAACCACAAAGACACACATATACTCAAAGAATATCATTATGTTCGACAGCCTCCTATTCTGTAATGATAGTGAACTGAAGAGTTTGTTTATTGTAATTGCAGATTATTTCAGCTCAGCAGCTTCCCAAGCCAGAGTGGGACAAGCCCAGCTCCATTGTGGACCCTCAGGTGTGGGTGGAGATTCATGGAGCTCCCATCGACAACAATAAGAAGAAGACTCAGTATATTGACAACAACGGTAAATACCCTGGTGGCAAAAGACCTCTCAGCAGTTAAACAGCTTCAGTGGCAGCAGCAGTACGTGGATTTTACATCGATTTAGACTGTCAATCAGTTAATGTTGTAGCCAATGAAAACTGTGGCTAAAGCCCCAGGAAAGAAGTGGATTGTGGGTGAAAAAAGGATTTTCAGATTAACTGTATGAGTTGTAAGTGACAGCAATGAAATGACCACTGAACTTTGACGTTTCTTAGGGATGACAATGACAGCAAAGAGTAGGGACTCCTGCCCAGGGATATTTGTCAGCGGTGGGGGGGTAATGTGGAGAATTATAGAGTTTTGGCAGGTGTGGGTGAATGTGTCGATAAGACTGGAAAAGCTCTGTATTAATATTGTCCATTTATCATTCGACTAATTTACAATACTATGAATAATGATTTCTAAATATTGAATCAGCTGTAACGCCTGAACATAATTCGTGTGGGTTGAAAGTAAAGGACAAGCTTCAGCAATGTGCTAATTGACATGTCGCTGCTGCCATTCAGAAACAGAATATTTAATTATGCACAATTATAGCTAAGATTCAAACTCATTCATTCTGGAGAGCAATTAGGAATACTTAATCAATAGTATAGATGAGTTTAGATTTGACATTTTGGCCACCTCTGAAGTCCTGTGATTGGGTGAGGCGAGGGCCGCCTTGGCTCACCTGTGGCTACACGTTTGGGTCTGTGAATTGACCTGACACATCATATGAAATAGGATAATGAATCTCCCACTGGCCAAAGTATTTATTAATTTTGCACTAGTGTAAATTTGGCCGACCTCTGCAGTACCAAGAACTCCAAGTCCTTCAACCTTTGCTAGCTACTGATGTCGTCATTTTGGTTATACTTATTAATTCAATTGTTAATACGAGTTTCAAATTGATAGTTCATTGGGAATTGGCTTATCTTTTCCCTTGCTTAAAGGGTGGTGCCCCAAGGTTACTGTAATATCAATCAAAGTTGTGATTTCATATTCATATTTTGAAAAATAATATTCATTATTTTCAGATATTTTCGTTGTAAATGTAGTGTCATGGTAATCCGTCCAGGAGTTTTCACATAATTCTGATAACTAACGAACAAAGAAACGCAGATGAAAGTCTTGTTTCTCTGTTTCAGGCTTTAATCCGCAGTGGGACTGTACATTTAACTTCACCGTCCATGCCCCGGACTTGGCCCTGGTTCGCTTCATGGTGGAAGACCATGACTTCACGTCCAGCAATGACTTCCTGGGGCAATACACCCTGCCTTTCACCAGTCTCCGCACAGGTGTGGTTAAAGACAGCGCTGTTGTATGATGGCTAATATGGCGGCTGTAAGACCTACACTGTGGATAACCCTTTGCTGCCGTTGCCTTGTCTCTCTGACCTCTGCAGGCTATCGCCACGTCCGACTGCTGAAGCTGGACGGCTCCACCCTTTCCCCTGCATCGCTCTTCGTCCACGTCATGGTCGGCCCCTGTGAGAGCAGTCCCAACAAATCATCAGCCAAATCCCCGGCCAGGTCACCGACCAAGTCTTTAGCCAAGGGACCCTAATCCCCTCCCTCCGTCCTGGCAACAAGAAGCATGGACGCCGCTAAGGGAAGAGCTCAGATCACATCTTCCTGGATCCAGGCGATAAAGGATCTGGCCCCAAACTCATCAAACTGGGTATAAAGTATGTAGCTGTATCCACAACCTGTAATGTTGGTGAGAAGTTTCTGACCAATACTTAAAATTTCTAGCGAGGACGGTAAAGGCCGTTCTTACAGTTCGATGAATACACTGATCGTGGTGCTGAGTTTTCTGATCAGGTCCCTGATCTGACTAAGGGAAGACTAAGACATCCAAAAGATAAAGTTTAGAAACTATCAGGGAGGGAAGTGACATCGCTGATGAACCAAATGTCAGTTTTGAGCATTGAGTGATTTAACTGCACTTCAAGCCTCATTCCTTTATACAGAATCTACCCCTCACTGTGATGTGGTGGATAGTTGCGCTGTAATTCCTCATTTGATCAGGGTTTGATTCTTGGAGCAGGACAACCTGTCAATCCAGCCTGCATGAGTCCAGAGAATCTATATGAGACCAACTCCAAAGTGTGGTGCCAGATTTAGTCTTGAAGACTAGATTCTCACATCTTTTTTATTTATTTTATATTTATCTTATTTTAGAGTCGGTTGTTATTTGAATAGAAAAGCCTGCTGGTATGTGATCTGAAGATTACTCAGAAAGTATAGACTTTATTTATGGTATGTGAAGCAGCCGTCCTCTATGAAGTGTGACATAACCAAGTCCCTCACATGTGATACATTCACTTGAAGAGCAGTTGGTCACTGTAATAATTTTTGTTTCCATTTTCTGAAATCAATCCGACTTCAATTCATGCAGCAACTGACCATTAGTGCTGCAGGGAGACAGTACAGACGGGGTTCTCCTCGAACATTTGACATTTCCAGTCAAACTGATGTTACTCTTACTTCGGACTTGGAATTTAAATCACAGGGATATATCTCTCTCTGATTTCTTGCGTCCACCTGCTCTGCTGTCTTTACCTGTGGGTCTGCAGGTCTACTGGTGCAGATCTTGGTGATCAACCACCAGCGGATGCTAGGGACATATCTTCAGTTGTGGGCCTGAGTGTCAACAGGTTCTTCGGCCTTTTAATCACAAGACCCCTTCTTCTTAGGCAGGACCACCACAGGCTGATCAGACCTGGGTGCATGTCCTAAACATCTTGGGGCCCAGTTTCCTCCTGATCCAGAGCCATTGGCTTCAGCGTTCTGCAGCCCATCATGTTTCTTTTATGGTCTGGCACAGGGCTTGTCCATGGATGTAATAAAACCCCTGCAGTCCACCTCCAATGGGCGAACTGTTGTTTTCTAGGCATGTTGTTCTGCCTCAGATGCCACCTCCACATACCGAAGCCTCTTCCTCTCATTCAAATATTCAAATGAGAACTTTGCAGGCTGAAGGGGTTGAAGGTTCCATGGGAACAGCAGCTGAACATGGACGTGTCCCAGACACATCTGGGGTAACAAAGTCTCTCCAGGTCTCTTTCTTCTCTGTTACTATCCTGTCCTCATTGTCCAAACTGACGTTCAGGAGGACTCATGATGACACTTTAGGATATGACTGAAAACTCAGGGAAAAGCTCATTCAGAAACTTTTTCCACAGATCCCAAAGTGTTCAGAAGGTCATGAATCTCTATGCGCATGTATTAGGAAAAAGAAAATGTCCTTTTGACTTCATCGTAGAGATGTTCAGGTTTGAATGCAGCTCTCGGTATGAATTGTAATTCTAATCTATTTGGGCAATGTCCCCAATACCTCTGTACATATCAAAAGCTATATGCAAAATAAAATAGCTTTATCTTCGTTTAAAAAAAAAAAAAACAGTAGCTCTTGTTGCTGCTTGTCCAAGATGTGCATAGAAATGATCCCATCCAATACTTTTATAATGTAGCCTAGTGCATGTTCAATGCTTAACAGGCTTTAGTTTTTATATGATAGAATTAGCTCAGTTATGCCATAGCAAGATGATGGTGGTGACTAGATACAGCTGCTGCCTTATTGTTAGCTTTTTAGACCTATGCAGATTTGCTCCATAGTTAAAATCCTTGTTGTGTATTGCTTTGCCATTGTTTACTCAGTGTTCAGATACATGTATGTTGTGTGTCTCCAGAGTCAACCTGACTGATGATCCTTTTTTTTAACAGTATATTATTAGAGACTTTATTGTGCAGCACACACAGTGACGACAAAACACAGTGTGAGGCCAGAGTTTAATTGGCCGCAGTGACAGAGGCTGCATTCAGACATGCGCTGCACTCCGGAGATCCTCTGGAGGGGCCTCAAGTGCGAATGCAGCTTTCCGAGCGAGAGCCCCCGGACTTTCTGCAGCCTTTCTGGGGCCAATCCCCGAGCAGGCCAATGTGACGAAACTGCAGGAGATCCTCCACAAGGTTCACCGTGAGCGGGCGGGTGTGTTGATGACGTTTCTAACATGCGACAGACGCAACAATGAAAAAAAAAAACATCATCTGCCTGATGCACCACCCCTCGTCTGAAGGGAACCACAGATTTCTGTGTTGTTGTGAACGCTTTTGAGCGGAGAATCTCCTGCTGCGTTCAAATCAAATCAAATCAAATATACTTTATTGTCCCATTGGGAAATTTGTCTTGGGCCAAAGTGCTACAGCAGCTGCAGAACCGTACATCTTACAACAAACACGCTGCTGCTCGCTGCTTTAACTTTGGGCGACTGAGCTGTTGTCTTTCTGTTGAGTGCAGAACACACAAACTGCACCCTTTATATACGGTCAGTGTTTGAGCTGACTACTCACCACATTTCTTTGGTAGACATCACTCTGTGAAGGTATCCATTGTAGATTATTGTGCTAAAGAAAAGGTTTTATACGGTGTTTTTATTAAAAAAAGGAAATTGTAGGATTTGTTTACGAACATTCATATTGTTTATTTACATATAACAAGGAGTACTATGAATAATGTCATGATGTCTGTACATCATAAAGAATCCTTTGACTTGAAGCAGGTTTTCAATTAGCAGTGGGTGCAGGAAGATGAACAGTGCCGACTCGGACCTGGTCTCAACATCTGTCCTGAGAAAGTGTGAAACATCTGTTTGCACCTGGCATTCGAATCAGGAGGGTTTTTGTTTTTAGCCTGAGGGACGACAGCCAGCGAGCGAGTAACGAAAAAGTCGGCCTCTAGCAGTCAGTGCACGTCCATGTGTTTTGGGGGAGTATGCATATTTTTAAAGTGTAGTCTACACTTGCTAGTTTTTCAAGGATTACCAACCGTAGCTTTAAGTGCAAACCCCCACCAACATCCCATACACATGGATTAGTCTTCAGCCAAACCTCTCAAAGTATGAAGGTTAGCGGCAAGGACCTTGAGTTTGCGTGTTTCATGGGTTAATTGCATCTCCTGTACATAGCACATTAGAGAGATTACAAAATCAGCCGTTCTCCGAGGCCTCTGCTTTGCCGACCCTTTATCAATGCCCCTGTTTGGAAGGCGTCTCCAGTGACCACTTGTGATCAGATCTCACTTTCCCGCTCTACATGCAAATAAACACGTGCGTCCTTTTTACATTTCATTTAGCTGACGCTTTCATCCAAAGCGACTTACTTTCTTTCTTACCTTTCTGTCCACAAAGACCAAATGATGTTGATTTTAGCCAGTTTTTAGTCTGACTGCGGCACGTGTGTCTGTTGTCAGTGTGTTTGTATGCGAGAGAGAAAGCAGGGCCGGGGGGGGGGGGGGTCTGAGGGAATCAATGTGCTTTGTGCAGCTCCGCAATGACAACAGATTTTTACTTTTTATTAAAGATATTTTGTGACAGTGGCCACAAATAAATCAATAATTTAATCAGGAAGTTGTATTACATTGTGTTGAAATTGGAATTAGAAGCTGCTGCCAGTATGTAACAAACCAAATCTGTTTGTGTCAATATTGCACTTACATGTATGAAGAACTGAAAGTGAAAGATAAATACATATGTAAAAAAAAAAAACTGCATAAAAGTTCATATTTTGACTTTGTTCTTGTTTTTTTTGTAACTGTTTGTGTTTGTGCTGCACCAGCTGTTTGCTAATAATTCTGATATTATTTATGTAGCCAGGTAATAAATGTATTCACAGTGATAGAATAGAAATGTAACATGATCGGACTGAAGAACCTCATGATATCAGATCAACTCCGGTTTTTAACTAAATGAAGTGTTTATTACTGAAATGTATTTTACAGTGAAAATAAAAGTGAAGGTCCAGCATTGCATTTTCCTTTGTGGTCATTGTATCATTGCTATAAACAAAAGATAAAGATCTTACATTTAGATTTTCCAGTTTTACTGTTGGAGTCAGTGTTTACACTTTCCTCCAATTACTGATGTTACTGGTTGAGGGTGATTTCAATGCTCTCACCATCACTGCCTCACACTTGCAGGCCTGTATATATATATATATATATATATATACGCTGTTGTTTGTCTGCGTAGACAGTTGTGACAGTCGTCTCCAATTCTGTTGTAGACATCGAGGACAAGAACTTGGCTGTGTGTGAGTGCTACTGGCCTACAGGGAGCAGTCTGTGGGATTCACGTATTCTTGCAGTGTGACTACTAATTTTTTCCTTCTGGGTCAACTACAACTCCTCTTACTCCAGTGCATACACCATGTGTCAGCTCACTGTAAGATGACTTTGTTATTGGTCCCTCTACAGAATATCTTTGAATTTGCCCTACAACTTTTCTCTGCCCTAGTTAAATTAGGATGTAAAGTGAAATTCATAAGTAAAACTGTTTGGTATGTTTACTTGGAAGCAAAAAATAAGTTAAATATCAAATACTATTAAACTGCATGAGATGTGATGGTGTCCAACGTCAGCTGAGATTTGCTCCAGCACCTCTGCAACCCTTAAAGGGTCTAAGCAGAATAGATGATGGATGCATGCATGTATGGATCGATACAGATTTAGCAAAAACAAAGGAACATTTATTAAAGTAAATCTATGGATTGCACTCAAAAAGTTTGATTACAATCGATTTCAGAACTTCGTTTTTGTATCTTGAAAACACAGAACTTTGTCGTACCAAATCAGAATTTTGCCCAAATTGATCATGTATTTTTCCTCCAATCCATGTGTGTTGTGAAACAATGTTTTGACGCCACAATCTTGTAAATAAAAGAACAGATTTATTGACATGACACAATCAATATACAAACAAATTTGCCAAAAGTCCTGAACATAGGAAATTTAAAAAAATACAAAATATACATTTGTGTGTCTTGTGAACAACTACATATCATTGTCCATCCACCAATACCCTGTCATAAAAATGAACTGACACAGGCATCAGCTCCGAGCCTCCGCATGGTGATGTTATCAAAATGTTGCAGCGGGGGGGCCTGGTCACATACAGTGTGAAGTGCATGCTTTGTTTTGAACCAAACAGTAGAACAATAGATTACATGTACACTGGTTAAGACAGAGCATTCCCATGGATCTAATTCATGCAGCAAAGATCATGTTTGTCATGATATAACCAATAAAGTTGAAAGAAATCCCAAAATTTTAAATCAGAACGGTTTTCTTGCATCGTCGTGATTGTCTCACAACCATCATCAGTGGATTCATGCCAGTCCACATCCACGAGTACTTAACCTCTGTAAAAACATGTGGAGCTGTACCTGTTCACACACAGCCCCACTCTAATGTATAACTTAAAACATCGTTTGCAGCCATGGAACAGTCCCAGAGGAGTGAGCACACAGGTTAAACAGGTTCATCTGAGGTCAGAAGTCCAAGTCCCCACCACAAACAATAAAAGAAAGCTAAAAATGTCGTAATTATTTAATTTTAAAAATAAATATTTCCTGATTTATATTGTCTGTAAATTTTGGATTTCAAAACCTTTGCCACACAACCAGAAATCAAATTCTGGTAAGGAAATGCTAATTTCTTCATTTCTTTGTTTTGGGCCAAAAAAGGAGTCAAATGTAAATATATGAAATCTAGAATCCATAAAGAGGAGTGAAATATCCATAAAGAGGTGGTTTTTAAATGATGAATTCCAAGACAAAGTTCCCAGTGAAAAGAACAGAGAACGTGACCTCGGTGTCCTCAGTGTTCATACGGCCCTTCATTAAACCAGCTTTAGATTGACCTTCACTACGAGTGGTCAACAATCCAGGCTGATCAGACGTCAGCGGGGGCCCCCGGGGGCCACTCGTCATTTCATTAGCTGCAGTGCTGCTCAGAAACAGCTGGAACTGTGATACGGATCAAATCCTCCTGGACAAGTTTTTTTTTCAAGGAATAATATTTTAAAAACTGAGGTAAACTTGTGACACCTAATATGTAAATGCCATTTCATTCCAGCATAATAAGTGTTTGTTTTTTTAAAGAAAAAATAAAAACTATATTACAGTATATAGAGTTTTGTGACACAGTATTGTTATATGTTGGGATATAATACATTTTCTGTAACTAAATTGAGAGAGTGATCACTTTGGGCCCCCCCCCCCCTGTTTAGTACCCCGAGCCCTTAGGTTCATCTGGCACTGACCAAAATGACCTTCTTTATTCCACATGTGTAAACAGCTGGTATTCTAATGTATAACCAATAAATACTGCCAGCCCACTTGTGTACAGTAGCAATATGAAATTCCTGTCCATCTGAAACAACGACAGCACCACAGGAGACGGCTGGTCGGATTGAAAAAAACACCAACAGTGATACAGACGTCTGCTGCTGAGGGTCCACGTGAACTGGATTCATTAATTACACAGGGAAATGTATGGGGGGGGTCTTTTCCAATCTTTATTCAAGAGTGTGGTCTTTCAGTTCGAGAGCAGGACTTATTGATTTCATGTTCCATCTTTGTAATGCTCTCACTCAAAACCCTGCACTCGACCTCGATTATACCCTGCTTGTGCTTAGACTTCCTGTGCAGGGTTTTAAGGGAGAGCATTACAAATTCTGAACGTGAAATCAATAATTCATGCCTTTAAACCACGGTCTTGAATAAAGACGGAAAAAAACCATGAAAATGTCAAATGTGTTAAACATGTAGACGGCTGCAGATTAACAGGGCTACGTGAGATTTAAAGAAATCTTGATCTACGGAGTCGCAGGTGAAATATGAAACCTGGGGTAATGGTGACAAACGTGTGGAGCAGTTGAGAGATGGAACAGAAAGAGGTGGCAGAGGAAGGCAACTGAATAATATGAAGCACCTTTCAGATGAGTCTGGTGTGGTGGGACCCCTATGGGTGGGACCCCACTGTGAATGTTGCTATACACACACACACACACGCAGTCAATTCATCCCTTGGGAGAGAACTTGCAAAGATCACCGCACACTGCAAGAATTCAGAGCAGCATGCTGGCACATTGTTCAGTTCGACACGTCTACACATATTTATACTTAAATATACTGCAAGTGTATCCTCATCCTCCATTGTAGTTACAGCAGCTCGGACATCGGCTTCACTCAGAAACTGAGCTTTTGTCACAAGACACAATAGAGACAGAACGATGTCTTGCAGGGGACCAGAGTGAAGATTAAAATGCGTCTCAAAGGCAGAAATGCATCGATCCAGAAAGTTCCAGAGCCCCACAATGTTTCCACAGTTTGTATTACAACACATTCGGTCAATGTGTTACATTAGGAACCACAAATTGATGTTTCATTAATATACTTTACACATTTTAGCTGAAAGATGATTTCATATATATATATTCAGATCATAAATGGCCCCAGAGTTCTGTTCAACCCTGATTTTTGGTTTGAATTTAAATACACTCACACTATGTTAAACCGAATGATTGATTTGCCACGATTCAGTGTGTCAGACTGGACGACACTAGAACGAGCTTTTAGTAAACTGTTTGGAATCTGGAACATTCCTAGAGATGAGAAGGAGATTCATTGGTCTCTGAGAGATTTAAAAAAAGAGGTGATAGTGAGGAAGCATACAACATTCTTTGAAACACTCCTCATGCCTTTAAAATAAACTAGAAGCAGACAATAAAGTCTCCGGGTCTGTTGTGTTCAGTGGCACTGACTTCTTTGAAATGATCCTTTACCTGCTCTCCAGAAACAGTAGAGTGGATGGTTGCTCTGCTCCACCTGCTGGTTGCAGTGCTGCTGGGCTGAAGTGATAATGGTGGGCACTGCAGTGTTTGCACCCTGCCCTTCCCCAGTTTCCTGACCTGTTCCCAGTAATCACCCTGACGTCAGCTTCCTCAGACGGAGAGCCATCAGAACGGAGAGTTCATTCCCAGCTTGGTTTCAAACTGAAGCTTCTGTCTCTTCTGGTAGCGAACCCGCACCCTGAAATGGACAGACCAGAGCTTGTGATCAAGACGAGGAAACAATCTGCTCAACATTTCCGGCTTCATGACACATCCCTGTTCTGAGGAAGATGAGAGAGGATCGAAGACTGATCTGACCATTAAAGGGATAGTTCACCCAAAAATGAAAATCCCCTCATTATCTACTAACTACTATAATGATGGAGGGGTGGGTGAAGTGTTTGAGTCCACAAAACACTTTTGGAGTTTCAGGGGTTAACAGTGTTGCAGCCAAATCCAATACAATAGAAATAACTCTTTCTCATCGATTCTAGCTATTCACACTATTTCTATTCTACACGTCATTTCTCTCAAAGTCATGAAACAAGCTACATGCAGAGGTCTCTCATTGACTGACGATATTACAACTGTCCTCCTTGCTGGGATTAGCTTCATACCGTATCTCGTGTAGCTTCACCACTTCGTTGACCACCACCACTAGCAGCGGTGACAGAGACACCAGCACCCAGGCTAGCAGCGGTATGTCACCCAGGTTAAAGGTCAGGGAGCTGCCCCGGTCGCGCCACAGCTGGTAATCCACCGAGGCCTGAACAATCTGGCTGAGCAGACTGGAGGAGAGAAGAGAGTGAGGGTTAACAATTCAGTTTGATTTGTATTGATCTGTGTTTGGTGCATTTCATTAAAAGGGAAACCCGCAACTTCATACAGAAACTCAGATTAACTCTATAAATCTGTAGAGCATACATATGATGTAATAACTTACACCACAGGTACAGTGAGACACCACCAGGTGTTGCTGAACGGACTCTTTCTCCACAGAGGCTGAGAGCGGTGGACGTAGCTGAGGGAGATCACCGCTGGAAAATGAGATAAACATCGACAAACAGGAGAAAGTGAAATATAGGGAGATACAAATAATACATTTAATTACACGTATGCACAGAGCAGTGGAAAAGGGAAGGATCATGTTGACCTGCAAAGGAGTCAAATCTGTCAAGGTTACCTGGGGATAGTGAAGCCAAGTGCATGTGTTTTCCTACCTACTGCTACAATGAGGATTCAACAATATTTTGTAACACCAATCAGAGAATCCTCTCTGTGACACTGCCATATCTTTATCATTAAACCAATCAGAGAGTCCTGTGCAAGTGTGACACGACAATATTTTGGAATTAGAACAGTCCTGTGTAATGTACATCTCTCAGAGTCTCCACCATGGAGTGACAGGGACTGTGGATTTCTGCAAACCGCCCCTGCATGCCACATTTGTTCTTTGTTTGTTAATATTATAAAGTTCAGGGGGTAGAAAGGGTCGTCTTCTAACCAGAGGGTCAGTGGTTCAGTCAAAGTGTCCTTGGGCAAAACATAGAACTCCAAATTGCCCCTGACAGCTGTGTCGTTCTCATAGAAAAAGTGCTGTAAAGAACTGTACTGTAAAGAACTTTGAGACGTCATCAAGACTAGAAAAGCTCTATATAAATACAGACCATTTACCATTACTGGTTATAATGACCCTTTAAGGAGTGAAAACAAAAGTTGTTGTTTTTTGATGACACAAAAGCATTTTTATACTTGAAATCTGAAACAAGAATGGATGAGAGATATTTGCCAGAAGTTTAAGAAAATCAGATGGAGATCTTTGCCACTGTGGAAGTAACCACTGATGATGACGACGGGGGTAAATGAGATGTCAGTGTATTGGGACTTAAAATGTTCAGCTTATATATGTTTGAGGAGAAAAGGAAATGCACACACAGGTGATATTCTTGTTCGTTCACATTTCCTTTCAATACCAGTAATAAGAAAATGTAGATGTTATAATATACATTTGCATACCATGGTATACCCTGAAATCAAAATAATGTTGTAACGCTACTCTTATGAACCTGGACGTGAATGTTTGATACCATCTGTTGAAGAATTGACGACAAAAACAAAATCCACAATAATTCTAATAATAATGAAAAGGCATTAGCAGGGTTGACCTTACCTGTGTGTAAAACGAGGAACCCTGCCATGACCTTCTGAGTGAGCAGCAGGCTGTTTGACAGCTCACTGAACCACTGAGGAGCCTCGTCTGAAGAGCTGCAGTCATAAAGAAGACAACAGTTCAATCCATTGACTCATCAGTTTCATGATGATTTCAGAGGTCTGTCTTTTTCTCCAGTATCTGTTCTCCATCACGTGACTTTCAGAGAGCAGTTCACGACCAGTATATAACGTTTAGCACCATTCTGAATAGAGCTGTAACAAATGAATGGAACCTTTGGTGCATTTGGAGATCAAGCTTCTCTTACCTGGCTGTGAATATGTGAAGGCAGTTGACAGTGCTGTTTTCAACTAAGGTGAAGTTGCTGCTTCTGAGGCAAACCTCCTGCAGGGTAAACCCAAAGGCCAACAGGTAGGCGCACACTGTCAGACCAAACTTCAACAGGAAACAGCCAAGGAAGTAGTTCTGGGTCTGTTTAAAGATGAAAACATGATGAGAGTCTGACAAGTCAATCATTTCTATTTTGAGACACAACGTAAAGAGCCTCTCTTAGTAGTAGTACAGGGTGAAAATGAAAAATCTCAATGGAACACAGAATTGAATTTCAATTCAATTGTATTAGTATGGTGCTAAATCACAATATACATTTTGTATACTTCACAAAGTAAGGTCGAGACCTTACAATACTATAGAGAGAGGAGAGGAGAAAGAGAGGGAGAGAGGAGACAGAGGAGTTGTCTAAATGTTGTATTTAAGCCAAGTCAGACAGATTTTTCAGATTTAGTACGAGGCAATAGAAATGTAAAAGTGTACAACAGATGTGTGGATTGATGTAGAAAATAAAGAGAGCGTTTAAATGAAAAGTTTAAGGAGAGAAAAAGCACATTTATTTAGCCTCAGGTGGAGTAACCACAAAGTGCAGAGAAGGTTTGTTGTCTGTGGAATTTATCATTACTGCTATGAGGAAAGTGTTTTTCCACTATCACGTCACAGTATGAATACTATAACATACTGGTTTATAGTATATGAATATGTTTCCTTAAGCTTTAGCAGTAATAATCCAGTAACTTAGGATTTATAAATACACTAGGTTTGAAAAATTTCAGAGGTGGGATCACACCTTTCTTGGAATGGCGTCTAGGTTCTTCCCTGTGGCAACTGCCATGACGGAAAAGTCTGGAGGTTTCCCCAGAAGTGAAACACTGTCAACACAACACAAATGAACCATGACGAATCATTATTATGACATTCTGCACAAAACAGTTAAATTGTTTACAGTGTGTGTGTGTGTGTGTGTGTGCGGGCAAGTCTCTCTATAGTTATGAGGGCCAATTTTGGTTCAATACCATCATTGTGAAGACATTTTGACGTCATGAGGGCATTCTGGCTGGGTGAGGGTTAAGACTTGGTTTTAGGGTTAGGGTTAGAATTAGGTTTAGGTCAGTGTTAGGGTTAGGCATTTAGTTGTGATGGTTAAGGTTAGGGTAAGGGGCTAGGGAATGCATTATGTCAATTAGTGTCCTCACAACAGGGTTAGGGTGTGTGTGTGTGTGTGTGTGTACCTTAGAAGTGGGCAGCTGAAGCAGGACAGCCAGAGGATGTCAGTGGTGTTCATTGGAGGGGGAAGCTGAGCAAGACAGGCCAAGAACTACAGGCAAATACCAGATATACAACATCTGTTAATTTAATATCATATCTTTTCATTTACACAAATCTGCCTCAATAATGTCAATTATAACAGTTGGAATTCTGAAGGTTTGATGGATTTCATTATCATTGACTGAATTGGAGAAGATCGATCTTACATGGAGGAAGGTCAGTCAAGGTTACTGGTCCTGTTTTGTCAGAGCAGTGTTTGCTCTATTGTTCTGAAATATTCCTTCTTTATTTGATTCAACTTGTGGCCGTACACCACCATTTTATTTGAGTGATTAAATAAAGTTTACACTCAGTACAGCACGGTGTAAAGATCCTTGTGTTCTGTGTTTGTGACGCATTCTCTCTCACCTGGAGGATGACCAGACTGAGCTGGCACTGTAGCAGGAAAAGGAAGCATTTGCGGATGCCATAGGTTGTGTGTCGTGCCTGGAAAAGATTCACCCAAATGAAAAATCATGAATAAAAGTAACTTCTAGTTCTCTTTGACTCGTTTGTACTGGGGTCATATAATACAACATAGAATTGTGTGTTAATGGTCACTTTGTCAGATTAGGATATTGCTGTGTCGTGGCCGAGAGACAGGACAGACCACAGGTTGCTCCCCAACCAATCATGTTAGCTGTTTCTTACATTGTGCATGATACAGTATCACCAGAAAGGAGGCACTTGTGACTGACTTCCAGGGACAGTGATGTAAACAAACATGGCATCTGAGGTGGTGTGTGTTTGGGAAAGCCTTAAAACCTTTCCTCAGGTCCACACCTCCACCTTGTGACACCGAAGAAAATTCCTCTTTTTCAGTTGCCATCCATTTTGACAGATTACATGTTATAAAATGATTGTCATCCCCGATACCCACTGATTACTTCTGAACCCGCCCACTGCCATACGTCTTCCTAGTTTAAGGGCTGTCCTCGGGCTAACATCAAGTCGTCTGACCCCAGTATTAGTGTATGAGTGCATGTGTGTGTCTTACCTGCTCTATGAGCTTGATCATGCTGACGCTCTCTCCTTGGTGGAAGGTGACGGAGCAGCCCATACTGTTGAGCTGTCCAGAGAGCCTCAGAGGAGACAGACCTTCAACTTCTCCATTAAACCCTCCTCCGGTGGCGTAGCCAAAGGTTTCCCATGAACATTGAGACGGGTACAGAGGGTCCAGAGCGATGCTGTGGAAGTACGTGGGTGAAAAGTCACACATGGGCCAATCAGGACGGAAATGAATGTGAATTAGTTTGTGTTTATTTATTGTACCATAATCTAACGAGCAGTATTAGTATCATCTATGCACGTCTGTAAAGTGTCAGTCCATCCAAATTACAATAAAACCATTTTCTCATATACCTTTAGTCATATTAGTACAATAGAAGTGAATGAAATTAAATTTCTACCGAAAAATGACAGATAAATGATGTAAAGCAGTGCAAAGGTATAAAATTGGAAAGGTGAAGGAGGTGTGATTGTAGCTACAAGTCTGGGAAACTCACTGTACTTTATTCACTTTACTTCATGTTGCTTTCTGAACTTGTATTATTTCGATATCCATTGTATTGGAATGGAGGTAGCAGTAGCAGAAAAAAAACAAGATTAAAATCTTTGAATAACTAAATAGTAATAGAGGTAACAGAGATATTTGTTTTCCAGAATTTGCGTGTGCAATGCGACATTTCATCTGTATTCCAAAAATTCTAAGGAATGCAGGAGTTTTAATCGTGACAACTTCTGAGTCTTCAAAACTGTGGTTCTAATTGTGAAAATAATTAAAATCAACTATTTCAATTACAAACAAACACTGGTCAAGCCCCACAGTAACATCAGTTTACAACTGGGAGGGATGTAGTATGTTGATGTGTATATACCTGAGATCACTCTGTAAGAATAGACAGCTGTTGCGGAAGTTGGCAGCGCTTCCCAGACAACATGTAACCTCCCTGTTTTCCTGCATGATCTTCATCATCTCACACATGGCTGTGAAGAAAACACCAGTGTAAGTGTATTAATTACTGTAAGTCAAACATTGAGTGGATCTGGAACACAGACACAGGATCATCAACTCTTTTCTTGAATTAATCCTCATTGTAATGTCTCAACCTTACTACGTAAAGAGCCTTGAGATAATGTACGTTGTGATTTGGTGCCATACAAATAAAACTGAATTGAACTATTTACCCTGAGTTAAAGCCATGTGGCCCACTCAGTAGATCAGACATCATTACCTCTGTGTCTTTTTAAACTAAACACTGTCACATTTTAGACATTTTCTCATCCTCCCAATTCTCAATACTTGTTTTTGATTTATTTAATTATCATTAAAAAGGGAATATATATATATATATATATATATATATATATATATATATATATATATATATATATATATATATATATACATACATACATACATAATCCTTTTTTAGGGACAACCTGTTTGGTGTCTGTCATTATCGGTAATTCCTATCACACTGATGTTTGTTTAACTGTTTGTTCGCTTTTCTTATAAGTCTGGTTTTAATTAGTTATTAATTATAAAATGTATTTATGAATAATAATTATTTGCAATAAAAACATAGTCTTTGACTTTTTGAAAACAAATGATCTCAAAAGGCTGAGTCTGCCTTTATTCTGACATGTATTCAGGTCAATTTCCATGTCAAGAAGATGTTTAGAAATGGATTTACAATTAACAAAACTATATATAAAGTATATCAATAGAATGATCAATGCACCCTGCACATTACAATGGTATCCTGATGGTAAGAGAACGTATGTTCAAAAGAAAGCGGTAGTACACATAATGAGGATGACACAGAACACATGAGGAATACTCACTCTCAGGGGTGCAGTCAGTGAAGAGTGGCACCAAAAGAGGCACATTATCGATGTTCTTCAAATGAGGACGGACCTGGTGGATACCACGAGGTAGCTTGGCCTGACAAAGAGCAGGGATACAAAACAGGAACAGTCAAATAAGACTGAAACCAGTCACAACCTTGCAGTTGTTTTCCTCTGCCAACCAGTCAAGTTATAGTTCAAATCTATGTCCAGACTTATAATATTTGTTATGAAGATTTTTGAAGGAATCCAATAAAAACTATTAAATGTTTTTTGTGTAAATCAGTTTATGAACATTTGTGCCAAATTTGAAGATATTCTGTCAAGGTGTTCACGAGAATGGGATGTACGTACGGACCTAAGGACATCAGAAAGTGGAGGTAAGGCACAGTATGTGTGGTGAAGTGAGAATAGACAGAAGAGACATGCACAGACTATTAGCGCTACAGTTGTCAAAAAATATCTGTGTGGAAATCCTTTAAAAACATAAACAAAGATAGGGTGTTTGTGCAAATTCTGGTAGGTAAATTTAGCACGTCTAGGTATGTCTCGCGAGAGAGAGTGTGTGTGTGCGTGCGCACATGTGAATAGTTCACATAGTTCCTATGCATGAAATCCCCACCCCAAGTGCATACAACTAATTAACAATAAATTGTTAAATGGTTTGTATTATATATAGCGCTTTTCTAGTTTTGATGACCACTCAAAGCGCTTTACAGTACAGTTTATCATTCACCCATTCATTCATACAGTGAATCTATTAGCAGCACTTTTTGTTCTATGAGGGGCAATTCGGGGTTCAGCATCTTGCCCAAGGACACTTCGGCATGCAGATGGGGAAGACTGGGGATTGAACTGCCGACCTTCTGTTTGGAGGACGAACGCTCTACCACTCAGCCACAGCCGCCCCAATACAATAAAAGAAAATGCACAGACCAAGAGAAATAATGACTATCATTTAGATATTTCTAGACAACTGAGCTGTGGTCAACTTTGTATAACTTATGTGAACACAAGCTCTGTCAGTCAGATTTGTATTTGTATATCTTTCTTTCATTGTTAACTTTTTGTTAGTTTGAGCTCATGGCTCTTTCTGCTAGATTTAGTTATAGCTTCAAATATTTAGCTGACATGTTATCAACTGATGCAATAAAGAAAACTGTCTATATATCAGTCTATATAAAAGGCTGACAAGATAAACAGATACTGATACTTTCTCCACTTTAGGGAGATGTGAGCAGTAGCTTAATTGGTTTAAATAAACATATTGTTACTCTGTTGCAGTCCTCCAGGAAGCTGGGCACATCACTGTCTGTGGGCTGGAAACTGGCGAGGTCAGAGTGGCCTTCCTCCTCGGGCAACAATGGACCTTCTGCTTCATCTGTGAAACATACGAAGCGAGTTCTTTAAAGTTAGAGAGCCTGTCTAAAACTCAAATGAACGGACATCACACATTTCAGAACGTGCTTTCAATGGTTTCTTTTTGCCTTTTCTTCTCACATTGAGGCTGAATTTAGGGAGCATGAGCTTGGAACCTATGTGAAAGTTTGCTTATGGAGTCATTAAAGTCATTAAATTAACACAGAGACTAAACAATCATAGATAGGACAATTTTTCTGTGCCACAATACTCCTGCCTCTGGTTAGATTTTTATCACGTCTTCAGACTAATAGTTTATACCAAATGTGAAAGAATTCCCTTAAGGTGTTCCGGAGATATCGCATTCACGAGGCAAAAATCGTGCGGATGGACGGACAACATGAAAACATAATGCCTCCGGCCACTGGCGCTGGGGCATAACAAGTATAGTATTTCCTCTAAAATACCATAGAATAGAAAATATAAGCACAAAGTAACACATAATGGAAATATATAAATAAAGTACAAGCAGCTCAAAGTTCAATTGAAATAAATTCAATAAAAACTGATCACAGTACAGGACAAATTATGTGGGTTTAAGTTTTAAATTGTTACAACTATATGTTTAACTTAAAAATAATCACCAAATGGATCAGGGTGTTTTACCACATGCTAACCTACAGCGGCCAATAAAAACAATGTACTGATAGAAGCAGCAGATTTAACATTTCAGCTGAAAACTTGTCCATCCACAATGATGGTCAAGTCAAACCTGCAGACAGTAGAAGAGTCAGGACTTGCATCCAGACAGTAACTGTATCAAAATGATTAATACTGTCACTGTGTGAAAACACAGGTTTGCTACCTTGGTTCAGGTCTTCATGTAGGGAGCCATGAATGGGGCTGGATGGAGCTCCGTCACAGGGACTTTCTCCGTTTGGAGTCAGAGAGATGTGACAGTTCCAGCCTGTCTCTAAACCCATCTTCTCAGCAAACACCTGCACGGACACAAGAGCAGCCACATATGTACACACTCTCATGCACAGCACGTATACTGACACTTCTCTACTGTGTACTGCTCTTGACACTGTGTAGATGTTCCACAGCATTCTGCATATATATTAGATACATTTCATTACACATGAACACAAACTATATACTATTAATTAACCATTATTTAATTTCTTCTGCTCTTTTTATCTTTGGAATTATTTGTTGTTAAAAAAACTGAGGCTGCTACAACACATAAGTTTTTTCAATTTCTCACTAAAAACAAACTTGTCCCACTCTGTTTGAGCCTCGATCTCATCTGCAGGTTTTAAGGCACTAAATTTAAGATTATTACTAAGCCCTTCCAAAGAGCAGATTTTCAAAAATTGTGGTTTCTGTGTATGCATGTAAAATGGAGAGTTTGGGAAATGATGACGTCACATTTAACTTTGTGCATGGTAGGGATGCACGATTTATTGAAAATCTATCGTTATCACATATCGCATGTTATCCTAATATCATGCAGCCCCAGGGTATACCCACTGGTGTTTTGTGTAATGAGCATGCAGCAGACACAACAGCAATGGGGCCTATACACCAGTTTCTCTATGTTTGGTTAGCACTAAAAGGTCTAATAACACGTTTGCAGCTAAATTTAACGTTACTGCACCACATTATCCACATTCACGGGTATCTGCATCACCCAATATATAAGCAAAGATATAAGGTAAAAAATTATTAGCTAGTATTGTTTTGGTTACTACCAAAGGAGAATAAGCCCTCAAAGCATGCTGACAGTATTCTTCTCTAGTATTTGATGGATCGATGATGCAGACTTTATCCCCACCTAGGGGCCCAGCATGCTTATATGAGTGTTTGTAGTCGAATTTGTGTTCTTGTCTGGACGAAGATATTTTGTACAACAAATTTTGTGTGGACAGAGATTTGATTAGTTTTTTTAATAGAGGGGTAAACAATATCAGTATATACTCTGCAGTAGTGTGGACAAGGCCTAATAAGACAAATGCATTAACTACAAACTATCATAAACATAAACTAGATACTAGAAAATGTTCATATGAGCTTGTGTGTGTGTTCACCTTGCTGCGGAGCTCATCCTCCATAGAAAAGTAAACAAAGCGGATGCAAGCAGTGACCAAGGCATCAATAAGCCGAACTGTATCGAGCCGCGCCTGGAACTGAGACGACACCATTCCCATGAAGATCTGACCGCTCAGGGCCTGAACACAGTCCTCACGCTCCACCCCCTCACCGATACCCTCTGCAGACAAGATGAGCACAGACGGAAAAAAAGAAAGAGAGAAATAATTAGAGATTTACATTATCATCTCAACCGTCCTTCCCTCTGTCACTGACTCGTACCATCCGAGCTCCAGCTGTTCCTGTAGGAGTTCTGTTTGATAGGGGTGGTGGAGGGCAGTTCCACTCCAGAGAAGAGGCAGGGACCGGGGGCCAGCTCGACACATTTCCCACTCAGTTGGCTTGACAATGACACTTGCATGGGTTTGTAGGCAAAGGCTGAGCAGTAACCTGACAAACAGGCACGTTGGTAGAAGTCCAGAACCTTCTTCCTGTAACACAAATAACACAGTTTCAAATAGGATATTAGTCATACACTCAGCTGGCAGTTAGTTGGATATAAACTAACACAATCCAACACAACAGTTCTATGATAAATCCTACCTTCAGGAAGTTTATATTCATAGTCTTTTGTTGAATCAACTTCAGAAAGGTTCTCTTTCAACTATATTGTATTGTAATTTTGGAGGATGTAGTTTGTGGTGCTATTGTGTTGTGCTGACAAGCTCTTACCACTGGAAGTCATGTTGTTCGTCTACATTTGTTGTTTTAGTTAGCAGTGTTACACAAACACGTACAAGACGTATTACCACAAAACCTGGTGGAAGGATGCAGTATCGGTCACAGAAGAACCCATTACATTTTGGTGCGGATCCAGGAGTTCTAACCTCCGAGGAGGTAGGGCTTATCACAAGACTGTTGTATTAGATAAGTGCAACTAAGCAATTGTTGACACTGGCTGTTTAACCCCGTATGAGTGATGAGAGACTGCACCTGTCTGAACCTGATAAAGGATAGATATCAGTTCCATCCCAGAAGTCAGTGCAGGCCTCCAAGATGAGGTCAGCTGAGCCATGTGACAGCATCTGGACATTATCTACAACAGAGACCTCAACAACATTAGCATAAGGCATCAAGATAAAAAGAAATACACAGTAAGAAAAAATTGTTATCCATTTTCCCAAAAAATCGGAGCAGTAGAATAACACGGGCAGACAGAAGTGTGTATGGACTCACGGGAGGAGGAGTCTCGTACGAACAGAGAGATGAGGTGCGACATGGGAGGCTGGCGTTTGGTGAAGTAATGAAGGTGGCGGGAGGTAAACTCTTTGGTTTTCTCTCCAGTTGGCAGCTGGTACAGAGCCAAGTGGTTCTCCTGTTTAAACAGCTCCCTCGCACCAGGAGTGAAGCCTGACACACAAACACATAACGCAAAAAGACAAGGGTAATGAGTTACTGTACAACAGACTTTAAGATACTGATGATCTTTCACATCAGTCCAGAGTCTTTAAGTGGAACTGAAATCACAATTAGTCATTTATTTTCACATTCAAAAATACTGCCAAGGTTTTTTTTTTAGATTATATCAAAACATAAATAATTTAAAAGCTTCTATTTCAGAAAAGGTCCTTTACACTTGCCATTTTCTAAACCTACATGTCAGTGTCAGTGGAGCATTTTCAGGTCGTGTCTCAAAATAGTGTGCATAGTGTGCCCACAGGGAAACACCTGAACACCGGGGAATGGCTAAAACACCACACCTCAAGGGCCGTAATCTGCTCAAGAGATTTACTCTCAACTGCTTAAAACTCTTTTATTTGCCCTCTCTAATGCTCATAGTTTGGAAAGCTCCCCCCAGAACTAATATATTACAGTATCCTGAAGAAAATGCATGTGACTGCTGTGGCTGCTGCTCACAGTCACTACTGATGGGAAATTAAATGAGCTGAACAAATCTAGCTATAAATATTTAGTAGAAGAAAGGTGAGGACATTGTACTGAAATTAGAGCGTTATAATTCACCATTCGTTGGTGATATTGAGAACACATTTCAGTTTCGTTAAGCACTTCCTTGTGGAGCACCTGTAAAGCAGGTTTTCTCTCTTTTGGTTGTCTAGTGCTTGAGGTATGGATGATTTTTATACACTCTTCCATAGGTCCACATCTCTTCATCTGAAAAGTTTCAGTTGGAATTGTCCTGTCTGACTAGTGAAGAAATGTTCAGCTTCCATGTGACCTTTTCAAATTCTGGTTCTCTTGCAGTAAATATTTTTTTTTCGAAACAATAGTAGATTCTTTCACCGACCATCAACAGTGATCTGTGTGATCACTGGGTTTTCATATGACCTAACAACAATCAGTACTACAGGGCAACCCAGGTCATGGTATGAAAAGGTTTCTCTAAACCAACTAGATGTAAAATGAACAGACACCATCACCATCTCACCTATGAGCCGGGAGAGTTCACAGAGCCCCCAGGGTACGTAGACTGGCAGCACGGTGCCGTGGCTCTCCTGCAGAGCCAGGTTGGACAGGTGGTCAGAGAAGCGGCAGAGCTGCTGGGTGACGCTGACGTTGCAGAGGTTCAGCATAATGTTGAGGCCCAGCGGCTTGAGGGAGGGGAGGTGGCACTGCCAGGAGAGGTCATCGAACTGGATGCTGGCTGGGTTCTGCTGGTCCTGCGATAGGCTCAGCATCTCCAGGTGGTAGTCGCACACAAAGTCGTCTGCCTCTGTCTCCGGGCAGCCCATTGCGAAGTCCTGGAGAAAAAAAGGAATCGAAATGAGAAGACAAACATGTTCACAATACAGAGAATTTACTGATTTGTACAAAATCATGTCGTTCATTCATTTTTTTTTACCAGAGCCTGGTCGTCCTCGCCTCCCTCAGTGTCATGGCTGAAGCTAACGTTGGATCCAGAGTGGTGTTTGGTTCGGCTGTGTGCGGGCTGGCAGGAACGCCGAAGCCGGAGAGTTTCAGATGAGCAAATATTGTCATGTGAGGTCTCGATCAGCTCGAGCCCCTCCCCAAGCTGAGTGGAGGACTCTGCAGGAAGACAGAGCAGGGCCTGCACCTCCCCAACCTGCACATCAATGACAACAAGTCAGGGGTAGATACAAAACCGTACATTATGATGCAATTAATTCAAATCTTTTGCTTTGCATTTCTCACATTTTTAGTAACAATCTCTAGAGTTGGGTTGCTGGTGACGTTGAAAACACAAACAGACACACACTCACCTCATCCCTGTCATCCTCCGTCTCCCCTCGGCAGTAGGAGTTGACAGACAGGTCGTCTCTGAGATCGTCCTGGCTGTTGTGAGGCGGTTCAACGCGTCCACTGAAGAACAGCACAGTCTCCGGACTGGGATTAGGCCATGACAGGATACCCTGTTTGTCCACACAACACAGCACCTACACATACACACAAACCATTTACAACTTAAACACATACTGAACACTCACCAACAAGTCTTCAATTCGGTTTCTGAGTACATGGGTATAATGAGGGTCATTTATTATGTAAATGAGGCCTTAGGCTTCACCAAACATTGGAGAGACTCAACAGAAGGAAACCCAAATGAAAACAAAGAAACACGCAAGATCATGTAAAAGATTAATAACTGCGTTGAAGTGTAAACTGTTTTTAAATTGCTAACAGCAGTTCATGTTTGCAATGTAACCATAACTGTACAGATACAGATTATTGGATTACTGTAGATGCTGACTTTTTAAATTGTTTTAAAGATGTATGTTCACAACAGACATTAGAGACAATGATGTCATCAGGAACTGAAAATAACTGAATCATAAAATATGTGTAATTATGTTTAGCTTTAAGGATCATGTTTTTGTCTGAAAGGCCCGGTCCAGATGTGGTATTAAGATTGGTCTCAGGTGATCTGATCACATGTCAACAGCTCTAAGTACAGGGGTGAACACACCCAAGACACATTGAGGATGCATTTAAAGGTCCAATCACGAGATGCATGAGGCCACATTCATTTATCAGTGTGAACATGACTGTGTCCCGGCCTCAGTGAAGGACCACCCACTCATCTGACGTCCTCTGACCTGCCACAGTGTCATAATGAACCAAAAGGACTTTCACACTGCCAGTGCTTCACATACAATGATTTAGTATTAACATTGTCCACTTGTGTTAAGATCACCTGTCAACGTATGTTCACCAAGTGTGAACAAATTTTGAAACAAATATCCCTGCAGTACAGAGTATTGGTAAATGATTCTATGTCACATTGTAGCTCCTAATAGCTGTTTCTACCGTTTCCCACCACAAGGCTGCAGTGCACTTCAACTGTGTTACACAAACGTTTTTAACATGCTTTGATGCTCAGCATTTTTATGAAGCACTCAGTGCTTTTGTTGTAAATCATTTCAGCTGCATTTCCTGTATGGAAGGTTCTATACATATAAGTATAATGTAATGTAATGTAATACATATTTCAATTTTATTCTCTGAACATCAAAAACAGAATAGCAAGTTAAATGTTGTGTTGTGTTTTTTTTTATTCTTCCTTTTGAGGAGACGCCTTCACTTCTAAATCTTAAGTCTTTTTGAAAGGTTATTTATTAACCAAATTATATTGTTTGCAAAAGGTTCTGTTGACATTGTTTCCATTTTCAAATATCCCAGGATACTGCACTAACTTATTAACACTCAATCCTATCTCCCTGTAATGTCAACCCCATTAGAATTTGGTTCAATAAGGACATTTACTGGATAAAATGTTGCTGCTGAATCTATTTTACATGTAATGTTATAGCACTGCAAGTCCTACAACTTTGTACCTATTGTAAGGAAAGGAGACAGAAACATCTGAACATCCCTTACCTAGACTATCTGGCTTGTAAAAAAACACTAATGGCAGCTCTAGCAACTCAAGTAGAGTGATGTCTATTTACAAGCTGTATCATCATTTTACATTGTCAGACTTACTATAACTTGCCAGCAGGTGCAAATAACCATAAAGGGCAATTATGTGGCTGTCATTAATATGCATCATGGCACTTCTGAATGTTAGGATGATATAATATTTACCCTGTGTTTATTTTAGAACTTTTTACTTTACACTTGACTTAGAAAGCTGTCTCTCCTGAATAACTAGTTTGAAAACAAACAGTCAGGATCTTATTAACAAAGAATTCCATCATTTTATTGGATTTCTCTGAGCAGACTGAACAAGCTTATTTTGACTGATAAACTATCAATAGATCAACAATAGATTTTTAATTTTAATATTGGTCAGCTCAGATGTATATGCTCCAGTTCAACCCTGTAATACTCACAGTGACCGATCCCAGAGTGTGTAAGAGGCTGGAAGTGAAGCACAGTGTCTGAGACTCTCCCTTTAGGACGCCGACCAGGTGTCTCCACACACAACGCAGCATCTCCTACACACACACACACACACACACACACACACACACACACACACACACACACACACACACACACACACACACACACACACACACACACACACACACAAAGTTAGAGGACAGATTTCCACCACACAATAAAAACAGAATGTATATTAGTCGATAAATAAATATATAGAAATCACAACGCTATCAGCACTAAAACAGATAGATAACTTGATCAGCTTTGTGATTGGACAACATCCTAACGAAAGAAAAGGTACAGAGCTACAGTGCTAGTGGCACAAGGTGAGACATGAAGCCTACAACAAGTGGCAGCATTTTTGTGAGTGATCCAAATCATCCATGCAGATTTTGATTCTTTTTGGATGAAATCCATGATGAGTTTTCAGCAGGGAAACAAACAATCACAACTTGCATAGGGAAACACTCTTTAACACAAACTCCCTTCCTTGCCCTCTCTCTTCAGGTACTATCCACAATTGACTTCATTGACTTGTTGCTGCCAAGGTCAAAACCAGTTATTAAGTTTTAGGGGCAATTACTTTTCTCACATGTGTTACAAAAAACGATTGAGTATACAATGGTTCTTGTTCAGGAAAGTGAAATTATCTAATTTATCCAACACAAACTTCAACAGGCCCAGGAAACAGCAGAGAGAATTCAAACCTCCTGTCTACGAGCCAAATATCTCTGATCTTTCATCCGCTGAAATAAGATTTCCAGCTGAGCAGGCCTGATTCCAGACTGTTGTTCCTCAACGACTGCTGCATCTTAGAGAGCCTCATATTGTTGGGAAGCACCAAAGCCCTTTTGGATCCAACTCAAAAAGGGACCAGCTCCAAGCATCTCCACTAAGAAGGCGGAACTTGACTTTTGCAGTTTATGAGAAAAGTCACAAATGCACAGTAGCAACCATGCACATATATTGGAAATAATCCAATTTGAATGTTGTCTGCAAGGGTATTGTGCATTTTAATTGGTGACAGGGTTGACATACTGCTCTGTCTGCAAGGGTAATGTTTATGTTGTTTTCCCTGTTGTTTACATTTTTTATTAAGTTCATGCAAGTTCCTGTACCCATCCTGAAACATACTGACTGATGTGATTGGCTAACAGACAGATCGGCCTGCAGCGTTGATATTTTTATAGTTACAGACAAAAGAAATCTGTACAAATCCAAAGCACCCAAAATACTTGCCTCTCAGCCAGTAGCCTATATATCAAGGAAAGAACACAAAGACAGAATTCCAAGCACAGGCCCATATTGGGGCTCATTTTCAGTCATGCAGTGTAGGCAGACAGGCAGAGGTGAAAGCTCATGGACAAATTCATGAGAAAGTATCTCAGCATAATCTCTCCTCTTTATTTGACAATGGCTATGAGTTCATTTGGAGCAATGCCAAAGCCAGACAAAAAACACTGATGGTTTCAGATCGGTGGTAATCTAATGAGGACTGTTGATTCATTTTGTGTTTCTTTGAGACCGACAGCCCAGCAACCAGGGAAGGCAATGGCAGGATTTTGAAATAAACTGTGAGAGGTGGAGGAGAAAGATTCTGTATCCATGAGATGTGAAAATGATCATAAAAAGGCAGGGTTGATTGTCAAAAAAAAAAGAGCAGAGGAGATAACATGTTGCACACAAAAAGCAAAGTTAAGTGCTCATACTGAAGTTAAAGAGCTAGTGAAGACATGGAAAATCATAGAGGTGGCCTGAATCAGAAGATGTTCATGAAGAAATGGCGAAGAAATTGAGGATGTGATTGAAGATTCAGGTTGAGGAGGGTGGAAGTGGGAGGGTAATGACTGTTGTGTACTGGTTTACATAAACTGCTTTCAGACATGCACTGAAGGCCGGACATTTTCCGGAGGGGCTGCATGTAAGAACGCAAATGTCCAAGTCAATCGCTCTGTTCATTTTCCGAAGGTTTTCCGGCCAGCCATATGGTAAAATGTCCAGGTGAGGCCATGTGAGAATACAGCAGGAAAACGTCTGAAAAATTCCCAGCGAGCCAGTGAGCGATTTGAACATGTTTCTAACACGTGACAGGCGCAACAATTTAAGAATACAAATATCTGCCGTTCAGGTAGAAGGCCTCAAGATTCAAGACCTTTTGGCAATTAAGGCTAACAATGGCATCAATGTGCTGTAAAACACTGAGCCCTCCACAGTGAAATTTAGACATCATGTCCTGTCTCCTGCGTAATCTACCCAGGCACCATCCCTCACCCGAATATCCGGAACATTTTTCCTGCTGTCTCTTCTGACCCAGAAATCTCCTGCTGCGTTCTACATGTGTGAAACTGTCCGGACCCCATTTTCCACAGTTCATGTCTGAAAACAGCTTTAGAGGGAGTTGCAAAGGGCGAGGACATCGAGCGATTCGAAGACAGGTGGGATCGAGTGGAGTTGGGAGCCAAGCAAGTGGAGGAGGGTAGGGAAGGAGTGAGATAGTGAGAGGTTATACCTGGGAGGAAACCACTTCGGTGTAGCTGCTTAGAGTGTCCTCAGAGAACTTAGCAAGCTGGGGCGAGAGAAGAGTCTAGTTAAAACACAGAGGGAGACCCTCGCTGTGTCTCCTCTGTGTGTGTGTCTCCTCTCTCTGTGTGTGTGTGTGTGTGTGTGTGTGTGTGTGTGTGTGTGTGTGTGTGTGTGAGACTGATTCGATTTTTTTGTATATAAGTAATCAGACAATAACAAAATTGGCATTTGGCTCTGTATTCATGAAGGCTGTCAATAGCTGTGTTTCCAGGAACTAGAAAACTAGAGCCTTGTCTTCACATCTGCAGATGTATTTTTGAATCGATAATTTCCCCTCCGTTTTTAAATTGAAATCTCTGTCCACACGACCCTCATTTTACAAAATATCTCTGTCCAGACGAGAACACAAAAACAACCACAAATGGGAAGCGATAAAGACGAACTCTAACGATCTGTAAAATACCAGAGAAGAACACTGTGGTCTAAGTAATATTCGGCAGACGCCCATGAATACCAGTAATGGGACAACAGTGAGCATGTGACGTCATCGTTTTATATTCATATTTTGTATTTGGATAAACATAATCCAGTTTTTGAAAATCTTCACTTTGGAATGCGCTTGTATAAATCTCAGCTTTACTTGCCGTAACTGACAGGCCTTTCATAGGTCAGGCTAATTTGTCTAATCGCCTTGGTCTTTAGACTGCGGTGGAAATGCAGGTGGAACACAGTCTGCAGGAACCTTTTATATCCTTGGAAAAGGAACTTTAGTCCAAAAAACGCAACTAGTAAAGGCAGATTTGTAAAAAAAGCTGATAGCTGGACACAGATGCTCAACAATGTCCAATGATGTGTCCGTGGTGTCTTGGTGTGTCAGCTCTAACAGGGCGAGGGTGCACATATGGAAGTAAATCAGTCTCATCAGACTTTGAAATTTTAAAGCCTTTGAATTTCTAGCACTGGAATTTTTTATGTTGAAATTATGCATATGTATTTTGCCACTGAATTTCAGTATTCAAATTTTCAAAGTATAATATTCAACTGCAAAAATTCTGTTGTAAAATTCAGATGCAAAAATTCAGATGCAAAAATTCAGTTGCAAAAATTCTGATTAAACATCCGGGATACCAGGAAAAGCAATCGATAGTCTCACATCGAACCAAACCTCCGACCAATCAGGTCATGTGTCAGTGGTCAGGTGATGCATGCGACAACGAGAAGCGCCATACTGTCAGCTATGCTACTAGGCCGGCCATGGCATCAAACCAGCACAGGGTTTGGTTCGATGTGAGACTATCGATTGCTTTTCCTGGTATCCCGGATGTTTAATCCGAATTTTTGCAACTGAATTTTAGCAGTTGAATATTATACTTATGCATAGCACAATTTTTCTTATGGCCCGATTCCTGCGTGGTCTTTATATAAAAGTAATCAATAAATAATTATATTATATATTTTATTATTGTTCAGCATATCACAGGTAGGGCTACTGACTGTTGGTATGGACCTTGTCATTGGGATTTAAACCAAGGTATCATTCTAACCCTACAGCGTGTGTGAGTGTGTGTGCATGCGAGTGTGTCTGTGTGTGAGTGTGAGTGTGTCTGTGTCTGTGTGTGTGTGTGTGTGTGTGTAGATATTGGCTCATACTCACAAACACAAAACCCTATATTAGCACCTGAAGCTGTCTCTACTGCCAGTGCACATCACAATATGAGAACTTTGTGCATTTATGCGTTTATCACTCACCAGACCAGCTGGTGACAACCGGTTGAACTCTGCGAGGACCCTGGCCTCTCCGAAGGCGTTGACCAGCACCCACATGACAGGGAAGAGCAGCGGCAAGATGGGCAGAACACCCATCAACTGCAAATACAATGTCACACAATTAACACATCATTTCATCTGTTTTTAGTTAGGACCTCTTTACACTAAATTGTTTATAAATGTCTAATTCACTTATTTGTATATGGTGTATTACAATATTATGAACAGTATATATTTCCATAATTGACACAAGCTTTTTATGTGATTCTGATTCAGGCAAGTTGACATGTTTGCACAATCTGCTTATGTACAGCAAGAAAATTACTGTCAAAATTCTGCACACACTCAAGTCTCTGTTAAGTGTGAGTCTGTGGTTTTTAATGATTGTACCTGAAGTTGAAAGAAATTGTAGCAGCCCGGGGTGAGGCTGGGTGTGTCACAAAAATAGCGGACAGTGTTCACTAGCAGGAACGCCACCTGAAGGCACAGATCGTAAAAATACCAGTGAGGGTAAGGTGGCACAAATTGCATCCGTGTTGTTTTCGGTAGAGAGCAAGTGATTACAAATACACTTTCACAAACTGATAATTGTGTTAAATGCTCACCAGCACCACAGGAGAGACTATCTTGGTGATGACCGACTGCACTGTAAACCTCTCATTATCCAGAACCGTGATCGGCCGAGACAGCGCCAACTCCAAACTGTTCCTGTTGAAAACATAAAAAGATAAAAAGACTAAAATATCAAAAAACAAACAAATTCTCTTTCTCCATCACAGAGAACTCAGAAAAGTATTTTTTTTATTAGACTGTCAAAAGTACAACGGAGGATTAGAGCCACTGAAAGGGAAAAGAAAATCTGACATTTCAAAAAATAGTCTTAATATTACGAGAAAAAAAGTCAGTTGTATGAGAGAATAAAGCAATGATTTTAGACTAAGTGCTATATTCGAGGAGGAATATCAGAAAATCAGCTTGTCACCTCCATTAAAATGACTAACGTAGAGCACTTTGTTAAATTATAATTGAGTATAAGTTTCAAAAATAACAATATGCTCAATCTTTTGGCTCGTCAGAACCACATTACTATAAGTGGGACTTTGAAAAGATTGGGCAAAAAAAATATCTATTCTGAAGAAAGAACCACACAGACTTAGTGGAAATGTTTGGTAGTGGTCGACTGCAAAGCTATCGTTGGTTACATCTGTGTGATATTCAAAGGTGTTTCATAGTTTCTCAAGAAATGATTGGTTTAAGATTTGGGATCTAGAAGGAGTGGAACTCCAGGGAGCATAAGTTCTCCTTGATGCTCTTTTCCTAAAAAACAATTCTCTCTTTCTCGTAATATTGCTACTTTTTTCTCATTAAATTATGAATATATTCTTGCAACTTATCACTTGTCATATTACAAAATTATTCTGTAAAACAAACAAGCTCTCAAGACCCGGACCCGACAGGACCTAGTTCCCTACCTGACTGTGTCCAGCACAGGAGTCCGGACCACTCTGAAGTGGCGGTGTTGCTGGGGGTTCTGGGGTCCTCTCTTCTCATTGGCCCGCGGGGAAGGAGGAGGGGAGAATGGGGGAAATAAATCTCCTGGCTCCAACACAATGTGCTCATCATCCTGAGGAGGGAAAAGATCTAGCTTAGTTTTAAAGGAACAGTTTGACCCTTTTGTATACTGTATAATCAAAGAAAACAAGAGTGTGCATATAGGTCCTATGTGTGTATCTACTCACCTTAATGCCTCTGAGTGATACAAATGCTTCTTGACCAGGTCTCAGAGCGATGATGTCTCCTTCCACCAGCAGACTCACAGGCAGATTGACCAGCTGGGAGTCACGGTAGGTCCAGTGAAGGGACCACGAAGGAGATGAAGGTGTGTAGAGGTCAGGGTACAGTGACAGAGACCAGCGCACATCCCCCTCACACCCTGACAGGTAGTCTGGAATACAGGGAAAGACAGTGAGGATGTCGTCAGAGGGAGGGGATGGGCAAGGAAAACCTGCAGGAATACAGCTAACATGTCATGAGGTATCCAGAGCTATGTTAGCCATCATTAGTAAAGTCAACATGTCATTGATTCCAATCGATAACATCACTTGATCCAACCATGACCTGATGCAAATTCTATTATTAACTGATATTGATTATTTCAAATAGGCAATTACTTGTAGTGTAGGGATGCCCCTTTAAGTCTGGTCCTTAATAGTGATGGATTAAAAAACTGTTTAATAAATGAGCGAGTAGACTAAGGAATGAGAACAGCAGAGAACTTTGAAACTCAAATCAAAATGTGGTTAACATTGTACTCGGAACAGTGACAATGATGCCTATTTCCTTAAGAGCAACAACATTTACCAGTGATGAAGACACAACAAGTAATCAAAAGACAGTAAGTCAATTTATATACCAGTTTGATATCATAGTAAAACAGTAAAAAAAATGTAATATGGGACAATGTCCCATCTGTGGATTCTGATGATTACCACTAGTCTGTGTTTCCAACACTTTGATTGTGAATGCTGCCAATAATGAGTAACAAGTAGCTGAGTACGACAAAAATTACAGTAAACCAATATTTTCTTTTCAATTGCCATAATTCTACATTTACAGTGGTGAGGCAACGCGCCTGACTCACCACTGAGCTGTGTTATAATGCCCTTGAGGCGCCGGACCATCTCACTGCGCTTAAGCCTCTCCTGACGTCCGACCAGCAGCAGGTTCAGCACAAAGAGGAGAAGGAGGGCTGCAGCGTTCATCAGCTCTATACCAGAACTGTGGACGTAAAAAGCAGAATGACACATTAACGACATGCGACAAATCAAGTAGAGAAAAAATGGAATTCAGTCTTCAGTTAGTCCAGCACAATATGGAAATGACCAGAGTGAAAACATAACTTCTAAAGCAAATACATTAGTCTGTATTACTGAAAGACATACTTCAAAAGTGGGTTGGGATATCTGGGACAGCCATGAATTTGTATCGAACAGAAGTTGTTTTGTTTACAATAGATGATTGGTTTAAGATTTTGGATCTAGAGGGAGTGGAACTCCAGGGAGCATAAGTTGTCCTTGATGCTCATTTCCTGAAAAACAATTATCTCTTTCTCGTGATATTGTTACTTTTTCCTCATTAAATTATGAATATATTCTTGCAACTTATCACTTGTAATATTACAAAATTATTCTGTAAAACAAACTAGCTCTCAAGACCCTGACCCAGACCCGACAGGACCTAGTTCCCTACCCCTTCCCAGCACAATATGGAAATGACCACAGTGAATACATAACTTCTAAAGCAAATACATTAGTCTGTATTACTGAAAGACATATATTTCAAAAGTGGGTTGGGATATCTGGGACAGCCATGAATTGTTTTGACTTGTATCGAACAGAAGTTGTTTTGTTTACAACAGTGACAGCATTTTAACTTTCACCCTGCAAAAGTTGTCCTCCGAGGACACATCCTGGGACTGATGATATTAGTAGTCTATGCTCCCACTTAATTACAGCATTCCATTTTATTTCTATGCAGATGACAGACAGTTTTATAAAACATTAAATTGTCACCACCACCCTAAGAACAGGGGCCTCATTTATAACCATTCCGTACGCAATGATGCAATGATGTTTCTCAGCAATGACATTCCTTCTCCCTGACCATGACCTTACAGACATACAGTCAAAAGGGACCACCCCGAGGAACATGTAATGCTACTATCTTATGTTATTTTAATTTGATCAGAGAGAAAATGTTAATGCTGTCATGAGATTTTTTTTGAATTTCTGAGTTGCTTCTTTTTTTTTTTTTTACGAATTGCCTAATGAGTATGAATTGCAGTGTAGAGTCCCCGCCCCTAATTCATAGAATCAGACACATTCCAGAATATTACAGTTCAATCAAAGAGAGGTTACCTACCTGCCCTTTGGCTGGCTACCATAGCAACATATGAGTCCCAACACCACCATTAGAGTGAGGGCAGCTCCGGACCAATGAAGGCAGGAATGACGGTTGCCATGGTAAAGGAAGCTATTCACCCACTTTTCCTATGAAAACATGGCAAAACAAGGCATTAGCTAAACAATATGTATCTGTCATTAAACACATTTGACGAATGATCAAGGAACTGTGTTGCTTTTAGTAGATGGGTTGACGGTTAAATATATTTGAACAAGTTTTTGTGAATTTGTGTCTTGTCAACTTCATTTGAGCTTTTGGAAAAACTGACAGATCTAATGTGTGTGTGTGTGTGTGTAATGTATACCTGTGCAGAGGTTCGTCTGTTTGCAGCCCTCTGGTGCTGCTCCAGTAAGTTGCTGAGCTGGTCCCGGAGCTTCCCCAGAGCCTGGCCAGTCGACAGGCCAAAAGTAACAGCATCCTCCTCCTGCAACAACACATAGAACAACCCCTTCATAAACTGGTTGACTCACAAGGTATTCAGAATCCTTCACTTTTGTTACATTTTGTTAATGTTGCAGCCTTATGCTAAATATTTTGTGAATGCTACCACCACATCCTACATAATAGGCTATACTTTTAAATAAATTTCCATCCATCCATCCGCTACGTCTGCTTATAAATCCATGAGTCATGTTGGTTGGAGCCTTTCCCAGCTGACATTGGGCAATAGGGAGTGTACACAGGGGTTTCAAGTCAATCAGAAGACTGACAAACATGTTTTAGTATTAGTATTAGTAGCATTTTTTTTCTTTCTGATTGGTTCTTATCAGTCCAACTCAACTACCAGCGGTGAGGGCAAAGCATTTCTCACAAATACTGTCAGTTTCACCTCTCTGTCGGTCCAAGCAAAGAAATAACTGCTCTTAATGCTTAAAATTGGTGTTCCTTGTTATTTTCTGAAAACCAAGCAATGAACTGCAGTGTAGACAATCTGCTTGCAGTTGACAGGAACGAGGACAGTGTAGGTGAATGGTTAGGCGCTATGCTTTTTCAGGTGTGTTACTATGGACAGAGACTACCTGTGATATCAAGCTCAAATTTTAGAACAGTATTTTTTTTAACTTATTAATGTGGATGTAGTCACAAAGACAGACAACCATTCACACCTACAGGAGTATTCTAAGTCAGCAACAATCGACCATGCTTCTAACCTAAACAAATTTATTTTAATTATAATATTTTAACTTGCTCAGCATCACGCTGAGGTAGCAATTTACAGGCAAGGAAGCCTCAGCACATATAATTATCTTAAGGCAGGTGGTGTGATCAGAAAAACCCAACCACACACCTCACACTCAAAAACAGGCAGTCCCATCTTAAATTTACAACGGCATAAAATGCAAAATATTTTTTTTATTCTACAGAAAACAATTCATTTCTGAGCTCACTCCATAGTTGCAGTAGGTACAATTAAAGACCACGGGAACCGAATGTCATGATACTGCATATTGTCATGTTTCCGGATAAAGTAAAAGGCTATTCAATTCAATTTTATTTGTATAGCGCCAAATCATAATATACATTATCTCAAGGCACTTTAAATTGAAGGTCAAGACCTTACAATGTTTTATAGAGAAACCCAACAGTTCCCACAATGAGCAAGCACTAGGGAGGGTATAGTCCTGCATATTGATTGTCATTTACAGTAGCCAATAATGTTGAAAGTGCTGCACACCCCTACGCCAGATATGATAGTAAGCAACTCAACAGGGAAAGCCATGACAACAGCTCTCTGCTCTCTGTTGGCGAGGAAGCCCCCACCTTATCATACGCATGCAGATTTAACCAATGAATTGGACAGGGATTAAACAGAGGGACACAACAATGATCAAATCCTTTTTGGAGAGAGACCATATATAAAAATAAATAGTAGCAGAACTGGAGCCAGCTGTCAAAATTGCTAACATTCAATTCTGTTAATGAACTAATCGATTATTCAAGTGATTGTTTACATTGACCTATAATATAACAATATACATAGACCATACTTATAATAAAGCGGATGTGTCAAGAGGAAATTAATCCGTTTATAATAGAAAAGGGAAACAGAGACATTTCTGTTGTTAATGGGAAAGTAACCTTTCCCACACTCCATGTCACTGTGAGGATCTGTGTGTACAAAAGGCCCACACATACACAAACTGAGAGAAATACACAAATGTGAAATCACACACAAGGGATTCTGCTTTCAGGCGGTACATCCCACACAGCCAAGCTATAAATATCTTCTCATTTCCCCTGAGTAACAATGCCTCAACAAAAACCCTCCAGACATACGTCAATGCGCAGAGAGACGAGGAGCCTGAGCAGCCTGAGTAAAGCAGAGTATGTCTACAACCTGGGAAGGTTCTACATTAACTGTGGAGGCTCACCAATTGATCACCCACTCGCTCACCCACACAAACAACATACATCCGTTTACCCACTGAGGGAAATGTGCTCAGCAACAGACCGAACAGAAACAAGCAAGGGACAACTTACACGACACTTCCACAGACAGATCCCCTCTCTCATCTTCAACACGATGACAGCCCTGCGCTGCTTCTTTCAAATCTGTAACACTCCAGCTGAGCTCACAGGGCGATGTGCAACCGCAGCTGTGCTACATGATGACAATTATTACACTGCAGTAACAAGTTCTCGACATGCGAGTGAACTAACTGGAGAACGCTGCCTGCTGAGATGGTGATGCTGCAAAACCTCACCCAGCCTTCCTCTGTGGCTGTGATGCAGAAAACAAGAGCCCAGCGTCACCGCGCTGCTCACTGCCAGCTGGACTTTCATTCAAAAATGCCCCGTTTGGCCTACTCTCTGGCATGGACCAGGTCTCATTCAGTTCATTTTCATTCGGGGTGCGGCGGGTATATAATAGAGGGAGGATGAGAAGCTCTTTTGATGTGAGGAACCATGCCAACCAGGCCTGTTTAACCCTGTTGGCCTTTTCATTATCTCCAGCTTAGCATATTTTTGCAATGATGGAGGCATATATACAGAGAAATGGTGGAGAGGACAGTACAGACAACAAGACTAACACTGATTTTCTGACAGGCTATAGCAAATTCAGTGGTGTGGTGTGCTTGTATTATAAGAGGAAACTCTTTTCTCTTTCCTTAAATAAATAGTTTACCGAAAAATTATCTACTCACCACTATGCCGATGGAGGGGTGGGTTAAGTGTTTCACTCCACTAAACACTTGAGTTTCAGGAGTAAACAGCGTTGCAGCCAAATCAGATATAATAGAAGTAACTGGTGATACATTTTTCAAATGTCAAAAAACAACAGGAAAAAAAACTGGGCACGCCCATGGGCACGCGCGGGTTGTGTGTTAGCATCGCTACTTCCGGTAGCTTATTTTTTCATATTTACGAACACCTGGATGACACCACAGGAGCAGTATGGAGGCATTTTATGTTTCTTTTTTCTGTTGTTGTTAACATTTGAAGAATTGATCACCAGTTACTTCAATTGTATTGGATTTGGCTGCAACGCTGTTTACCCCTGAGACTCCAGAAGTGTTTTGTGGACTCTAACACTTCACCCACCCCTCCAACTGCTTAGTAGATAATGAGTCAACTATCCCTTACATTTTTATATCACAGCTTTACTTATTTGTTACTTTATATTTTGTTAATTTGTATGCAAAAGTAAATTTAAACATTACAAGTAGTACAGAATAAAATATCACTATAGAAAGTGGTTAAAATTAGTTACATTTCAACCCTTAGCTACTGCAGTTACTTACACATTAAAGCATCAGTAAATAACTGACTGAAGACTCTGAAGTGAGGATGCTGAAGAAGCTGTGCTGTAGTGTTGGCTTACATTTGAATATCGGTAAAGAAGAATAAGTTGGAAAAGTGGGAAATTTGGAAAAGCAGGAACTGTGTTAAAGGAGTTTAAATAAGAGTTAGGTGATGACATAGGACTGACTTGTACAGCTTGAAGCTGAACTACATCATGATCAGCTGGGACTAAATGGCATTAAAATAAGTTGGAGCCATTTAATGTTTGCCTTTTTGGCTTAAACGTCTATTTTTGTTGATGTTGCCTCATGTAAAAAATTTGAATTTAACTTTGACATACAAACCAGAGAGGCAGTGATTTGAATGAGATGATGAGCAGATGCATTTAGTGAACTTTTCTATTAACAAACTGAGGCCTTCACAATCATGATGCAATTATTCAACACCATTAGATACCACAATGGCGGGTTGCTTAAATAGAGTCTTGTCAGTAACACAGTAAAAACAAAAAGTGGATTACAAGTTTTCTGACTGTACTGTTATGAATGAATGGTTACCGTAATTTCCGGACTATAAGCCGCTACTTTTTTTCACACGCTGTGAGACTGCGGCTTTTACAACGGTGCGGCTTATTGATGGATTTTCATAGTGTTGCAGGCATGGCCTGCCCCTTTAAGAAAGCTGTTGTGTGTGTGACGTAGTGCACCTGACAATTGTGGGTAAGGCGCCACATGTTGTACGATTGCTAGTCATATCAGACCAATGAAATTGCCGAACAGGTCACAGTGGACCAATGAAACTGTTTCGGCAAACTAAACCTAATTCTTCAGATCATCCATTTTGCGCTTCATGCACGCACCCTCATCATGGAAAAGACACGAAGATCTGCACATGATGCGGGTTTCAAGTTAAAAGCGATCCGTCTGGCTGTCGAAGAAGGAAATAGAGCTGCTGCACGTAAACTCAACGTCAATGAATCGATGGTGAGACGCTGGAGACGGCAGCATGAAGAACTGACTCGTTGCAAAAAGACGACAAAAGCTTTCAGAGGCAAGAAAAGCAGATGGCCCGAACTTGAAAACGTACTTGAAGACTGGGTGAAGACACAGAGAGCAGACGGACGAGGTGTTTCCACCGTGCAGATCCGACTGAAAGCTAAAACAATCGCCACCGAAAAGAATATCGAAGATTTTAGAGGTGGACCATCTTGGTGTTTCAGATTTATGCAACGAAAAGGCCTGTCAATTAGGGCACGGACGACTGTGTGTCAGCAACTCCCTCCCGACTTCAAGGAAAAAATTACAAACTTCATCGAATTCACTCAAAGAAAGATAGCCGAAAATTCCATTGGACCAGACGACATCATAAATATGGATGAAGTACCTTTGACGTTTGACCTACCTCTCACTAGGACTGTTAACAAAAAAGTAGTACTGTTAAAAGCACTGTTCTGAAAAAATAATTTGCGTATGTTGTGTTGTTGTTGTGGATGTTACCGGCATGTATTTAATTAAAAGTTTAAAAAAAACTTTCCTGTAACATCTTTCCGCGTTAATATCTCATGTTTCAACGGGGACACCTGCGGCTTATAGACAAGTGCGGCTTATTTATGTACAATTTCTTTTTTCTTTAAAAAATTAGCAGGTGCGGCCTATATACAGGTGCGCTCTATAGTCCGGAAAGTACGGTATATAACACAACACAGCACATAGGTGGGAACTCTAAGATAAAAGAGGATCAAAAAGCTCTTCCTCCTGCTTGTTGAGCATACAGTAAGGTCAGTGGCAGGCACATTTCATGTCCTACTCTCATTATGTTAAACCAGCATTGCCTGGTGGTGAAACGCCTCTATATGTTTAACTGAGGAAGTTTGAGCTTTCGACCCTTCAGATGGCGAAACTAAAATGCCTGAAAGTTATTAAGGACAATGTTTCTTGTGTTCTTGTGAAACAGGAGAATGTGCAATGATGTGGTGTGCAACACTGAGGATCATAAAGGAGAAACATCAATAGCTCTTAAAATGTTCCTTTACTAAAAAATGATTTTGTAGATTTTACACTAGAATTCAATCAATTTTTTTTATAACCTATTATAAACACTTGCTTTGGTAGAAAATAGAAAACGAAACGATTTTTTAGCTCGGACCAATAAAAAAGGTATGAGCATATATATATAAATAAATAAAGATTATAAGGTTTTGGGCTCCTGATGTACGGGGTTTCTTTTACGTTAATACTGTGGATTATTTTCAATTTTCTTTTTGCCAAAAATCTGTAGATTGAAATTCTCATTTCAAGTTATGACGTGAAAAAAAAAAGACTAAAATGTTGACTATGTGTTTTCTGCAGGTAAATACGGACTTAAATGTCTATGGCTTTCTTTCTTTGACTAAGATAAGGTTAAAATGTACAGAATTTTAGTTCACTAAACAAATTACAAAAAACTGAGGATGAGGTTGAAAATAGAGGAAGTTGACTAATACGAAATAGAACTTCTGATCTCAGGATTAAAACTAAGACTAGTTCTAAAAATAGCTGACAAAATTAACACCAACCTTAATCACAGTGCCCTACCCGTTCGGTAAACAATTCTGCACCTCAGGGGCATTTAGGTAGCATTGACACATACTGTGCTAAGCAACTAGACTTACCTGCTTCTTATCCTGCAGCTCCATGGCAACCACAACCACTCAACATGCTCTGCTCCTCAACCAGCCAATGCCACCTGGCAGACCCTGTCAAAGGCCACACGCTCAAGGCTCTTGGCCGAAACCCTCTCAGCCCACCGCCAATGGAAGCTGAAGCTCAAGGAAGATGGAGAAGGCAGGTGGGTGCAGCCCTGATACCCCACCCTGCAACACCTCCCCCCTTGTCTTTCCTGCCAGTGTGACAGGAGGCACGCCCACACCTGCAGGGATCGGTAGAGAAGCAGGGTACTTTCAGATATGGAGTTTTTGTTTGGGGGGTGAACCGTTTCTCAGGTGCAGCATATGGGTCGTCCTCACAGCAGTCATGTAGGGGCCTATGGATAAATTACAAAACACAAATCAATTAATAAGCATGTGTAATTACATCTACACTGCAGTGAAATACTGCAGTGTAGGCCAAGTTTAATTAGAAACCTCCTCACATCACATTTTTTAAAACATATTAGCATGTCCCCACTGTGACTTTAAAGCAACACAAGGTAATGTTTATGGCCTAAAATCAAAACCTTAAATCATTTTGATAGTACACATACTTAGGAAGAATGGCATTTCTATCATTGCTACAGCGCTCCCTGGATGCCTAGAACTGCACTATGTAACTCTGGTGTACCATCCTAGAACGTTACTACCTGCTTTACGGCATATGTCACACATGAACCACCAGAGCTAGAGCTAGCAGCTAGCTATAGGAGAAACAAAAACCGTCGTATTTGTAGAACATGTTTTTGGCTTCTGTGGCTGCCAGTTTTATCTCTGTCAGCTTGTCAACAAACGCAGGTGTGTACATCCGTGAGCATAGGGAGGCTCAGACCGCCACTCCAATTACCGAAAGGGAATTACGCATCCCACCTGTAGGGAGAGCCAGAGTAAAGCCAAGGGTGAATCTTGCGTTGCGTCTCTTTCAAGGACATATTTTGAGTCAAATAAGTAGTGAGTATCTCCCCCTTAACACTGCTCCAGCCAGGGTTTGTGATTTCACAATCCCGTTAACTTGAGGGTAGGTCTCAGTAGCAGTGAGCTGTGAGGGTAGGGCGAATACGAGCAGAGCTTGAGCCATATTAGCATATTCAGTATATTCCCAATCACAAACTAAGGAAGGAAGGTGTAGATACATTTATGCCATTTAAGGCAGTGAGGGAAGTTTTCTCTCGATACACATTTTGAATATGTAATTTCGAGGGGAAAAAAAGTTTTAAGGACTGCAAGTCTGGGGTTAGACTTTAACACAATAGTTAAATGGAGTTGCGCACAGCAGCACAACTGAAAAGCAGACTGAGGCCCTGAATCTGACACCAGGCCCGCTCACTCTGACCACATAAGCAGGTTCCTCTGGCACAAAAAAACTCCAGAGTCAGCAGTCTCCATTGGCAAAGAGTTGAGAGTGATCAGCCAAACAAAAGGCGGCAGACACACTGAAAGGTGAGCAGGTGCGCTGACTACATCGCAAGACTGTCCGAGGAGGATCCACAAGTCCTCCTGAGGGACCAGACTGTAAAAGTGTAGGCAGTGCAAGCAAAGTCAAGCAGAAAGATACAGAGCATGGCCACTTTCAGCATGAACATTTCACAAACAAGTTTTCTACAACAATAATCCAAAAGAATCATTTTCACATTTTGACTGATCATAGTGGGAATATAGTAGGAACAGAGATGTTACAAATAACAAAAACAATGGCAATGTTCCATTCAAGTGTCCCTGCCGATCCATGCCAGTGAACGCCAGCACTGACAGCACCAGCCCTGGTGCTCAAAGCAGCTCAAAGAAATCAGTTGTTTCACATCCCTGTTTTTCCAGTTGTGCCATGTCGACTTCAGTGATGTGTTCCCTCAATGTCAGGATATAATAGCTGTCAGCTCTAAGGAGTGTCCCTTGGGTCATAGGGAACTACATACACCACAGCAGCGCCACAGCACTGTGTTGTATTTTTACCACTGTCCATACGCCGGATGGTTACGTTGTTGTTGTTTCGGTTGGGTGAAAAACAACACATGTAATGATGACTACACCGGCGTTGACAACACTGAGTGTAACGCAGGTTCTACCGTGCTGCTCATACAGTGGCTGGGATCGCAGCTGAACGTCCCCTGTCCTTCACGTCAAAGACAGACGCGCACACAACAGCGGCTCCCACCTGACCACGCGCACACACTCAAGCCTGCGAGCTCACCTCTTCCTGTTTTCAGTTCGTCGTTGATCTCCTCTGAGTATTGTGTGTTTTTTCCTTTCTCCCTCAAAACACAAATGCATCTACTCCAGGTCCTTCACCGTGCAGCGGCGGCCATGTTGGGGAGCGTTCTGCCCGAGCTGGGCATGCTGTGTTGTGATTGGACGGCTCCACGGTGCTCTGTGCTCCGATTGGCTCAGAGGGGAGTGGGCGGACCGGTGTGGCAGCGCTGTGCGGCAGTTGTATTTTGAAATAGGAAACCACAGTTCAGTGACGTGTTGATGCCAATATACGAGGTTAAAATAGACTTTTAAAGAACTAACCCGTCCTAAGTGTCAACTATGATCCGTCACAGTGCGAGGTGTTGTGATTCATTGTGCACTGCTGTGTCTGGAAGCCCCAGGTCTGCTGCTACAGGGCAGAATGAGCTGTTGATACATATTTAACTTTGTGAAGGTGGTTCTTCTTCTTACCGGGTTACATCTTAATGTTAACCCATGCAGCACCTCTAACCTTTGCTCCAGACCTGTCCACAGCCCAACTACTGACTAATCAGATCACTGGAAAACCAGAGTCCTCTTTCTACAGGATCATTAGAGGGACAAAGGAAATAGCAGGTGCGTTCCATAATGTGCATCCTGACTTGATGTTTGAAGCTTTAATATACAGTCTATGGTGTGAACGCAGAAGTCGGGGGTGAAAGTTTATTTCCTGACTTCGAAATCCAAGATGACCCCTCTGTATACCAACAGTACCGAAAGCTGTAATTTTTACTGTTTATTAGCACATTGTCGTTAAATGTGTCGTACACAGTCTAATTACTGATTGTGGACTCTTTACTACGGTGTTAGTATGCTTGAAATGCAGCATAATGCGTTATTGTGAACTGTTTAGGCTAACAATGCCTTGTTGGCTAACATAAACATTGTTCCTGTGCAACTGGAACACTGTCAACAGCTGTGGCGTTGTGCTGTAGCTAAATTTAAGGAAATAATTCCAATTACATTTAAACCCGTATTATCCGTCGATATAACCACCAAATTCTTTAAAAACCCTAGCTCCACTGAGATTGACCATCTTGTCGATAGCTCTGTAAAGTCGTTACGATTAACATTAGACTCAATAGCGCCTCTAAAAAAGACACATGTAAAACATAGTAAATTAGCTCCGTGGTATAATTCTGTAATGGAAAATTACAAACTCACAACACATAGTTCACACACACACACACATACACAGTTCAACTCTTCACACACACACATCTCTTCATTGCATCTGCATAAAAAGCATACGCCTGCAACTGTTTCTTTGTCATTCCCTCTGCAGAATGCTCTTTGCATGCTGTATGATTGTCTGACCTTCCTTGCAATGAATAAAGTATACTTAAAAGACTATGAATCTCTAGTCTCTTTATTTCAGAAGTCTCACCAGGTCAAATTTCCATCACAATTCCAAGATGTGCATCAGTTTTCAGATTGCACTTGTTCTGCCGGGAGAAATGTGAAAGATTCACTCAAGCTTTGGCATCTTAAAGCAACAAGTAGTGAGCAACAGGGCTCCAGCTCAACAAACTCAAACATCAACACAACGACCAATGAGAGGACGTCAAAGTGCTGCCCGTCGTGATTGATTGACAGCTGATCTCTGTGTGGAGTGGAAATGTCACGACAACAAACTTGAGCAACAAACATGGAGACAAAATAAGTTAAAGATTTGAACACAGAATCTAAATCACTGCTCTTTAAAGGACTTGAGTCCGTTTGTGATGACAGAACTCAGCTACTGATCCAGAACAAACCAAAAGTCCAGCAAAGAGAGGCTGAGTGAATGTGGTCTGGACTCTGTGGAGGAGAGTCATGGGGTAAGAGACTCTGGAGAAGGACAGAACACCTGCACTGTGATCCAGGTACACTCCTACTGTTTCGTGCACATCGGACTGCTCGATGTTGTTGTTAGAAAAGTACCCACCCCTTCCATGTTTGTCTAAAAAACGAGTGCTATCAAATTCTGCAAATATACAGGCCTAATGCAGCCTGGCAGCAGTGGGATTTCGGGCTTCAGTTCAATGACACAAAACATAGGCAAAGCATTAACAGCATTTAAGCACAATCGGTACAAATATGACAAAGAAATGAGCCATATAAACGAGCATGTTTCACAATACAAGTGGAGAAATACAGATCACTTATTCTTGGTGCTCAGAACAGTAACACGCTGATAAACATTCATAAACTACGTATACATCTCAGGGAAAAGGTCACGAATAGCGATAGTTATCCTTAAACAGCTGTGGCAACTGTTACAGCTGCCTCAAATCCCGGCAACAACAGCAACAACAACAACAACAACAACAACATCAACAACATCATCTTCTTCTTCTTCTTCTTCTTCTTCTTCGGGGTTTAACGGCAGCTTGCATCCTTGCTGTCTGTTGCATCGCTGCCATCTTCTGGAGTTAGTGAACTCCTACAGTGTCTTGTTTGTCCTGTCAGATTTTTGTTAATCAGTCCTGTTCTCTTTAGAAAGTTAACCAGAGGTTTCCTGCCTTGACCTCCTCCACCACACTCCAGTATCACTCCTGTTAGTCCTGCTGTCTTCATTCCCTCTATCATGTCCTTCCTTTGAGGTAAATGTTTCCTCTGTGTCCTATTCTGAGTCAAGTCATTTGCGCCTCCTCTTTCCTGCCTCACCCTGACCCTGCATTAATTGGTGATACAGCTTCTCTATAAATATTGCAATTCTTCTCATCTGGTCAGATTGTTGCAATACATTGATTCAAATCCACAAGTGGCAGTTATGAAAGAGTGTCTTCTTTATTTCAATCATCGGAGACACTTGACAGTAAGTGTTGTTCTTGGGAATCATTTTTATTTACTGACATGTGACCAGTGAAAAGAGGATTTCTAGCATTTCCTGTCACAAACACACTGGAAAGTTTCATTGCACCTGTTAATGTGGATCTGTGTGTGTTTACGCTTGTGTGTGTGTTGGTGTGTCCAACGAGAAGCAGCAATTTGAACTCCAGGGAGTGAGGGTCGTCCGACAGAACAGTTTTTTACCTATAAAGAAAATAAATGAAATGATTCCTCCGGTCTCATCCTGGTCCAAGTCTAGTTATTCATCAAATACAATATCAAAATCAACTTGTAGATATTTGAGTTGTGTCATGTCCTGTCATTGAACAGTTTTCTCTCAGATAGATAGATAGACACTTAACAGACACAACAGCACAGACACCACACACTACCACAGTAAGCATGCATCAAAAAATGCTCTACATGTTTTCTTAAAGTTATTTTATTATAAGGTTATGTTTCCACCCCTATCCATTTGTGTGTTGGTTAGTTTGGAAGCAAGGTGACGCAAAAACTACAGAATGGCGTTCCACAGAACTTGGTGGGAGGACACAGTATATGTCGGAAAAGAATCCGTTAAAATTTGGTGCGGATCCTGATCATGGGGCGGATCCAGCAATTCTTTTTCACTTTCTTTAACATTACATTTTTGGAATTTCTAAAGAAGTAATATAAAGATCTTGATGAAAAAATCTGGCATATTTGGGGATATATATATATATATATATTTGATATCTACAAATGTCTGGAATTTGGTGCCGCTTGATTGAATTGAAGGCGATTGTTGGGCCTTGGCGGATATGCGCTCTCTGATTGGCTTTCTGGTTTTCTGTGTATTTACTAGACTAAATCCTCAAGCCTGTGACTTGGGAAATGTCACGTTATGTCAGATTTGTATTTGTAAATCTGTATTTATTTACAATTTGCCACTTGAATGTCATTAAGTGTGCGTCAACGTTGACTTTTTAAGTGGATATATATTCTGGAACCTATGTGTTTGGATCCTTTTGAAACAGTTTTCTGTGTCGTTTTGTGTCATTGAGGATCAAACCTGGGATCTCTGACATGTGACTGACGTGCTGAATGTGCTTGTCATGCTGTCCTGAAAGATTCCAGTGTTCTGAGATCAGTTATGATCTTGCAGCCATTAGTATTCACATGTTCAGATGTGAGTGGAAGCTGCACTTGTGCATTAGAAAATTACTTCAACAGTCTTTTCCTCCAAAGAGTTAAGAGAGAGGTGTTAGTTTTTTTTTCTTTGTGTTTCTTTACATGAAAAAATCTGCCATCTGCCTTTTACCTGTGGCTGAGGGGTAGAGCGGTCGTCCTCCAACCTGAAGGTCGGCAGTTCGATCCCCAGTCTTCCCCATCTGCATGCCGAAGTGTCCTTGGGCAAGATGCTGAACCCCGAAGTGCCCCTCATAGAACAACAAAGTGCTGCTAATAGATTCACTGTATGAATGTGTGTGTGAATGGGTGAATGTAAAACTGTACTGTAAAGAGCTTTGAGTGGTCATCAAGACTAGAAAAACGCTATATAAATACAAAACCATTTACCATTTACCTCATGACACAACACAAACATAGATTTGACATCATTCCAAAACCTGTAACGTAATGCAAATGATTAATGTGACCAACAAAGAGTAGATTATATTTAACAAAGATACATTCATGGAGGTCATATAGTGAAAATAAGAAATTCTTATCAGTGATGATAGGATGTAACAAAATACATTTTTCATGTATCTGTGCTCTTCTTAAGTGGATTTACTTTTACTTTTACTACTGTAATTTCAAAAACAGCATAATAAATAAGTTAAAATTGTTATATGATCAACGTCAGAGTTAATCTGTACAGGATTCGTTTATAGTCTTTTTTTGGTATTTAGACTTTTTGCCTTGGTATCTGTTACAATGCGTTTTGAGTTTACTCATGACTTTCCCTTTAATACTGTACAGTAAAAAAAAAAAGCTTTTGTTTATATGGTCATAATCAGGGTCCCTTATGATACATTATAAGAAATTGCAGAAAAAAGTGAAGTACAAGACATTGTTATGTTTGTGTACAGTGTCTTATTTAAATAAAAAACACATGTTAAACTACAACTATTCAGCCTTTTTTGAAATAACTGGTGTAATTGTTCTTCAATGTAACATGAGTTCTCTATGCCACAGTAAAATCAAATCAGAACCCAGAAAACAAGTCGAGAGGTGTTTTGCATTTCAGTGTTGTCCAGCAGAGGGAAGCATAGGCCTGCCACCAGACTAGCTTGTCTAGCTTCTGAAATCTATACACGTGTTGATAGATTGTATAGTACAGTGTGTTGGTATTAGTCCACAGTCTCTTTTCAGGTGAGACTTTCATCCTGAAACATTTGTCTCTGGAAGAAGAGAAGCTACTCCGGTCTTACTTACCATCTTCATCTCTGATGCAAACATACTGTTTGATACACAATTAACTGTCAAGCACATTTATGCTTTTTTTTTTTATTCTGTAGTGCAATTACTTTTCCAATGTCCTGCAAATATTAGTCAAATGTAAATCATAATAAAAGTTGTTCAAAGTTCATCACATCAAGCAAACGTTTGGTAACTTTATGTAATAACTTTACAATTTGGATTCAAATGATGCAGATATCTTTGCTGTACTTTGCCATTAAGTGACAGTTAAGAGCAAAGTGTGCAAATTCACTGTATGAGGCATAATAATAATAATATGTAGATTTGTTTTCATCTGGAGTTAATACCAGGATTACATGGATGGGCCTATAATCTTTCAGGAATATACTCACACTGAACATCCCAGCGCTGGTTGTACATAGAGTCATAATGCTGCTCGTCAGGAGCTCCGAGCTGCATTGGGCTTATTTGACTGGATAAAGTCAGAAGAAGTCTGAATCTCCAGAGTCCCAACCAATATGAAACACTAAAATGTCCCAGTTTTCAACATTCAGTATCAATTTGTTCATGTTTTCACCACAGTTTAGATATTTACAATATTCTGTTAACTAACCAAGAGATATACACAATGCACCACACATCTGAATTCAACTGGTCTTAATGCAAAGCAACACCTTTACCACTCTGCAACATTGCTATACAACTTCAGACAGTTTAACAAAGCATCAGCCAGCTGATCTGGGGACTGCTCTGCCCTGCTCTGTCCTGTGCAGCTTCAATACAGAGCCCTCTCCATTCATTCTTCAGATCTTTTCATCTTGGAAAAGTTGTTGAGACATTTCAATCGAGACCAAAGTGGTGGAGCTCAGATTCAAATTAAGAAAACGTTATCTATTCCAAAAAGGGCAATTCATTTTACTGTCTGTCCCATTCATAAATAGAATAAATGGAATAAAATGAATAACCAACAGCAATAAATAAATAAAAACAGTATGTGTTGTTATAAGTTAGAAGGATGAGCAAGCGACAGACTGACATTGCTATCACTTTTTTATCATGTCACTGGTGTGGCTGAAAAGAAAGAGCTCTCACTGTGCAGTAAATCATATAAAACAGCAGATTATATCACATTACATAACTGTGCACTTGCTTGACTCGCCCAGTCTTGGTTGGGGTCCTGCATGGCTACCTCTGCTGTGGAGGCAATGGACTGGATTAAGCTGGGAAGCTTTTTATCCTCAAAAGGATTTCTGAGTATCAGAGATGGTTTTATTCAGGGCTTAAACTGACGGAGACACCATCAGTTATTTCGCTGCTCTGTGTGTGTTTGTGTGTGTTTCAGGAGCCGCAGCTTAAAGGTCTGAATCATGAGTTCAGGTCTGTGAAATAATGTGATCAAATTCCTGCACAGATTCTCTGACAAAAGCTCAACAGCTTATATACATGGAACGGTGGGAAATTGTGTGTGTGTGTGTGTGTGTGTGTGTGTGTGTGTGTGTGTGTGTGTGTGTGTGTGTGTGTGTGTGTGTGTGTGTGTGTGTGTGTGTGTGTGTGTGTGTGTGTGTGTGTGTGTGTACTTGTACGGATATCTTTGTGAGGACCATTTTGAACTTAGAAACTACGAAGTGAGGACATTTCGTCCGGTCCCACTTCCAATGGACTTGGTTTTAGGATTAGAATTAGATTTAAATTTAGGTGTAGGTTTACTAGTTAGGGTAAGGATTAGGGGTATGCATTTAGTTGTGATGGTTAAGGTTAGGGGCAAGGGAATGCTTAATGCCAAATAGTGTCCTCACTAAGATAGAAGTACAAGGTTGTATGTGTGTGTGTGTGCGTGTGTGTGTGTGTGTGTGTGTGTGTGTGTGTGTGTGTGTGTGTGTGTATGTGTGTGTAAGCGGTAAGTGGAGTGGCTATGTACTTATGCAAGGTCATGTCTGTAAAACCCCTTTTATCTGATAAGAAAATAATCGTGGAAGAGGGTAGTTCAGTATTACTTTAAATTATGCATTCATGAAACAGTTTCAAAAGAGGCCTCTTGCCCTTTTGAATTAACGCCAGTTCCTTGTGCAGTAACACAGTCAGAGGCAATGGACTGTGGCCGTTTTGGCTCATCATAACTTCCATCCCAAAGCAATGTGGGTTATATTACAGTAATGATTCTCTGCTGTGTAATAATCGTCTTCGGGGCAGGAGGATGCTGCAGAGATCTACGGTCTTCATAAAAAACGAATCCAGCAAAAACAAAAACAACTTCTGCATCAATGTCAGTGAACTCTGGTGCATCTCTGCACTTGTGGGTGACGGACAGATAAGGCTCGCAGGTGGTGCTGCAGTTGTGTGTTCATGCATGTGTTCAGCCTCATCCATACACACTCCAGACACACTCCACGCTGCCAGCGACAAAAAACCTTGGTATGACACCAATAGCTACCTGAGTATGGAGCAAATGCATCCTCATAAATTATTATTAGGTGGAGAAAGCTTTTGCTACTCTACTTTTTTGTTTTTATAAAAAAATTCTTGAGTTGCAGCAACTGACCAAAACAAGATTTTAAAAAACATACATTTTTGGACCACCCTTTGAGTTGGTTCAGTCCAACTCATCACAAATCGATTGGAGCAAAATGTATTTCATTACTACTTTTCTTTAATTTCATTTTTAATTTTGACTTTGGATGCAATTATTTTGAAATACAAGGTTACATATCTCCATGTAACCTAGCTGCTCTGTACTGAGTTGTCATTATCATGGTTATTCTGTCATTTGAGATGTGTATAGGTTTATTGTTTCACAGTGATGTCTAGTCCTCCACTAAAATGATTATTTTAAATCTTGAGGAGCAGAAGTCGTCTTCTGCGTTGTGCATTAAAATAGTTCTTGATGTAGGTTAAAATGATCTATTGTTGAAATTATGATCAGTAATTCCTGTAGAACATTACAACTACGCCAGTTAGTGGAGCTGTGGGAGCAGCCATACCACCAAAACATGTGTGTCAAATAAACAGGTGCCATTGGAATTACGTGAGGTCATTTCACTCGTCCAAGTTTATTGTACTGTGTGTCTGTTGTATGAAGAAGCCTTGTGGGTATTGAGAATAGCAGCGCTCAGGTTTAACATCGTTGAACCAAGTTATCCAAACCACATTGTGATGTGTTATCATTTCATTTCATGCTTGTCCTTGTTTCATTTTGAAGATGATCTCATAGTCTGCAACCTAAACAATATATAATGTTTTTAGAAATATAATTTTAAATGTGAAACAATTTCAGGTCCTGATCCACCCAGGTATATACACAGGTTGATACATTATTGGTTTTTCCTGTCGACTTGTGCAGGTGGCTCTTTCTTGACCTAATCCAAGAGCTTAGGTTGCGTGGAAATACAGGAAATTTGCTTTAGATTACATTTTTAATCTCGGGGTGGACCCACCGATATTCCTTTCTTTCCAATTTTGCTCCCCCATTTTAAAGCATAACCAGTGACCCTTGATGTTGCATTTAATCACTTATTTGCATCTTTCTATAGGCAGTCTGAGGCTATAAACAAACATTTTGACTGCAAGAATATTTTTATCAACATTTACTAAAGGCAAAATGACAATTTTCTATGACAGAGTAAACTGCTTGATATTTTCTGCAGACGATGTGTCCTGCCTTTTGTTTTTAAGCACAGTAAAGAGCAAATCATCAAACTAAGGCAATGCCGGTTATGTCCTGAATGTGCCTGGAGGCCTGTGAGGTAACAGCAGGAAATTTGCTCTTCTTTGAATATTTTTTTTATTCAAAGTTTTATTCAAATCTATTGTAAGCCCGAACTTTGTATGAAAAAACGAATGCTTGCCTCAGCTGTCTCTGTTAGGATCTGCCTCTTGAGTGACTCCATGTATGGATTTTGTTTTCTTATTTTCAGTTTTATTTGGAGACATGTCCTTCCTCATGTGTCTGCAGTTGTTTTACCTCCTGCTCCAGTGCACCCATGTTTCCCCTGTGTCTCTTTGCCTCCGCACTGTGCTTCTTCTCACTTTGTGTCAGTTGGTCTGTTCTGTTTCTCCCGAGTTTGGATTACTTAGTTTGCATCCTGTTTTGCATCTGCCTCTCTGCCAGAAGCACAACAGGCCACGACAAAACACAGACCCTCACCTGACTGCAAAGCTTTGGAGTGGTGTACTTAACTGTCAATAATTTCATCCCTTATATACACAGCAAAGTGTAATGGAGAGGTAGAGAGAGTGAGAGAAGCATGGTCTAATCCTGACCTTAAACCCTGGTAAAAATAGGACTAGGACTAGAGAGAAGGAGATTAGAACAAGAGATTAACTCTCTATTTGTTTATAGGAGCATTCACTGCTGGAGGTGCATGACGAAAGTAATTCAGAGGAGAGGAGAGGAGAAAGAGCCCATGCAGGGAGAGAAAATGAACAGAGGAAAATAATGATACTCAGTAGAGCACACACCTCTACTAAGGCCCCTTAATTTGAATCAGGCAGCACCGAATTTCAGTCCCCTAAATATAGGGCATAATAGTTTTGCCTGATGGGGGGTCTAGTATCAAAACGCTGCAGCATACAGTAGTAAATCACTGATTGCAAGTGTATGTGCATACAACCATCTGATGTATGTGTGTGAGAGACACTGTTGCGAAACCATGTCTCAGAAAACTCAATTTTGCAATGAATGATTGCGAGTGTCAATGAAACGTGTGTGTGTGTCTGTGTGTGTGTGGGAGAGAGAGAGCATATAATATGGGCAGTTGTAATTCTATGCATGTGCATGTGTGCAGGGCTGTACATTTCACCTCAGGAAAAGTGATCTCAACCTGAGGCTTTGTGTATTCCAGTATGTCTTCCATCCATCTAACAATCAGAGTTGATCAGAGGCAGCGGAGCCACAAACACTCCCAGTGTGAGGGATACACTCATCTCCGGGTCTCACGCTCTGCTGCTGCTTCTATTAAAGCCAGTGGCAGCCAGCTGAGGAACCAATGTATGAAAACTGGATATTTCAAAGCAGATTAAATCTCAGAGGTTTGATAAGGCCCGACATACGTAATGTTTTCATACTCCTAGGAAGCGAGGCTCAGAAAACTCCATTAATCTACATAAGGTATTGAGAGTAAGGCCGTAACCCACAGGATGTATCAAGATTATTTCCTAGAATATGATGTAAAGCGCAGTGACTTTATGGCTATCGTGCAGCTCTTTCCATAAAATATAATAACTGCAGATTTTAATCTTTAATTCCTCTTAAAAGCTTTATTCGTAGGCTACAAGCCTGAGGATATAGAATACTTACATACTATATAAATCAGTAAATAAACTATACAGAACATGTGTGCACAAATGTTTTCATATTAACACATCTGTGTGAGTCAAATCATCTTATCATGGTGGTCATAATGGGTAACCTAGGATTGCAAACACAGACTTTAATACAAAACAGCCTGAAGGTTAAGCATTCAAGGGTGTGCGGAGGAGCAGAGAATGTCACGACTCCCAGCATTTTTATTTCTATGTACTAGCTGCTATATGTACATTTTAAAATGAACAAATATATCTGCAGAGAGGCTGAACTTTGAGTAAAAAACAGTGGGGACTTCTGCAGTCCCTCTGGCCCCTTACTAAAGGTGCAAAATAGTGTAGCCCACCCAACCAGCCTCCCTGGAGTACTATCAACACTTTGTCTCAAACTGCAGAGGAGAGACTGGAGGGGAGTCAGTCAGGAATCATATTCGCATTGTATAACATGAATGAATCAGTATCATGACATATCTGCAACATTACTCAGCAACACTTTCAACCACATGGCCCTAGTCTCAAAAACATTTGCCAAAACATTTGTTGCCATGGACCTCACATCCATGGCAACATCCCCTAAATGTTTGCTTCGTTTTTTCATCAAAATCCATGAATTGGTGAAATTGGTGAAAATGGCAAAACCAACAAAAAAAAAGGGAGTGATACAAAAGTTTCCTGAATCCGCCTCTTTCTCCAGATCCACCCCAACACTGTATCTGCTCTTCCTTGCCACACACCCCATCCTTCCACCAAGTTTCAATACAACTGATGGAGTAGCTCTACTAAAAACATAACCTCCTTGATAGGTAGTCATAATGATGATCAATAAAGTCTGATTAAATGATAACTTAAAAATTTGTTTCACTTTTCTGTGTTAAATTATATTACAAATTAGCCCAGCTGCCGGCTTCAGTTTATTTTTTGCCTAATCAAACAGGAACATTTTATTTGAAATGAAACTAACTTCAGTTTTTTTTACACAGCAAGATTGATTATCTTATTCTTACCATACTTAAGATAACATTATTTTTCAGATTTCTAAAGTCTTTTGTCAGGCATACTTACCCACCCCACTGTGGGCTTGGATTGTAAAATAGTTTGAAGGTACTGAAATGGTACAGTCTGAGAAGTTTAGGGTGGTCTTTATCTGAGAGCTGATTCTTTTTGTTTCAGCAAACACAATATGACGTATAATCAATACAACAAAGAGTGATTGTGTATAAGAACGTATAATTTGAGTGAAAGAGAAGTAGCAGGTCCTTCCTTCCTGCTGCTGTCAGAGTGTACAACCACCACTGCTCCCAGTATGCACCAAACTCTGGGACTACACAACAAATTCACCTAATTGAATGGCACAATACTCATTTTCTGTCTGAATCCGGCAATCCTGTTCACACTGTAAATATTCTGTTTACACTGTATTGCTATTTTTATATGTCCTAATGTTTATATTGCATGTTTACTTACCTACAACCTTTTTACTGATGCTGTATGTTTTTTCCTTTTTCATTGAAGCATTTTAAAACATTTATAATAGAAATGGTTGAGAACAAACACAGCACTGTGCAAGGAAAGCATTCTTACAAGAAAAAGACATTGGGAATCTTAAGAAATAAATATACAGGTATATGCTGTATACAGTCGTGATACAACATTTGGCATAATTTTGAAATAAATAAATATAATAAGGAGCAAGGACAAAAGAGGCATAATTCAAACCAATAGGAATGTCGAAATACGAATAAAGAAATTCTTAATATTTTCTAAGAGTGCATATTTAGGGACATAAACTCTGATGTCAGGTAAAGGAGGGCATATGATTTCTCCATTTTAAATTGGGTGTGCAATTCCACCCTTCAGCCTTGAGCCTTGACCATCAAGAGCAGGTAAGACACACTATACTTCCTGCAAACAGGATCCTCTCACCTTATTTCCCACTACAGAGGCTCATTCACAACCACTAAATGGCTCTTTTAAAGGGAAAAAAAGGAAACACAACAAATACCACTACTACATGGAGGGACAGAACATAGGAGCACATGGTAAGTATAACACAACAATGTTTCAAACTGCAACAAAATAAAAAGGTAACTGAACTAAATGATGGCTGTGTGCTTACTTCAATCGACAATCTTTAATGTACCTTGACGTGAACTGTAACATATTCTCAACACAAACAAATCCGGGATAGAAAGTGATGCTATGTTACTAAAGTGATGGTAAATTATAGTAAAATGAACATGTGTAAAATCTAATGAGTGCAATGTGAAATGTAGTCAAAGATGTTATCTTATATATACAGTCTATGGCAGGGGTCACTAACAGGCAGAGCGTGGGCCGTCATCCAATCCGGACCCAAATCCATATCTGATAAATCATTGAGAATTTTAACATTTTGATTAAACGTTTCTATTTTAACCATCGCATATTTCCTAGCCTTTACTGCAGTGGTTTAGCAGCTCAGGAAACTCAAATCAATTTCATGTTCTGTTAATCATCTCACGTGACTAAAATTTACAAGACAAGAAAATCGTAAACTCGATTAGAATTTTTTTATATTACTTTTTTTCCAAAATGAAGCATGTTATTTTAAGACACATAAAAAAAAGGCTTTCTGTTATGTATTTTGTTTTTTACTTGACATAAGAAAATATATTTTTTTAATTATAAAATTATGTAATTATTTCTATTATCTATAATCCCTCCAGTTCAATACTGTCTTTGATTTGACAGTGTAATATTTCAATAGACAATCTCTCTATACATATTGCACTTTATCATAACACGAGTAGTCACACATGATTATGCTCCGGACTTTAGCTCGAGGAGATTTTCTCCATCGGGGCTTCACCCACACGTGACCCGCCCCGTTCCGCGCTCTGCCCTTGTGGCTCCTCCGACTTGCCGTAGATCAGCCGCCTCCTCGCATATAAAAGCGGCCCGCGCAGCCTCTGTGCTCCTCTCCCACGTTAACCAGGCTGTCAGCTGCTGTCACCAGATCTCTCTACTCTCAGGTAACGTCCCGTTAAACTTCTTTACCCATGTTTAATATCCACCTGCACGTCGCACACGTTCCGTATCAACCCTGTGGTTTAAAGGAAGCGGTTTGAGGCCGGCGCTCCTCGTTTTGATACTTATCTGAAGAAGCCGGCTTTTACTGGCACGTTACGTACAAACACTAACTTGCTTCCAGCTCAGTTAAATCCTTTTATTTAAAAGTAAAGGGAAACGTTATGTGGAAGACGGAAGTGAAGGACACGTTGCTCCGGTGCGGTCGTGGCGCAGCGAGGCGTTCACCGGCTGACGGGGCTGGAGGTGATTTGTCTGCGGAACAAAAGACCATGTGGCTGTTGGCGGAGGCCCGGGCCTGTGCTGGCTGTTCCCAGGTCTCCTGGATGGGTCTCTGCTACGGGGGGGGAGAGCTGTGGTCAGGTTTGAATGAGTTTCAGCCGGAAGCTCGAACCTCCGACAGACTGAAGAACTGTCAAAGTGCAGCCAGCAGCTCCCAGACATTTTTACACCAGTCATCACATCCACTTCCTGTAGTAGTGAACTCACTGGGCTGTACAGACCTGATCGCATACTGTTCATCTAGTGTGTGTGTTGCTTATCTGAGTTAATTGTTGTGAAAAGTGAAATTATAATGTCGCTCGAGCAGGTGTCCTGACCTTTTCTTTTGTTGTCTGACCAGCCGTTCATCCTGACCGTGAAATAGACAGACCCCACCCCCGTCTTTATGCAATTACATTTCTTTGTCATAAGGGTTTAATAATAACACCTAAGAATCATTGCCAAATTCTTTTTTTAACATTTTATATTGGCAGATAAATGGGTATCGACAAAAAGTGTCACTCCCTAATGTGGGAACACATCAAGTCTGTTCTAAAATCTAAGCCTTGTGTTTGACTGCAGCTTGCGCTTCAGACTGCACATCACCGAACTTGCACAGACATGCTTTTATGAGAGATGTCTCTAGTGTTCTGACCTGTGTTAAGTTTTTAAAGATACTGAAATCATTTTACATGTTAGCTCATCACGCCTGGATTACTGCATCAGCCTTTTTTACATGTTTAAATGGCAAAAACTATAGACTACTAGGCTACACACTGTTTTTTAGAACAGATTTTAAGGTACTTTTTAATTACCTACAAATCACTACATGGGCTTACAATATATTTCAGATCTCTTTTCCCCGTGTAACCCATCCTTGGGCAGGGGTCCACTATGTGCCCCAAGGCTTTGGATCGCCTTGCCTGAGGAAATTTGTCTGTGGCCTCTTTTAAAATCTATGCTCAAAACACATTTTGATCGTATTGCTTTTCCATATTTTACCTGGGTTCAGTGTTTATTCTTTGTCCTGTTTCTTACTCAATTTTGTCTGATCGATGAAGACCCAGTAGATGGCAGTAATGCATTTTTTTTTTTTTTGGCCACCTGCCAATAAATCTAACAAAGAACTGAATTGGATCCATATGGGTTGGGCCCTTCAAAGGACCCCTACATTTGCATTTGATCTTTGACGTGCACAAGTTTAAAACTATTTTGCACATGGAAAAGAAATAAGAATGGTAAAATAGTGTTAATTGAATTCTAGAAATTATTAGTAACGTCATTCTTCAGGGACTTGCTACATGCATGAGGTGTGAGCAGCTAAACCTGTGCTGGACTCTGTCCGGTGTACCTGACAGTGCAGGGATAAAGTTGTTTCCTCTGTGGGCGGGGCTGGCAACAAGTCACAGTGGTTCAGTAGTCAGATCGGCACTAACCTTCACATCGTCTGTGCGTTCCCTGTACCATGGGGTCGGGGCCCTCGGCAGCCGGCCCCGCCTGTGCCAAATGCAACCAAGTGGTGTGAGTGACACTCGGGCTTCCTCCTCCAGGAGTTTACACTTTTTTAATTGTCTTCAATCCTTTTTTTCCCCCTCTGCTTTGTTTTCAGAATCATGGCCGAGCTTAAGGAGCGTACCTTTATTGCCATCAAGCCCGATGGTGTGCAGAGGGGCATCGTTGGAGATATCATCAAGAGGTTTGAGGCTAAGGGCTTCAAACTTGTGGCCATGAAGATGGTTCATGTAAGTAAACAGAATATAATATGCTTGCATTCACCTGTAGGGTGAGGGATGTTACAGTGGCTCCTTTCGTGAAGGTCACTGGGTGATATTTTTAACTGCTATAGGATGTGCACATGATCATGTAAGTGTGCAGAGTAACCCTTAAGACCTCCGGTGAGCTGATTAGCCTGCTCTTGTCTATTCCTGACTGTAGCACGACCAGCGTCCCCTGATCCTTGAACATCTGAGCTGTGACAGATTGGGATGTTTTCTTTACCATGCTGAGTGGTTCATTTATAACCCTGCATTATGCAAGAATTTCTGTTTTTAAAATGACCTGTATTTTTCTGGGTCTCGATACAAATGACTGTCACTGAGGGAAAGATTAATTCTAATTAATCCTGCTGTCTGCAATTCAGCAGGAAGTGACATGTAAGTGGGAGCCAAGTACATTCTGACTAAGTATAACTGAACAGTGTCCAGAAGAGGTGGAGCTTATTGAATTTAGAGTTGCATGTAATATTTTCAACTAGTCATCCCACTGAAATGTTTCCTTCTCAGTTATGAGTCATTTTGAGCTCAGTCTTATTCTGAAAGAGAATCGTGGTTGAATAAATTGCAGACTGAATTTTGTAGATTTGACATCACTAGTGTTATTATTTGGCCTCTTTTGCTGGATGTTTGCTCTTTTTGATTGGTTGAGACATCTGCTTACAGGATTTGTGGTTATACACTTTGACATTAGAGTGGGATGTATTGTATGTTGCCACAGTTGTTGTGTCCTCAGGCACAAACATGGATTACATAACTCACCCACTTTTTTATTTAGACAAACTCCAGCTTGCTATTAATACTTGGTCTGATGTTAGTCAGAAATGAGCCCGATGTAATGGGAGTTGATCGACATGGTGGAGGATTTCCTTTAAAGATTGAGCATATGTTTAGTAATTAACCTTTTATCCAACAAAGCTTTATTTTTACAGAGGAATACATGACTTAAAAGACCTAAGAACCCTACAGCATGTTGACATGTTCCAGTTTCTGAATTAAAAGTACAAGCTGTCCTCTGCTGAGAAGTGAGGTTGACCTAGTCTTATGTGTATTGTGCCAAATCACAACGTGCATCATCTCAAGGCACTGCTAAGGTTGAGATCTTTCTTGAGAAACTCAACAATTTCCACAACACGCAGACACATAGGTGACTTTTTAGTAGTTTTTCCTTACTCTTTGAGGATTAAGGGCGGAGGATGTCCCACCTTGTTAAAGCCCTATGGTCAAACTGTGATTTGTTAATATGGGCTACACAAATAAAATTAGATTTTCTGTGGAGAGAAACTCTTAACTGGAAGAAACTTCTAGAACCAGACTCACTGTGGAAGACATCCTCAGCTAAAATAACCTGTATACTCGAGGGTGGCAGCATCTGGAGGCCACACTTCTAATCTACACACACCTTCAAGTGGGATGCGGCCCACAGTGACATCTCTTAAAGGGATGGTTCACTGAAAAATGAACATTCATTATCTACTCACCACTATGCTGATGGAGGGGTGGGTGAAGTGTTTGAGTCCACAAAACACTTCTGGAGGCTCGGGGGAAAACTTTGTAGCAGCTGAATCAATACTATTGAATTCAATGGTAGGGCTGAGCGATAAAACGATATCGATAATTATCGCGATATAACTTTTCCTCGATAGAAATTGTATGTCGATATAACGTAGCGAGAACTCGTATGTCCATGTTTTGACGGAAAACACAAACCGCCAATGAGCATAGCGCCGAACCAATCATGTGGCTGGAATAGTTACGCCCACATCAGGTTGGTTTGACGCACAGAGTGTAGGAGCAGCAGCACACGTTAATGTTTGGGCTCCTGCACAGAGGTGGACGATTCAGCATCGATGCAGTGACTGAACATAATGTTTTGAGTTATGTTCATAGTTTCAGCAGGTTTCCACTGCTGAATTATAGGACTAGATGGTGAATATCCCATGTGATTATCAGTTAATGTGTGTAGAGGGACGGAGACGAGCAGGGGGACGAAGACACAACACTCTCACACACTCCTGCAGACAGAAGTTCCTCTCGCAAATTACGGCGTAACTCAGTGTTTCAACTTCATATATGCAGACGAAGCGACGCCCCGTTTATCCAGGAACATAAATATGAATTCGGCAGCTGTGATTAGAAAACAGAGGAGCAGAGTCGCTTGCTGACCAGCGGAGAAATGCGCCTCAGTGCAGTGGTGCTGATTTAAGATAAAACTTTATTAAATCACACACTGGGGAAATTCTGTTACAGCAGAAGGCAGGTCAGAGTTAGGTAGACACAGGAAAGGCAATATAAAAATAAATTCAAATTGAGAAAAAAAATGCTGCATATGTACATTATATCTATCAACTGATATGAAAATAAATAGTGAAGGTTTTTTCCATATCGCCCAGCTCTAGTCAATGGCGACATACACTTCAGACATATTGAAAAAACATAACATGCCTTCATACTGCTCGTGTGGTATCTGCAAGCCCTGGAATTTATATTCAACGAGGTCATTTACACCGTGTTTTAAGCAAATGTCGTCATGGTGATACCACTGTTCACACCAGACACGCATTTCTCCGTGCCGGTCAGCCCGCGATTCTGCTTTCTCCGCTTGTTGTTGTATGTAACCAGTTCAATGTCGGGGTTCGGGGGTAAATGATGGTCTTCGTAGCCGCCCCCCACCCCTCTCTTTCGCTCTGTCTGTCTGCTTGTGTGCTTGTAGTGGATGGGCAGATGAGGAAATTTAATAATGAGAGGGGGGGAATTGGAAATCCAGGACAACAGAAGGGAAATCCAAAGTATGGGATGCATATTTGATCATTTATATCATATAAAATATGTCATTTATATCCTTTAAAATCATTTTTCAGTGTTTCCTGGTGCGATACGCTCGCGGCGAGCGAAAAAAATAGACTTGACGCCAAAACCATCGGTGCAGGGCGCGAGGTGCATCGCAGCCGATGTGAACAGCACAATTGTGTAACGGGGGCGGAAAGGAGGCGCCTGGCTTTTCTTGGCGCGGCGCTTCCGCGTCCGGTGTAAACCCGGCGTAAGTAAAGTTGGACTCTGACGTCGTGTCTACTTGTTCCCTGCTGCAGGCCTCCAAGGACCTCCTGAACAAGCACTACATCGACCTGAAGGACAGACCTTTCTTCCCTACCCTCATCAACTACATGAGCTCTGGACCAGTGGTTGCCATGGTAAGAAGAGATGATTGTATATGACGGTATGTTGCGTTATACAATAAACAAAAAGGCTAAACCCTGGAGAGGAGCTCTGCTACCAGGCTGCTGTGCAAATGATCATCCGGTTTGACTGCTGCTACAGAAATGTGTTTTATTTTGAAGACCACTAGCAAAGTGAATTTATCTCGCATCACTGTTTACAGGCGTGGGAAGGCAAAGGTGCAGTGAAGACAGGCAGAGTGATGCTCGGTGAGACCAACCCTGCTGATTCCAAGCCTGGAACCATCAGAGGAGACTTCTGCATCGATGTCAGCAAGTAAGTGCTGAAACCGACGGCTGTAAACATCCCAATACAGTATGTAAAACGCTGACTGGGATTAAATTTTTTTTCCTATTCACAGGAACATTATCCATGGCAGCGACTCGGTGGAGAGTGCCAACAAGGAGATCTCCCTGTGGTTCACAGATGAAGAGCTGGTCAAGTACGATAGCTGTGCCGCCAGCTGGCTCTACTGAGCTGTCCTGGCTTCTGCAGCAGTTCCCTCACTGGTCAGAGACCACTGAAACTTTTGCCTCAGATTTCCAGTTTTTCATCTGTAGCAGAGGGAAGAACTGTCAAGTTCTTCATGGTCTCCTCATTCACTCAGCCCATTGTCATACTGTACTGGGATCTGGTCTCTGCGGAGGTCTAGTCTGTACATTCCTGAGCTCATTCCATTTAGTGACATTCCACCTTCTCCTTGACAGTAGTGAACGATTTGAAACTTGTCTTTGACTGTTGTTTAAAGGTGATCTGCTTTTCAATAAAACGCTCACAATACCAACTGTCTCGTCCTTCAGATTAAACACTGATGTACAGATGATCCTCTAAATCTGAAATGTATGTGATGTGGATCATGCAGGATCCTCGGCAGACTGTGAAGATGTCAGTTTGTTTAACTTGAACTGATGAAGCCTCACAGGAGGCCATTTTAAACCTAGACTGTAAAATGTTAAATCAAATAACTTCTAAACTTGAACTTGCACATTACAGGTAGACACCCATCTGTTCAACTGCACTGCCACACACCTTCAGTAAATTGAATACTTGATAATCATTTAGAGGACTTGTGACAACATTTCTCAGAACTGCAGAAAAACAAACATGAGAACCAAAGTTGCCGTTGGATGCAAGATGATCCTAAAAAGCTTCAACTATATTAGAAATCTATTTTTGTAAATATTACTAAAATTCCAACATTATTTATACCATAAATCAGATTTATGTAGCTGATCATGGGTTATGATTACAACTACATTGCTTAGACATATCATGTGTACTCTAATACTACATTACTGGCAATACCTACTATACTTGATGTGCTCTCATTCACCCAGCATCTCTTAGAGTTCTGTAACCTTAAAAGGAAGTTCTCATTATTCCCTATAAAAACACATGGTGCACAAAACATTCAATATAGACAGTTCTTAACTGAATTTGTTGAATATTCAACAAACTAGATATGACCACAAGGAAATGACAAATGTCTTTCAGCACTTATGCAGCTTCAATTCATAACATTCAACAGCACAACAAAAATAAATGCAATATGCATAACAAGACAACTCTGCAATTGTAATGTTTCTGGACAAAAAAGGCTATCGCAAAATTTGAAATTTAATAAAGAATATCAAAAGTGCATCCACAACTGTGCCCACATGTTTTTAAGATACCGGTAAACTAGTTATCACAAGTATATGAATATATATGCTGCACTGCAATGCCTTGGTTACAATGTTACAGAATAAATGTCTATGGCAACCTTAGATGTAAAATATTGTCAGTGCGGCCACATGAACTGCATTACACACACACACACACACGGTACAATTGCAGCCTGAGCACGCAGTCTGGGATCGAGTTAGGAGCGGGCCGCTGTATGGTTATTAACTTTTAAGTAGACTTTATTATTTATATATTCATTATTAAAAAATTAAAAAACAGACTACTAAAATGCCTGAGGGGGCTTGACTTTGGCTGCATAGATGGCTATAGCCCACCCCCCCCCGTGCCCCGGTGTATCACCGTGCTTGCATGTGGCTTTCTAGGTTTTCTTTCCCCTGTTAAGTAGAGGATTTGCTCCTTGTTACACCTTATAAGGAAAATAGTGATTTGTGAATTTGACTTCTCATAAAACCCTTGCTGACCCACTGCTCTGCTCCTTTAAGTGTCTGCCATTTATACTTACTGCCTCAGAGTGCTCCTGGAAGACTCAAGTGCTGAAACTCTGACAAAGAAACCCCACAGTGTTTGTAGTCATAAGCCTTTTTTATTCAGTGTAAAAGTCAGATCTTACAAAAATCACCAGATAAACTTTCACAGCCATGCGGAAACTGTTTGCAACGCTTGTAAACAAAGAAGCCATCCATTACAACCAATACTATGATCCAAACATTTGGCTTTATTTACAAAGTCTATCAAAGCTTGATCACAGCACAAATATTACCATATGAAAGGAAACTAGTACACACTATCAAAAAGATGTACAAACTTTAAACTGCAATCTAATGTACCTCAAGGGTCAGTGTTAATATCAATAGATTTATAACTATTAACATAGATTATTTTTCATTTGTATCCAAAATAAATTTTGCACCATAACCCTCTCAATTCACAAGTATTTTCAGACAATAGTAATCCCAATACATTAAGTCGTTTTTATCAAATATATATAGCACCACAATATAATGGTTTAATATAATTAGAGGGGGACCATCACATACAAAAGACCCGTGTTAGTATCCAAGAAAAAACTAATATTAACTTCAGTTTGCTCCTCATCACTGCCCCCATCCGACAGAGCCGCAACCCTGCGACTACAACTGAGTCCTGCTGATGGAAGCCTATCACCACCAGGGGGAGGGGATTCAATTGAATGGTGGGTAAAAACAAGATTATTCATGGTAATTCAAAGTAAGGGCATCGTAAATTAAAATTTAAGTCATCTATGGGATGCGTTCAAATCTGGTGTAATTGAACCAAAATTATTATAGTGATTCAAACTTTTTCAGATCATGAGAAAACCAAATTAAAGCCAAAACTTTAACATACGTCAATGTTTTGACTTAATAACCCAGAATTAAGAAATAACAAGCCAAAATTATTGTAGTGATAGCTGGTCAAAATTTGAACAATAATCGCTTTTAATTTAAGCCAAAATTATGATATAGGTCAAAATTATGTTAATATGCAATATTAAGTCAAAATCATTACAATAAATATTTTGATTAAGTACAATAATTTTGCTTTTGTGAGTTCAATTTTGACTTTGTATCTCACAATCTTGACCTTCCCTCTCTTGGTGGAAAAGGCTTCCATAGCTTCTTGTTTACAGTGGAAGAGGAAACAAGGAGACAAACTCAAGTCCAACAAATAAATGGTCACGACAAAATAACAAGTTCAGCACAATGAGCTCTGTTCTACATGCATTCAGTTGATCAGTGCACCCAATTCCACATACAAAAAAGGATCCACAATTGCTTCCATGTCCAGCTACTGATGAGCAAACACCTTAAATACACAGGTACCCGTGGCTAAAGGTCAAACATGTTCCACTGATAGATTTGGGGATCAATGGGGAAACAAGAATATCTACAAGGGAAAGTGAGAAACAGAAGATCCAAAATGGTGCTGATTGTGCATTTGATTATTTAGGGAGAGTCTGGGGAAGGGTAGCAGCAGTTAGTCCATACAACAGTCGTTTTTTTTATTTATTTATCTAAGCTATTAATGCAGTTTTGTCATGAAGTACTTTAATGTTTCCTTCTGCCCTCTGACATCAGTTAAAGGTAACTCCAGATCCTAGCTTTAAGCTAACCTCCTCCTAATGATTGTGAGTAAAATGTCTTTTATTGCTCATTTGGTCTTAGGAGCTCAGCGTTTCAGCCGAGCTTTGTATTCAATCAGATCAGGAGACAAATTAAAAAGAAATTAGTAGAAATAAATTTCATATTCTGTTAGGAAATTAGAGGAAAACAAGCTACAAAAAGCAGATTAAACCAAAAGCATCCGTGTTTTTTTTGTCGTCACACAAATGGAGAATTTATCATGAACACGTGAAATGGAAAGTGAGATAAGACCTTTGTTGTTTGAACGGCACAGAAACAAACAAGCACCTTGATAAATAGAATCTTTTTTACGCAACTTAACACCTTATTGTGAAATTGAACCATTACTTAGCACTTCAATTTGAAATGCCACTGAATTTGTATTATTCAAATATTTGATCGATTTGAACTTCTATGAAAATAGGTTTTGAAAAGTTTTCTTACAAATTCAAATACAAACTAACTGTCAGGAAAACTATTTTAAAGTTACACAAATTCAATTGTAGGGTGTTCCTGAAGTGCCAATTTTTGCAATCATCTTGATCAAGATGATCATTTGTGTGCACAAAATTTAAAATTCAAAACATGAGTTTTAAAAAACTGAACACACATTTTCTATCTGAATCCTAAAACATTCAATGAAACAATTTTTTTTTAATAGTCTGGTAGAAATTTCACAAAAGTTCAGTCCCCTGGTTATTACAGTAAAATATTTCAATGCTAGAAATTCAGTGGTGACTACATTTCAAACATTAAGAATCAAGTTGTGGTTGAACTCCACAATTTTCGGTTGCTTTCAACATTGTGGTGATTCTGGCTCTTGTTTGCTTCCACACAACAGATGCACATTATGAGAAGACCATTGAGCTGATTCAGACTTGCTACAACATTTACAACACAGAAACGAAATAACAACTTCCTGAGAACTGAATTATGAACCTTACTGGTAGAAAGAGAAATTATGGATCGTTTCAGTGAAAAAGTTTAGATCTGCTCTTCATGTCATTACCACCTTGGCCATACAGTCACTTTTCTGTGTATGCACCTTTGCTCACAAAAACCACAGCTATATAATACCATTTTGTTAAATTATCTCATCTGTTAATTATATTAATGTAGTGATCATAACATTTGTGGGTGCTATACGTTTTTTATTCAACATAGCAAAATAATATTGGATCTATCGCTATTGCATATCATTCAAATTAGAAGACTACCTCATGTGCTATGATAAAAAGTTTCTTCCTTGTTTGGTGTCTAGTCTTCAAGTGGATAGTTTTAGGTAATCATTTTTCATTTGCATATGCTAACACATATTTCACACACTTTTAGCTAAATGTGGCTAGCATCAGGAGGTAGTAGATAAACAGCTGCAGAAGTCTAGCTCTAAGAAGAATGAAAGAGAGGAGTCTAGTCATTTCCACGGCCAAGCGATAATTACTGACTATTCAGGATTTGTTACTCCATACCATCATAGTCGAGCATATACATACATATATTGATATATATATAGATAATCTAATTTTTTTTTGCCAGCTCTTGTTTTAAGTGAATGCTGCCTTCAGAGACTGTTGGAAAAGCAGCGCATCATCGTTCATGTTCCATTAAAGTCAAACCTGTTATTCTGTGGCTCAGGTGAATCATAAACTAGCTTGCATACATTAGGCTCTGACATGACAACCGCAGCGATACAAAATAACCCTCATGTTTTGCATATTACGCTAATGAAATATTCTACATATTCTTTTTTCGTATATGGACAAAATTGCTCGATGATGTTGACTGTTGAAGTGAGGCAGATTTTCCTGTTGTTCTCTGAACATAACAGCCCAACTTCATATTCTCTGACAGAAAGCAAAGTTTGATGCTACAAACGCGTAAGTATGGAGTCTCGAGTGTGCCATATTTTAGTGTTTAATCATATTTCACTAACGTTCAGAAAAGTTATAAAGCTATTAAACGAATTTACATTTAAATAATGGAAAACACTCAGTGGGATAAACTAATTACATCTACTAATTAATACTTCTATTTAATTGTAAATAAATACATTTTAAAATATTTTTTGCATTTCTCTCCCCATTATATCCATTTATTTATTAGAACTTAACTCATGTAATATAATATTTTATCTAAATATCACAGTTCAACCCACACTGAGGCAAAGGGTCCATGTAATTGGCCAGTGTCACATGCTAACTGGCTAATTGGAGCTCCAGTTGCCTCTTTGTGGGTTCAGCATTTAAATATTTGTTTTTATTATTAATCAAAATTAACGTTAGATAATGTCACATTTTACATTTGAATTGTTTAAGGTTTTCTATCTATCTATCTAAATACGTATTAAAATTATATATCCATATATGTTTTTATTTAGTAATGTGTTAAATGATTACAATTAAACAGTGGATAAGGTTAGAATTATTCCGGTGGCACACCCGAGACTCCATAAGCACAAGGAGTTCCAGACAGACAGGGTAACACACAGCAGAAATGGTCCAGAACACAACAGAAAACAGGTGCATCTCCAATATGAATCACTGGTGTAGTGCAACCTATGACAGTAAGAGAAGATGAACCACCACAACACTACACTGTAATATGCTGCACAGTCTGGCTGACACACGAGGCCAACAATGGTCGGCCTCTAACAGCAGCGATATCAAAAACTGTGAAGGTCAAAGTACACATTGTCGGGTTGGGCAGTGAGAATGACCCTCATCATACCAGTAAGGTTTCTCTTTTAGACAACATACCCTGCTGTTCACTGACAGTCACACTACGCTAAGTTGTTTCTCATTTATTCTTTCTTCTAAACCACGGTGACTTTGTTTTTTTTTTGTTTGTTTAAATGGAAAAAGCTTTTCATCTCCACAGCTTCATCATTTCTGTTCAACATTACAGCACAAAGACCCTGAATTATTCAAAAATGATAAATGATACATTTATGCTAGATTTGAGTTTTGTAAAGAATATAGAGGAAGAAGCCCAGGCTCATTAGCACGGCTGAATTCTTGCTACAAGCAGTCACGAACCCACAGTCAGTGGTATTGTGGGATTTACTGTGATAAGTCCCTGAAGCTCCTCAAAGCTGCTTGACATCACAGAACATGATGAGATCATTTTTTGCTTGATTTAGCTTATGTTGCCTCTTGTGATCTACTGTAACAAACAGGCAGGTTTAGCAGCTGCACGGAGAAGGAGAGGTTGTGTGAAGTTGTGTTTACAGATGATTTACAGTTGCTCAAAAATGTAGTAATACAAAAATAACAGATTTTCCCCACAATACCCACTTTGTGTAGCTTAGGAATAACAACATCTACAGACTGTACAGATTTAATGAAAGAGAAGTGGAATGTGAAGGAGGATTTCTGTATTCAATACCTAACTTATAAGAAACAATGGTAAGAATGAGTGTCTGCAATAACTGCATAAGATATGTTATTTAACTTTCCGTCAAACTTGCAACGCAATGTAATTAATATAAAAAAAATTAACCCTCCTAAGGGTTCCGGGTGTGGCTTTTATGCGGATGTTATAAATGGTGACAATTTGTAAATTGAGATTTAATAGGAGTAACAAAAAAATTCAATAACAAAACTTTTAAATAAATTATTTCAAAAGCCAATACAAGCCATTGTTTGTACTTGTCAAATGTAAGAATATGGCTCAGTGTGAAAGATTTGGGAAGGTTAGCGGCAGAAAACAAAACATCTGGAGACTGATCTAAGAAAGGAAGGAAAACAGTGAAGAGCATTTTCATTGTTTTCTAAAGGATTCATCAAAAAATGTGAATAAATAAATAAATTACATAATGACAATATGCTCGTCACAAGCCCTAGGTTGAGTTTTGCGTTATCTGAATGGTTTTGGTGAATTTGATGAAACCTGTGAGCTCAAACTCTGCTATGAGTAATATCATGTATCTTGAATCAGACTTTGGTTCTGTAATGTTTGAACTCGGAAATAAATGTAGCTGCAGAAATCTTCAACATCAGTAATGCTAAGCAGCGGTGTACTGGGATCTGTCCTCCAATCACAATCCTTGATCTATAATTCTATTTTAATAGGTCTTCACATACTATTTGAATATAATCACTTCTGTGAAACAACGCACGTTACATTTCCCACACAACCACCAAAAATGTAAATGCAAAAATAGGAACATTAAGACACACATCATTACAAAAAAAAAAAAAAAAAGGACAAAATAAAGAAAACTTCAAGTACTTTCAATGAAGTTAAAGTCCACCTGGCAATTTGAAAATAATCAAAATATACACAACTCTGCTCCTGTCTCTGCCAGCCTCTCTTTTCTTATCTCCTCAGGCTGCTCAGTGGGTGACGCTCACCAACTGCATTTTATAAACCTGAAAACCAACCAAACCCAACCAAATTATATATATTTATATGTATATGTATATATGTGCTGTCCTATAAGTGTGTGTGTGTGTGTGTGTATTTATATACAAAAAAACAAAAATTAAACAAAAGACCTGGCTCAATAAATGGTTCTCACAGTTTCTACAGGTCTCTGTGCGTGGCCCAGATTGTGGCGAAGGCAGGACGGGCGCATGTCGACCCTCCATCTCTGTGGGAGAAAAGGCTGATTTTGAATCCATCCAAATATATCTCGCGTGGTTGGACGTTTCAGACAGGAGAGGAGAGAAAGCCGATGTTGCGGCACCCAACGCTGGCACGAAAGAAAATGCCCAAATATTTGTGACCCCCCCAGTTGCTTTCCAACCCCTGAAACGGGTTCCATGGGATATTACTTGCACACACAGCTACAATGTTAGAAGACTGTCTAAGCGGGACATTCTTTCAGGACTTTTCAGAAGCATGACCAGCCGTCTTCTGCTCTTTATCATCTCCTGTACTGACTCCATAGAAGGCCTGCTGGCATTGGTCTAGAAGTGTGATTTGAGGCTAGTTTGACTTGTTCCTGATCCTGCTGAGGTTTTTCCAGACGTCCGTCCTGTTCCCAGTTTGTCCCGCTCTGTCCCGACCATGTGACCTCAGGGCTCCTGTTTGATGTAGTAGCTGCCCGAGCCGTTGCTTTCCTGGTCGGATGTGCCCTGTGAGAAGGTGAACTCGTCCACCTCGGCTGCCTCCTCCTTCATGCGCAGGAGAGACTCTACAGATGGCACAAACACAGATAAGAGAGAGAGAACAGCAGCACCGATGAGCCACGTGTGTTCATGCACTGTCAGAAAAGCACAGGAGGTGCCGGTCTGTCTTTGTTCCAGGTGCTAGCGTGAACTCCACATGCATGAGGACTTATCGTATGAATCACACATGCCTTATGACTGCTTCCAAGTGGAGACAAAACACTAGTAATGCCCAAACTAACTCCACTCTAGGTCTTTGCTGACAAGAGAAAACGTGACAATGAGAATGAATAGAAACAAAGGCTGATTGGACAGTAGAACATGCAGCATCGGCAGCATCCAGCTCCACAGCGGGGCCTGTCTCCTGTTAAAACCCTGCTGAGCCTCAGAATGCGCATTGCTGTGCTGGTTTTATCTTAATGGGACGTTACCTGATTTGTGGGTTTGGTGGAGGTGGGTTCGGGGCCGGGGCCGAGCTGGCCCCTGGGCAGGGTAAGGGGGCGGACTCTGCTCTTCGTCCCCTGAGAAGCTGCTCCTCCTCCTGCCTGCCTGACTGAAGGGCCGTCGACCAACCGGAATCTTCCTCTCTAAACACCAAGCCAGACTCAGGTAAGCTACCAGGGGCTTATTGCACACAGGGAGTCAATTCATCTGGAGCACGGTCTCAGTGTTCAGATTACGTATTAGGAAGAAGGTTAAACAGGTTAAAGTTGAAGTTGAAATTCATAATTTATCCTCAAACTGTTGCCACTTGATATGCCAATCTGACTAAGCCCCTGGTAAGCTGCACTCAGACTGCTAGACCCCAGTAAGCAGACGCACCGTTAGCTACCAAGAGCAAAGCTACATGAAATGGAGCAGCATATGAATGGGAGACTGTGGCTGCCAATATTAAAATGAAATCAAATAAAAAGATTGAATTATTTCCCTTACCATTTAAAATATGTGTATTTCAAAATCGACTCTATGATTTGATGTATGTAATTCACAATTAGTTAGAATTTAGTTATAGCCTGGAAAGTAAAAGGTTAGTGTTACACTGCCATAATAAAACAAGGATGGAAGAATACATACGCAGGCGTTTTACAAACAAGCTAAAAATCTAGATAGATAGATAGATAGATAGATAGAAATATAAAAGTCCACTCTGTAATCTTTAAATCCTCTTTAAATCTGTTAAGCACTGTGAAAGGTAAATTAAGTTTAGGTTGCCACCCAGAAAATAAATACATTCCCCATGGAATTTCATGCAATGTTATGCTCCAGAGGACGGTTTTAATTGTGGATTTTGAAAAATTATTTTTCCTATATTAATTTTCATTCTGTAATGTATCGTTTTCACAGAAATGGAAAATACATTTGATTGAAAGATTTAGTTTTAATACTGGTGGCCACAGACTTCCACATTAAAGTGTATTCCTTCTTATCTTTATTGATCTGAAGCTCTGGAGCTAAATGAGGGTGCAACACCAGGCTCCTGCTCTCAAACACCTGCAGAAACACCACCTCAAAAACTACAAAGTCCAAGTGTGTTAATAAGTGTCCCACTCCAAAAGGGAGACAAATCTTTTCAAGCATCCGGCAGTGTGACAAAAAGGGGTCCAATGACAATATTCCTGACACACCGAGCGGGTGACCAACAACAGAGCAGCAGCGTTGCCACCACAAGTGTAGCCAGTGACAGTAAGAAGAACAGCGAAAGGAGAAGGTGGAGGAAAGAGTGGAGAGACACTTATTTACAGTCGATGAAGGATTACTCACTTTTCTTTTGGCCTTTGTACTGCTGGGCCTTTTTCTTCTGCTTGGGCACAGACTGAGGCATGTCTCTGTTACCTGTCAGAACAACATGGGATGGTTGTGGACAGTGAGGTACAGTTCAGTTTAAGAGTGAGGTACAAAAACACATTGTATCATTACCACAGCATTATGGTTTAAATATAAAGTAGCACAAGCTGCATGTAGGGTGTGTCTGATCAATATCAGTGTATCGAGAATGACATGTTAACACAGTTCCTCTCTCAGTGTCATTACACAGTTCTAGGTTTCTGATGTCTACTACACTCAATGAATGATAAACTCACTTTTTAGTGCCACAGCAATCCCTGGCCTAACTGCTAGATTACATAAAAGTAATGAGAATAACCTCTAGTCGAGCTACATTTTACAGCCATGTCTGTTCAGGCCTATGTACTACATGTAGTGGACTTTGAAAGGAATATAATAAAAGGGTATTTTATCACAATAAGTACATGAATTCTTGAGCTATAGCCAAAATGTTTTATGTGTGGGCTTAATTACCTTAGACCACCAAAATCTAGTGAGCCCAAGTGGAAAAATTTTAAATCTGAAGAAAATCTCCTCAACATATTTCTGACATATCGTGTTCACAAGAATGTGAAGGAGACATTTCCAATTAGCTCAGCATCCACCAAGTATACAGAATATGAGCCGGCAGTAGTAAAGACAAACAGAAACTATTACACAATGCATGATGTAAAGAGTATAAAGATGTACAATATTCAAGATGTATTCCACCATCTATATGCAAATGTTAAGCCCTCTTCAGACATGGAATCTGTAACATTGCTGAGTTCATTAGTGGTGGCTTTTTAGCATGCAAGCACACAGCATGATTTTTAATAAACTATCAAACAAAAGGTATTCAAACATGGCAAACAATCCATCTTTAATAATATTTAACTCTGATCTGCTCAAAAGAATGATCCATGGTGGCCTTTTAGCTGTGGTCCCTTTCACACTAACTGTTTGCAAACAAAGAGCCGTCAACATGAAGTTATGTCAGAACCTCCATTTATTCATTGAGAAGAAGAAAAAAAGAACAACCCCTTGTTCCTCTTTAGCACTGTAGCCAGACTCATACTGTTAGTCATAGATCTACTGAACCATCTATTAATTTATCTCTTAGCAGTAATCATTTCATGAGCTTCATTACAAATAACATTACAACTATCTAAAACAGCTCCAACCACCATCTTGCCACTACTGCAGGAACTTTAGAATCAACTCTGTCAGTCAAATTTGATGTGTTTAGCCCATATTCACAAATCACAACACAACTTTAACACCTGATCTATATTTAGACTGCTTTGCTTCAACAGTTTGAGATATATATATCAAACTTCCCATTCATTTCTAAAAACACAATTTGATCGTATAATTACACTGGATGGTATTGCCTTGGCCTCTAGGTCTACGTGAATGAACCATGTAGTTATATTTGGCCTGGACATGCACAGTGACTCACACAAAGTTTCAAGAACAGCCGTCTTCCACCTGAGCAATATTATGAGAATTTGACACATCCTGTCTCAAAAGAATGCAGAGAAACTAGTCCAGCTCACAGTTTGGGAAGGTTAGAGTTAGTACCAGTGCCAGCTCAGGTGAGCCCTGAACCATCTCTCTGCTACTGTACTCCTAAACTACTGGAATGAACTCAAATGATTCACTGAACTCTCCCCGAGTATTTATATCACTACTTCAAGTCAATACCTTGTGTGTCTTATCAATGTATCTGCTGTCACTACGGGTTCGTAAAGAAAGAGCAGAATATGAGCCTTATTAGTGTTATCATAGCAAAGCAACCACATGACATGAGTAATAACTGATGGAGGCAGAAAACTTGTCCTGTCAGTATCATGGAAAGATGTCGTTGGGATCACTGTGACACACTTTTTAAAAAAAAAGGGGCCAAAGTACACAGAGTAGTTAATAAGTAAAACACAGCAGTGAGCTGTTTTAATCAGAGATGCCAATCCTTAGGCTACTGATTGCTTTTAATACATCATTTTCCTTCCTTGAAAGTGTATTATCAACATATGTAATACAACAGTGCATAAGCTTTTGAATGTATGTTAAAAAAATCACACAACCATTAAAAACCTGAACTATTGATCATAACAAACTAAGCTATTCTGGCTCATGTCAGAGGAAATCTTTTATTTAGACGATGAGATATCTTGTTTCCAAAGAAGATAGTTTGGCCTCATGGTGTCACTAGCAGAAGGATCAGACAGACGGCACACATGAGCCCTCAGTGGTAACAGAGTTGAAATGGATTCTTACTCTGAGAAGCAGGGGGTTGGAGCTGGTAGCCTGTCAGCTGACACCAGCCCACAGGGTAGAGGTCAGGTGACTTGCAGTCCACCCACTGGTCATACTCGTCCTCCCAGCCGTCAAAGTGGATCCTCAGTAGCCGGTGCACTATTCTTGTCACTGTGGCAACGCACACCAGCCGCGGCTCCATCAGGTCAACAGCCTCTAGCTTCATGCCTGGTCGAAAACCATGATTGGGAACCTCCTAGGAAATGTGACGCAGCAAATTCAATTAACTAGAGAAATAAATTTGACTTCTTATACAATGACAATACACATAAGAATCACTGATAATTCCTGAATCCCATTATTTCACATCACTGTAACCATAACTCAATAGCCAGAAAAATATTACCAGAAAACATTATTATACCTTTAACACAAATATGAAGGAGAAACCATAATAAAGTTTACCTTGTTAAAAAGCTTGACAGGAGCAGCTATTGATCCTGATTCTCTGAGGTAGTCAAACCATTTAAATGGTAGTTTAGTATACCCTGGGGAAGATAGTCGGCATTGAGTCCGGAACATAAACCAAATGCACGAAGAAGCTACCAAACTACTTTTATTCAACATTTAATATAACATGGGCTCCTCAAGGATGCAACTGTCTATTTAGAGACAAACTACGAGTGCTGTACCTCTAGGGGGCGTGAGTTCAATGTTGTTGATTTCACAGAAGCCGGCAGGAAAGATGGAGGGGGAGGCGCCATGGTAACAGAACCAGTCTGATCCGTCCACGGCCTCCGAACCGTCAATCCCGATCATGAGGTACCCGTCTGCCAAAACCTAAAACGGCAGAGAATGCATGAGATGGGTCTGGAGCGGTTGAGTGAATTATTTCAAATAAAAATCAAAAAACAAATTGATCTTCTATTCCTGACAAGCAGCACCTGATAATGATGTGCAGTATAGACGCACACTAACCTTTCTTACAGTGGCTACACATATAGCTGAGAGATTGAGGGGGTCAATGGCTTCTAACTTCATCCCATCTTTGAACCAGTCCCCACTCTGGTCCACATCTTTTACCTGAAAAAAAAAAAAAAGGGTTAAAACAGATGATTAATTATTTGCAATAATATGGATTTATCAAACATTAGATATTACATATTAATGCAGTTCACAATAATGACATCAGTTGGACATACACCACCCACCTTCAACATTAAGACTGGTTGTTTTAACGATATGGCAGATCGGTATATTATTGTCAAACCACAAAGCCAATGGAAAATGTTTTTCCGCAGCTTTTTAGGGGCTGAAGATGCTTTGTGAATAACTTACATCTTTACCAGGATCTAGTTATACGTTTAAATGGAGTTTTCTTAGAATTTCATGACCAGGAGAAACTTTGTACTAGGTGTATGGTTTATGAATACAACCATACACCTCTACAATGGCTGGTCATTAAACACTGTCACGTTAATTCAAACCAGGACATTTTGGACAGTACAGATAATAATAATATTAATAGAAAGGTTTTATTTTGCATTACCTTCTGGAAGAACTGAGCAGGAGCATCAACTTGACCCTCAATTTTCTTTGCAATATCTGAAAAATATATTGACGGATTAAAAGGACTCATCATGCCTGAGATGTTTCAGCAATGTAGTCACAAAAAGAGCTTCACAAGCATTACATGATCTGAAAGGAGAGATGAAACTGGTGAGAGTTGGAGCGGAGGACGAGCTGGACTTCAGGGATTCACTTAGCATGAAGTCACTTTTATTCATACAAAAAGCAGAATTTCATAAAGTTACGTAAACCTCCGCTGTTATAACCACAATCAATGATGACTTTTCCTTTTTAGGAACAACCAAGAAGTGATCTACAGAACTTTGTTGGCAAAGATACCGAACGCCACCTTACCCCTTACAGCTTGTGTCATGTAATGGTTTACTATTGTTACAAACTGAGTGATCTACAAATAGCAGAAAACAACATGTATTATTAACAATACATATTTCATATATATACTACAGATCATAAGTATTTGGGCTGTGTCCGAGATTACACACACACACATCACTATATAGCCCAATACATAGTGAATTTGCCATTTTGAAGTGCAATCTGCAGCAAACTTTAAATATGGTCATTCAACTTGCTTTCGACATACAAATATTAATACTTAGAATCCGTTGTGGGATTTTCCACCGGCCGACATTGTTGTACGTCATTGTCGCAGGATGATTATGTACAACAACGTCAGATAAATCTGAACTGCCTTTTTAAAATTATGAAATTAAATGCCACTTGCTGGTCTAGTGGACAAAAACTAGATCCATGACTGAACTGGGAGAACATAATCCAAGCACCAAGAGAATCTTTCTTCTTGGCAGTATATATAAAAGAGATTATTTTTTTATTTTGCCTCTTTTCTGCAGAACAGTCTTGTGGCATTGTGTATTGGTTACTCGAAAGCTAAGATGTGGCACTTAACTGTAGTATCCATTATTTTATTGCAAATTAGAAGGGGACTCAGAGAGTGCATTCCTCCACCAAGGCTAACACCCTATCTCGGCCTGAAGGACAACATATGTGTGACTTCCCAAATACTTGTGGTCTTGACTGTAATTTTCAACACCTTAAAAAGGCACCACTTAAACAAAAAGGTGTTACTGGAACTTTCCAAACCCACCCGATCGTTTGAAGCGGTGTCCAATGCTTCGCGACCAGCCTATATGATGGATGAGGGGGCTGTACATGTGGCACCAGAAGTCATCAGATCCGTCCTGGCTCTCTTCGTAGACCAGCCTGAGGCGACCTCCAGTGACCTGCTCCACCAGCGCCACCCGCGTCCGGCACAGGTAGTTTTTATCCACCACCTCCACCCGCATCAGCTTTTTAAAGGGGAACTGCGTGTTCTCATGTACCTACAGCGAAATGTTATACATGGATTTAACAAAGGTAAACCCATTCATTGTTGTGTATCGTCCTTTAAGTTTCACATTTCACAAAATGAGGCAACACTAAGTATTACATCTGAAAATATCATCAAAGTAAGAGATGTTTAATCAACATAGAGAATAACATAGGTTCTTGGCTCATTTTAATTCAAAGATATAGGCACTGGCAACCAACAACAGTGTCATTCAATTTATTCTCTATTAGTTTCTCTCACCTTGGTATTAAAGTCAGGTGGCAGTGTTTTAGCTCCAGTAAGACGCTTTACAAGAAAGGCTTTCCAGTTAGAGTATTTATGCTGTATGCCTGTTAGAGAGATAAAACAAATAACAGCCAGTTACCATGAGCCGTCCGAGAACACAGGCATTCACAAAAAAAAAAAAAAAAAAAAAAAAAAGAGTACAACAGGTTTGGCATGAGGCTCACTTTTTGGCGGTACAAGGGGTTTTCCACTTGAGGCGCACCATCCCACTGGGTGAACCTCAGGGATACAAAGATTACACCAGAAGTCCTTACTGGTGTCGTTGTCAAAACCCTCATAGCGCAGGAGAGCCTTGAACCCTGCAGAATGTTGACACTGGTGAGTTTCTGCTGAATTTCAATCCTGAAGCTGGAAACACTGGTCTGTCTTGTTAATGAAGTCAAAGAACTGATATGTTAAGTATCATTCAGTGAATCAGCACGCAGGTGGATGTGACACATAGACAATGTGCCATCTGAAAAGGATTGTTTCAGGGCAAAAGAGAAGTAAAAGAGAGAGTAAAATAGAATGCCACTCTGTTGTTTTTACATGGCAAAACACAAAACCAGTAATCTTACGGTCGAATACCTTTTCCTGAATGAGTAACTGTCTGCAAAGCTTCATTCCTGAGCATTTTCAAGTATTGAACATGATGTGAAATGCAACATTTGTATGGTTATGATGTGGATAATATCATTCAGATTATCCGATGGTGTTGATTGTCTTTGAACTAGTTGTAGAAAATGTCTTACCTGCTAGCTTAATGATTTCTGCTATCCAGTATACCTTGGTGGAGAGATTGGTGTCAGAGTTGAGCACTTCAATCCTAACACCTTCTTCTATGTCTCCCCAGCATGTCCCCATAGGGGCCTGAAACACAGAAGCGGCAGTAAAGTTACACAGATGACAAAGAAGCAAATCATTTTTCAGTCTCAAATCAGCTGTAGCTTTTACTTACATGCTTGAAACAGCTGACTGGAGCTCCGACTGTGTTATTGCTACAGATGTACCGACCCCAGTCAAAAATCTCTGCTGGGACCACTGGCAGAAACAATGTACAGTGTAAAGATGGAGTATGTTTTAACATGGAATCACTTTGACCTTATTAATAATTATGACTGCTTGTTGACAACATACCTGCTTTTGGTTTCGCCTGGTTCTGTTGACTGGCTTGGTACTGGGCGTAAGCTGCCAATTTTGCCATGAGAGGCTGTTTCTGTAAGACTTTTGCCTTTTTCGTTGGTGGTTTGCCCTTTCAAAATAAAGCGGAAATGATCATTTCTCTAACTATATACACTTTATCTGAATAAATGTGTTAAAAAAAAAGACATTTGGAAGCATTTACCTGTAGTCGAGCCAAGATGCTAGCTTTTTTGGAATTAGAGGAATAACTCCTCGAACACGACACACTGCAGAAGCGCTTGGTTTTGGAGTAAAAAGCATCTCGTACTCCGACCATCCCACACATCTCACAAGTGGCTGTGAAGAAGAGTCCACAAAACAGAAGCAAGATCTGTTAAAATCATCAAACTGGTACATGATGGCTAATTCTTTGTCTTTTATGCACAGGATTATTTTCCAAAAAGGTCCACACAAACTATAAGTTCCAAACATATTTACTGACCCATTCCAGCCTTGCCATCGGGGTAAGTGTAGACTTGACCATTGTTCTTGATGATGGGCAGGCTGACAGGGATGGAAGGTACCACCTCATCCTCACTGTCCTCGGAACTGGAGCTGCTGGTGGACTCTTCACTGCAGCTGTCATAGCCATCAAACATCCCGAACGAGTCTCTCCGCTTACGCTCTGAACGTGGGGTGCGTTCAGCCTTCACAGTTGAGAAACAGACAAAGGCCTCTAAATTAGTAACATATTAAATTGCCTCAAATACCTCCAGAACTGACTGTTTATAGAGCAGTGAATAGGTGATGCCTGGTAGTGTAGAGCTCACTAAAATGTCAGAAATCTGACAATATTCCACACTGGAAAGTCCTACAAGTAAAACAGTGATGTTTTGTAAGACTTAAATTTCAAGCTATTTAAAGGAAAATAAAATTATTCCTAAATGTATTCCTTTGTGTTCTTTTTCAGGCATGACTGTAAAACTGCAATAAAAGAATATCTACGGCATTTATTCTCTCTGTTTGTTTTTCAAACAAACCTGAGCCAGGCCATAAAACAATGACAGCATCGCTTCAATACAGGGTTAGTAGCATACAGCTGTTAAAATATGTAACATTCGTTTTTTATGTATATTTTTTAAATGCACTGGTATCGGATCAAACTCAGTATCGGCCGATACACAGGTATTGGAAACTGTATCGAGAATGGAAAAATGGTATAGCTGCAACTAACCATGCATTCCTTTATAAATATTGATGGTCCTTATCTGCAGTACCCCCGCAAATTCAGGTTACAGAGTAAAAATTTCCTCCAGTTCTCCAAAATTCAAGGTGGTATCTTAAAATGTCTGATTGAGTCCACAGATTAGAGGGAATTGTCAGAGAAGACAAGAAAATAAAATAGCACATATTTGCATTCAAGCTGGAAGCAGTGACTTGTTGGTCATTTTGAAGTTAAAATGTATTTTCAAAAGCTATTAATCGAATGTCAAAATTGTAAATTCATTTTCTTACTCATTTAACACATTAGGATTGAGTGCTGGTGTAAAATTACAGTAGCACGGTACATGCTCATCCTTTGCATAGAGCATATTTCAGTATTTCTAAAGGATCATCTGCTGTGAGATCCGACCTGTGAAGGACATGTACAAACAACTATGAATTTAAATGGAGGTGTGAACACTGCGGGGAGAACCTGAAGATTCAATATTTGCTGCCTGACAGCATTGAAACATGTATTGTTGTCACAGCCTGTTTACTTCCTCCTTTCGGTATAACAGGTGACATACTGGCTAACTGCGCTAATATTTATTATTTCACAGGAACAATACTGAAATAATAATAAAAAAAACTCTACCTGCCAGTAAAGACTCTCTGGGCGAAATATGAAATGTACAAAACAGAAGAGATAACTAACATACAAGCTGGAATAGGGGGCGGCCCTACTGGAAATAGCTCTCAATGCTAACTGGTGTTAGCACAGCTAGCTAGCGGAAATATGTTTTTCCCAGTTTTTATTCACAGACGCACAGCGCACTTCTCATTCGCACTGCAAATTCACATCTGCTCACGCGCCATTAAATGAAACCCGGGGTCATTTTATTTCTACCGCTGTGGAGAGCCTCCTAATATTTAACTCTAGCTGTCCACCAGCTAGCTGCGATTTACAGATAACAACAAAGGAGGAGCGTTAGCTTTAGCAAATCCCCAGTAATCGGAGGCTCGCGGCCCTAAAAGGATGCTAATTCACTCACCAGATCCCGTGCGTCTTCCATCAGCCCTTCATATAGAGAAGCTGCTAGTTCACTGTGCTCGCGTGCTGGTGCAACTCCCCACGCGAGGGGTGATTTCAGCCTTTGAAATAGCAACAACTATATAAATACTACCAGGCAGGGTATCAACAAATTACTCTGCTGCTCCTGCGCATGTGCGAGCGTAACCTGCTTCCACGCGATTGGTCCGTTCGGGAATGGAGGTCAGCCACCACTACAGAAACAAAACAGTGGAGTCCGCGGTGGGAATGAATGAATGGCCTCTTCCGTTTTCAGGTGTGAAGTTAGAGAAGAAGAGAGTCACATTTCTTTACTTCACTTCCTGTAGCGAACCATCGCCAGGAGAAACAGAGGGACGATCCTTTATAAGACCTGTTGTTCATTTAAATCAACTGTGTCTCTGCAGAGCATTTAGTTAAAGTGACATTTATGCTGAGGTCACAACCCCCCCCCCCCCTCCTCCTCTAAGTGAAGACAGTGTGTGAAATGTCTTCAACTCTTTAAACACATCCTCAACTCATCATTCAGAGATTGGTTTAAACAGACATTTATAGCACAATCAACACTTCAAAGTAAAAGGCAGACAATTCCATTCACATAAAATAAATCCTTTATAATATATAATGCAATCTATTACACCTTCAGTTCTTGGCTGATGATACAGTAGATGTCACATTTTCACATCGTACACGAGAGCATGGGCCACATTCGATACTGTGCGTTTTCAATTGAATATGACTTGAAGCCTAATATAGAGTCAATTAAATCCTTTGCAAACAAGAGGAGGAAAAAAAAACAGCTGCCCTCAGTTTCCTCTGACTTGTATCACAGTGCTTTTCACAAATAATACCGATATTGGTTTTGTGCCTGTCTTCATTTGAACACAAACTATAGTCATGACACATTTAAGCAAAGCTGAATAAGGTGCAACGGAACAGCACAAAATGGCGAAAACAAAAGATTCATTGTGTCCTGACGAAACAACAATAAAGTGAATATGGCTGGAACAAGTGCTGCACGCTTGTCACGTCGGTAAGGCTCCACAAGAAGAAAATATGAGGTTGGGTTGGACAAGGAATCCCCTTCATCTCACTAGAACTGGTGCAGAGGAATGGATGGTCAGTGCTGGAAGATTGAGAGTGGGGTTATGATAGTTATAGATATAATGGTTCAAACATTCGATCTCCAGAGAACACTTCATTTAATTCAGGGAACAATACCTTGATATGTAGGTACGTCTTTGGTCTCAGAGCAGCTCGTCATCTAGGACATCATCGACACTTCCTGAGATAGAGGCAACTTCTAAAAAGGTACAAAAAGAAAACGTGTGAGTTCCAGGTCAATCAGCAATCATCACGCAAACAACTTGAACAACTAGACTTTCTTTTTTTTAAACCGCAGTGCAGATGGTTTATAGAGAATCGCAATAAAATAACTTAATATATAGATAAGTGAGGTCCATCTAATTTGACAGCAAAGGTCGAACTACTAATTGAGCTGGATATCGAAATTATTTTCTTTTTAGGGAATGACCATGTGTCTGTAGCATCAAGCATCTTCCGAACTTCTCAGACTCTCAATCTTTTTATTTATCATTTGATTGAACACTTGAAAAAGTTGGTTTTATCAAAGCTGTGGTTTTTGCCACATGGGGGCAGAGCTCCACAACGTGGTAGAAATCAGACGTTTAAAATACAGTATTATGTATGACCTTGTAAATTGATATGTGTGACGTCGAACCACAAAAGTAAGTCCAGTGCTTGCTCTGCATTTAGATTAGTTTTACTCTTTCGGCCCTTTAGCTGCCAACTGCCCCACTTCATTCACCAGCCGGTCACCAACTTTGTCTGTCTGCTCTGAAGTGGTGATCAGGTGGTGTACGGTGAGTTTCTTTTCTTTTTTGCTTGCTGGAAAGTGAGAACCATGAGACTGAACAAAAGAATGAAATGAAAACGATAAGCTACTAAATGTCTGAAATGCTCTGCAGTAGGGCTGCAACTAACGATTATTTTTCTCGATTAATCAATTGTTAATTGGATAAAAGAAAAAAGCTACATTTTACCCTTTCCAGCAGTTTATTTGAAAAGCAACTTCATCTTCTTGTACAGTGCTGTTTCTATATGTATTAAAGACATCTGCAACTTAACTATGATGACAAATCCAGTTTCAGGTATCTACAATTTAATTCTGACTTAAGTTCAAGATGTCTTGAATTCACCTCAATTCAAGATCCTTAAATTAAGTTTGAACTAGTCAGTATGGTGTTGTGGATATCATGAACTTGACTTATCACCAGTCAGAATTAAATTGTAGATAACTAGGTATGAATAGGTATGATTAAATAAACTGATACAAGCAAACTTGCAGTTCGGTCTTATTTGACTGTATTCCAGATTACCCAGATGAATTGTCAGGGTGCAGTAGAGTATTTGACTGCCAGTGTCACCCATGTGGAGGGATTAGAGGCATATCTGCTTGACAATATGTCCAGACCACATGTGTGAAAGACATATCTGTGTCTACTAACTCAAAACATGTGAATGACGGGGCTCAAACTCAGCCTTCGCCTGTGACTGTGCAGTTTTGCTGTATTTGTTGCAAGGGTTAATGGAAACTTCTATTCGTGTTCCACATTTTTGTTAAACTTCTCTGTTTGTCTGAGCCTTGGCTGGATGTCGGGTCATACTCTTCATGACCGCGAACAGTCCATTTCCTCTTCTAGTTTTATGTGATACACTTAACCGGTTGACATCCTACAAACTGCCATTTTATCTTTATCCAATATTTATTTTATCTTTATCCATTCGTTGCAGCTCCCTTTAGGTCGCTATTTGTCCCGGCTTTTTAGTATCTTAACTACTGCAGCGAGCATGTGTGGTGACAGTGGCCCCATCATCGGGCAGATGACTAAACTGTCTCATTATTAGAGTCTGTACTCACCTGACAAGCTAATACAGGAGAGACTAAGCTCTGATGATGCTCCTATCACATCATCCTGTAAAACCAAAAGAAATGAAGCTGTCAAAGTGTTTAAGCAAGTGGAAGATATATTTTAACTCCTCAGTCAATGACGAGACCAATATTGAGGCCTTTGTCCCCAGCCTTCTGATATAATTGATGTCACTTTGACAAAATAATCTTCATTTCAGGTCCACATATTGTCTTTTTCCAAACATTCAACTGCATCTCATGGTTTGCACCAACAAAAGGTTTGCTGCAAAAACCCTTTTGGACCAAATATTCCACGAACTACTGAACCAGAGGAAAAGGTATTAACTAGACCCTAAGGTTAAGGTTTGTCCACCTGCTAATTTCATGAATTACAACGAACAACTTACACTGATCACATACTTATTTCAGAATTGCTCAGTTTTACACTTTGTAGAAAGCTTTGGCATTCCTAAAGATCTGAAGGAAGAAACCCGTTTCCGTCGGACAAGAATCAATTCTATAATTATCTTACTTTTTGCCATGAAATTATACATTGAAGATATTTGACATGGGCATAAAAAAAAAAACTGACCTCAAGTTAAACACAAAACCTTATTCTATAAAACACAAAGTACAACATACAACACAGTTTTGGTCACTAATAAGAATCCACTTGGTTCAGTGGCTCACCAGCATCCTCTGCAGGCAGCCCAGATTGTCCCCCTCCGTCTTCCCATTCGCCAGCTCCTTGAAGCTGACAGCATGGTCCCTCCGAATCAGCTCCTCGCCTATATCTACAGTCTAGGATGAATGTTTTTAAAATAGTTTTATTACATGTTGTGTGAAAAAAAGAGCGACCAGGGTGAGAGACATTCCAACAAATAAACAAATAAACACAGATATGACCAGTAATAGAAATCAATCTGACCTTGCCCTCGCTGTTGACATAGAGCTTAACACTGGGCCAGGAGGACAGCTCAGAGTGTGAGTAGCTGCACAGTTTGGCCTGCAGGGGTTTCCAGGAAGCACAGTAAGTCAGTTGATCAAACTCATCCAGGGCAGCCTCAGTCCACATCTCCCCTAAACAACAAGACAGATCAGAAAATATATATTGTTAAAAAAGCTTTGGGGGGGGGTTAAAAGGGGTATCACTTGAAATTCAGAATTAAGCCTTTTATAAACTTGAATAATTTATTGTATTTAATCAAATGCATGTAGGATGAAGGTACCGTATTAAGATGATGGTTTTACCTTTTGGTCTCACTCCTGCTAAGTTGCACTCAATAGCTTGGAAAGGTAAGCTGAGGAAATCACTCCTGAAAGGTTAATGTAGCAAAAGCAAAAGCTGTTAATAATTTAGCTCTTGCAATTTTCTCTGATGCCATGAACAATAATATGCTCTCTGCAGATGCATGATAGTACATCAGAACCCTCACTCCTGCAAGTGTGTGTACACAGTTATATGGAGCGGTGGAGATGAACACTTGTTTCCAAGTTTGAGCTGACACACGCCTTGAAAAAGTAGTTCTCCAATCAACCTGAGCTGCATGTCTTGGACTGTGGGAGAAGGCTGGAGTACAGCGAGAAAACCCAGCAGACACAACCACTGTGTCTCACTTCAGGGGCCGCATCCTTCGGCGGACCCGGCCTACGCAGCAGACGTCAGCTGCATCCTTCGTCATCTGAACCGAAATGAGACGGTGTGGTCTTCTTACCAGCTTGTCCCGCCTTTACAGCCATCGCCTAGCAATGTCGCTTAGTTCTTCTATAAAAACACTTTAACATGTGTACTGTTGCTTGGGTAGTACTTTTAAAAAATTATGTTTTTGCCTCGCTTGCTGCCACATTACCTCTTTGAAAAACATTTTGTCACTGAAGCCCAATGAGTTATGGGATAGGCTGGGCCGGGAGGGATCCACCCGGTGGAGGCTTCTTTGCTCGCGGGCGGGAGGACACACTTGTCAGCCACATTTAAAGTAGCCTTCGAATTGGGACTGTCTCGTCATGCCGCTGTGACACAATCAGTCTTCAAATACAGCCACCACAGGATGTGGCCCCGAATTGAGACACAGATACTGAACATACTAACTCCACACAGAAAGGCCCGGCCAGCCGACAGGTTCAATCCAAGAACCTTTTTGTTGTGAGTGCGGACCACTCTTCCACCCACCGGTAGACATCCATATCATATTTGGATAAAAAAAAAAGCCCCTTGGAGGCATAACTTAAACCGAACAGGAAGTTTGAAATTAGTCTACAGTATTCATTGCAATTAACACACATTATATCTTCTAGAGAAGTAATCAGATCCACTTTGAAGATAGTCTGTGTGATCAAAAATACTTTTTGGCGTGCTTTTGGTAGCATGTTGTAATTTGATGCAGGAAGTTGGTGAAACTCACATAGACATTGTTCAGTCTGCCCCAAACTTCACGTTTAATAGTCCCACGCTGAAGACATCTACATGCCAGTTATAGTGTGTACTCACAGCACCAATCATCTTCTACATTAAATACTTATGGTCTGGTCTACACCTAATATACAACACAATAATGCATTCTTCACGGTTCTGAGTTCAGATAAATTTACAATGCAGTTACTGTGATGTCCAGGATCTTCTTACCTCATATGGCGGAGGCTGTCTCTGGGCAGCTCTCCGTTGTCCCCAAAGTCAACAAAGTAAAGGTCCACTAGTCCAGAGCTCAGAACTCCCAGCACCCTGGCCCTGTTCCATGTACCGTGGTCCTGGTATGGAGAAGCCACAATGTCCCCCACCACAATGGTCTCTACCCTCTGCTCCTGTAGAACAGAAAAAGACGGCAGTTCCACACTTTGTTAAATCCTAGAACTTATTACATGATCTGTATCAAAAAGTAAAAAAATGGCATAGGACATGTCCTCACTGTGGGGTTGCCGCTGTTGTAGAAGCGGTTCATCTCCTCTGTCAGTTTGTCGAGCTGGAGGGAGCGAACCCCCAGGATCTGGATCCAGAAGTGGTTTGGGTTCTCCGACGCAGAAACATAAACTTCTAGATGTTCGTCAGGCTGGAAGCTCAGGTCTGGGCTGGGAACTTGACAATGCACAGAGAAAATAAAATATATATTCTTTGTATGATATGATCATGTTCAAGGACAGATAATAGTGGGGACGTTATAGTGAATGAAAAGTCTTTTCAGGACTCCATTACTAACTTTCAAACTTGGAGACTTCAGACAGTGAGTCTGTGGAAATACTCTCCTCCTCCTCCTCCTCTTCCTCTTCCTTGTTGTCTGTGTTGCTGATTTTTAGCTCCTCCATCTTGTCAACATTACTTTCTGGTTCTCCTGTGGTTCCACTGGCATGAATGATCCCATTCTTCTCTGTCTGGGGGTAGGGACCATTGTTGTTTAAACCCACTGGCTCTTCTGTCTCTGTGATGTCGGCCTGCTGATGTATACCAGTGTGGCCACGTTTGTGGCGTAGAGCAGATGACTGTGAGATCTTCGTCCTCACCATCATGTCCTCTCTGACCTTTTCTAGAATCAGCTCCTGCAAACAGATCACAGTCGTAGGAGTTACATTTGCTACCTCAGGCAAGGAGGTGTCTGTTTGTATGTTCATTAGCAAGTTTTGTAAAAAATATTTATGGTGTTAAAATCTATGAGCTTGTACAATTTGGTGCAGTTTTACAGACTATGTTTCTTTCTTATTTTTACTGGATTACTGGCTATGTATGTTTCTACTCGCCTTGGCCTGTTTCACTTCCTCTTTGGTCCCAGTGATTGTAATGTTGCCCTTTGTCGACGGACCTTGTGTCTTCTCTTTGGAACAAGCCACTTTGGCCCCTGTGGTCCTGGTGATCAGTTTCAGACTCTCTCCACCACGACCTGCAGCACAGGCAAGACATAAGCAACCCTTCTACCCTCCAGTCTCAGATACTCAGATATTTTAACAACCAATCTAAGGACATGGTATAAGAGCATGGACAAAGTGCATTTAGTCCCTCTCTAAATCCCTTGTGGCTAGTTGGACCAGGTGCACGGTTAAAAGAGTTGTATGTAGTCCCTTAATGAATCATGGGTGAGTTTCGGATGTAATAAACCATAGTTATTCAATGCATGTGAAGATGAAATTGACATTTTGGCGATTTACTGTATTTTGTGGATTTTAGATGTTGAATGTTTGCTTGGTAGTGTACACTGGTTGCTTGCAGCAGCTGGAACACTGTAGAGAAAAGTTTTCAGCCCAGATAAAAACTGGGCTAAAAGGCTCAGGAGAGCTCAGTTACTGAGCTGATGATAATGATCCGTGGATTCTTCGTGAAACTACATGGACAAGTGACAGCTTCCACATTGCAGTAAGTCAACTGATGCACAGATCATATAAAATATTGATGGACGCAAGCTAATGGAAAGGATAGCAGCAACAATCAATCGTATCCACTTAAACATTTAGCAGCTACCTATTATACGTCCGAAGGCCGTCTGAGGAACCTCCAGAGCCTCAGTGACTGGTTCACAGTCTGTGACCAGGTTCTCCAGGACACAGCGAGCCAGAAAGATCTGTTCCTTAGAGCCCTGCAGCAGGAAGCATACAGCCCCCGAATCTGACAAGACCCTCACCTGGGCTCCAGACTTCTGGGTCACCTGAAACAGACAGAGAGAGCTGATGGAAATTACATATAATGTCATATTTTATTGTGTGAGATTTTAAGAAGAAGTTTTTTGTAAGAATCATTTGGGGAGTTGCAAGTCTTCATATCCTATGAGACTCACTGTCAATCAATTCAATTGAAATTGTAAGTATCGATGGATTCATTTAAACAAGGATGCAAAACTGAAGATTTTCCTTTGAGGACATTATCTCATCTAGATAAGCACAACACAAGATAACATGAAATCTCCATCATGATAAAATTTGATCTAACTTTGAACTCCACCAGGAAAGGATAGCGGGTGTTGAATGTTAGAGATATTACGTTTGAGTCATTTTCACCTCCACTGAGGAGGTTATGTTTTCATTTTGTAGGATTACAGAAAAACTACATGACAGATTACCATGAAACTCGGTGGAATGATGCAGGATGGGTCAGGAGAAAAAAACGGAATAAATTGATGGCTCCAGGAATTTCTCTGCATTGGTTCCTACAGACCTATTTAAATATTTGGCTGTAGCAGGGGTGTTACACATGCAGGCGCACATTGCTCTCTCACACTCACACACACACACACACACACACACACACACACACACACACACACACACACACACACACACACACACACACACACACACAACAGATTCCGAGTGACAGGCACACAGACTAACGAATGAAAGATCTGCATGCCACTTGAAGGTACAAACAACTACAGCTGGAACTGTTACGACTGAAATTGGACGTAGACGGATTTTTTCTTTTTGCACGATAGCCTGAGCACGTGTCTGGCAAATAACACTATCATGAAACTGTCCCAGGACAGATTAGAACATGGCGGGTGCCATAGACTAGATAATTAATGGCTGCTTTGACATGTGAGATAGGGCATTAGCCCTGGCGGAGGGACGTGCTCTCAGAGCGCCATTCTATTTTTCTATGTTAACAAACTTAGATGACTAGTTAATTAAACAATTATTTGGTCAGCACTGATTCTTGAGAAGTGGGACAAAATAGGATCCAATATTGAAAAAATAAAACCTTAAGCTCAGACAAATGAAACTACATGTATGTCTCTACCATAAGCCACTGAGCTATGCTTTGATAAAACCTCCCAACTTTTTTCTTTTTTGCCTTGCCATCACTTATTTTGTGTCAACACCATCAGACACCAAAAACACAGATTCATTTTCACTCACATTATGCAGCTAGACCTACAAAAACTAAAACATGATTTTTGTCTGTGTTGTTTTTGACTGCATTTTAAAGTCTGTAATTTCAACGTTAGGTTAAACAGCAATCCAAATATTGTTAAGATTTAAAAACACATTCTCATGTTAGGAGACGGATTACATTTTCACATATGCCCAACAATTCCTCAAAAATAGGAAATATCATGCTGAAATATTATCAAAATATTTATCCGACAGTGGTGACATAGACCTGACGGAGTTGACCCACATCTGACGGTGGTGACAAAAACTTGAATTTGTCGTCATTTCAGCTCTCAAATATATTGAATCATCCGATTACAGCATGAAAACAAACAAACCAAACTATGAATAGGTTGTTTATAAACAAATGTGTGTTTTATTTTGAATTTGGATTCCTTTGGCCTCAGCGGTTTGTGTGTCAGACCAAATTGCTTCATTTGGTTCAGCAGCCGGTCTTGGCTATGCCTCCAATTCTTTCTCTTTTTCCTCTGTTCTCTTTCAGTCCAATCCTGTATTTGCTTTATTTACCTTCACTAACTCTCTGTCTCCATCTCTGTCTCAGAAATTCTTTTTTAAATTCTGGCTGTGTACTGATTCTCTCTCCGCTTTTTGATACTCTCTGTTCATCCTTCTATGTTTCTCCGGTGACAGATGTTGCCTAGCCATGCCGGACAAAAACACATAAGAAGAACACTAAATAGTATTAATCAAGATGGTGTTGACATACCATGGTTGTGACACAGGAAACATTAAGATTGAAAACATTATAAAACTATAAAACTTATTTGAACCTGTCTGCCATGGATGCACTCTGCATAGGTGGAATGTGAAAATGGGTCCTTTGGAGTGACTGCTGCCCCTAGTGTTGCCAGATTTTATTACATTTTAATGAATGTCTGACGGTGTTGACAAAAAGTGGGGACACAACTTTGAAATCTTATGAAATATGCATGCGTCATTGAAAGACAACTTTGCTCTGATGAGATATTATTATATATTTGTATCCATTTCATTGCACATGAATGATTGATCCCTTCTCTGTGGAGATGCTGTTTTAGATGTAGTGGGAAGACAGTGTCTTTGATTTGATATAATAATTATTAAATTAAACTGGAATATTGTGTTGAATACATTCTATTATTAATAGAATAATCACATCACAATAACAACATCTACATTTGAAAATATTTTTATTTTAAAACCGAATGGCAGGTTCAACTGCTGGATGTGTTTTGTCCCATGTCTCAAGAATCAGTGTCTACATAAAATTATTCATTTACAAATTTTTTGATCAAAATTCCAAACATTTGATAGTTTTGGCTTCTCAGCTGTGAGGATTGGATGTTTTTCCTTGTCGCGTATCACAGTAAATTTCATATCTTCTAGTATTAGATAGTTGTTGGACTAAACAAATAATTTGAACATCACATTAGGGTCTCTCAAAATGTCATAGACGACGATCTTTAAGTGACACTCTGTATGGAGACCCAACTAGTTCAATATTACATTCATTTTTTTTTACTTTGTCAAAAAGAGTAGCTCTAAAAAAATGAATGAAACTACAAAATAAGTTTTAAAATTGTTTTACCAATGTTTCGGAATGAACTCAGGCCAGAAACCTGGCACAGATGTACAGCTTCCTAATTCAATGTTTAAATCGATTCTAGAAGCTATTGTAAAATTGTCCACCGCTTTTAACTGAGAAGATGAAAAATCTTCATCAGGTATTGAAGAACTCACCATTTCCAAGAACTTGGCTTGGTATCTCGACATGTTCCTGTAAACTTCTACAGGAAGTGTCATCTTTGACGTCTCAACTTCGGGCTCCTTACCTGTGAAACAACATTCACTCATGAAGTCATTTATCATTTATACACAAATTAGGGTTCTAACAATAGTTCTTAGCAGCAGATACCCACTGTTGCTGGTGCTGCTTAAATGGCGATAGACGATGTAGCCCACCGTCGCCCCAACAGAGAGCCCCGCAGCCAGAGCCACCATTTTCCTGGAGCTTAGGGAGCTCTTGTGACCTTCCTTCACTGCATCCATGACGCGCTGTACACCCAGCGGGACGCTCCACCTAAACACAGACATGACACATGTCTCCTTCCATTGCTGGTGTTAGGACTACGAATGTCCTGCACATTGTCTCTCTATGTCCTGTTTTATCAACTTCTGACTGTCAAGTCTTTACAGGAAGTCAGCTGTCTTTTATACCTTTTGAAAAAAAGGAAAAATGAACATCACAGCATCCAGATGAACCTCGTGGTGTCATGAACAATTCATGTGTTTTGTTGGCTGGATGGGCAGCTGTACAATCATGCAGCACAACAAACTTAAGCATTAGCAAGCCTAAAATTTAAAACTGTAAATCAGGCGTTCCAAAACATTTTCATAATCAGACCACTAATTGATTAGGTTTCTCTGTGGAACCCCAACTAATTAGACAATGTATTGTTTTTATTTCATGAACCAGTAACTGTGTCATGTATAAACTATAGACTGTATATAAAGATAGACTACACGTTCCCACTTCTTTCCACATTAAGAAAATATTTCGGTTACTGGTGCTGCCATCTTGTGCTGGTGACGTCATTTGGAGCCACAATATCTACGTCTTAGATGAGCTCGACATATTGAAGGTCAGTTTCAGATGTAAATTGGGATTTTTCAACCCAATATTGGCATCAAATCCCTTATTGACCAAACTTAAACACACAAACACTTAAACATACTTAAGTGTGATGAGAGCCACTTAAAATGACAGAAACCATCTTTCAGATTTTTTCTTTTTACATGTACTTTGATTTTCTTTGGTTTGGTCCATGTCCCATTTGCTGACATGGAGGGGACGGGGTTTATGATAAATACTACAGTCACACCTACACTACAGGGATCCAGTTGTTCTGGCTTCACTTTAGGGGGCTGTCAGGTTGTCCATGTTTATATAGAGTCATTCTTTACCTTGAGAATTTCGTTTTTTCTTGATCTTGAAAACAATTTCAATCAGTGGTCCATTTAGTGGCTTATCTGAGGCTCTTGATCGAGTTTCATGAGCTTCATCAGCAGATGGAATTTGCTCAGCTGTCACAGAATTGTAGATATTTAAGTTATACAATATTCTGAGCACTGATAAGTTCTTAATGTGCATGTTGCCGAGATCCAAAGTTCACTCGTGATCTTTGAAGCAGCTGTGGAGTAACCATCTTTGTGTGATTTGATAAAAAGCTTGTGATGAAATTAAAACTCATTGGTGAGAACGAAACTGACTGTTACATTTGTGATTCTGTAACTGAGACAATTCACTAAACTAAATCATTGTCCCAAATTCCTCAGACTGCAGGAGATTCTTACAGCATGGCCTCACTATCTCAGACAGTATCATTTGCAAGATTGTCGGACATTCAAAAAAGAAACATGCACAAGCAGTCACATACACAGTATAGTCCTCTAAATGCTTAAACATTTAGTGTATACTGTACATACCCAAACAGCACTGCGCCTGTTATAAATGCACAAAGCATCTGTCCTGACCCTGGCAGCAGGGCGTAATGCACTGTAAGCTGCTGCTGCAAACACTTGAATACTGTTTACTGTATTTGGGCGACCTCCAGCCATTCCACTGATCACTGAATACTTGCACCAAATTCTTTCTGAGGCTTTTCACGTGAAACTACCAAAAGCTACACCTTACACGCAGAAACAGAATGCAGTGGAGGAAGCCAACAGCAAAGAGTATTGGGGCTATATACCGGGGAGCACACAGCACCACCATGCAGATGCGTGTCTCACTGGGAAAAGAGGGCTCTGGGGCTGTAGTTGAGAAACACCTGGGACCTGGACACACCAACGTCCATCTCAAAAGAATCGCGACAGTAAGACTCAAGTCTTCTCCGATCCAGGCTCTGTTTTTTGTGAACATCCAAGTTCAAGACTACTGACAGAGAGAAGGGGAACAAAGTGGCATCATTTCAACTCACTGCAGGACAGGAAATGGTCACATTACACTGGGATGCACATTTCAGAAGAAACCATTAACACTGACTTACTTAATACAGTTCTTTACTGAAGCCGCCGATAAAAGGCCTAGCATAACACAACAGGACGACTAATCGCCGTCTTGAATTTTCGCAAAATTCAATCTTTCTTCCTGAAAAATTTACAAATATCTTCACAGAAACGTCCGACTTTCTGAAATTGCTCAAGTGTTTTGGAAAGATCCAGCAAGCAGCATGTTGTTCTGTTGTTCAATAATTTAGTGAAACCATCATAATTATTTGTAAAACATGCAAAACATTACATTTGTATATTTAGAGTGAATTATTTGGACATATGGACATTTGGAGGCAGTGACTGAGTTTGGCCCTGCGTTGAAGGTGTTAGCAAACAGGTTATTCACACTGAGATTTCAACTTCGATTGGATCAGATCACATTATAACATTGTTCTTTTTATGCACAAAGTGGATAATAAACTACAGTCCTACTCAAGTACTCATCTGCTCCAATTAACAAAAACTAATGAGCGCAGACTAAAAGGGCTACTTTAGCAATGGTTTCAGGACAGTTTGCAACAAATGGAATGAAATTAACCTTGGTCTAAAACAGAAATAAGTAACTAACAAGTCACAAAAGTTGGATCATCTCCCAAACAGAGCTATTGTGAGTAATCACTACATAAGCCACTTTCTGCATTAGCAAAACAAATACTATTTCAAGGTTTCCAAAAGTCAAAAAAAGAGAAATCTCCTGAGGTCAGTGACACGTTGATCTTATATCACATGGTGACCTGTCATCCCTGTGTGAAGAATAGCTGGTTAGGAAAATGAACAAAGTAGCAGTAGAGTTTCCCTATGAACACGTGCACTGTTTTCACTCTCCTCGGGTACGTTTATATATCGAAGCTATAACTGATCAAAAGAACAGCAGCTTCACATGAAGTTTATCTCTTCACATCAAGCGAACCACTACTCTAACAATGACTTGACCCAGTTGTCCTTTCAAAGCAGCGAACCAGTGTTCATGTATATTTACTCCATCTCAAATGAACAGTTTTATATCTGATGACCTGTCAGAACGACACTTTCTCCTCCAGTGTGCCAGGCTACCGTTAGCTCGCTGCTGGCTGACGCAGGCGACTCGGGGATCCAGTGAAATGAATCAAACCTCATTGCAATGCACGCGTCCTCAAACAAGACACCATTTGCAGGTTATTCTAACTCAACATGATGTTATGAAGCGTGACACTCACAGGCAAACTCTCTCTTTCTTCAGGCTCGACCTTCTCTTCCTCCTCCTTCTTCCGTGGCGACTGCCTCTTCTCCTTCTTCTTCTTCCGCTTCTTCCGTGTTTACTGGCGGTGCACAGACCAGCTCATCGACGCATTACCGCCTCCTGCTGGACTGGAGTGTCACTCAGGAGGTTATGCAGGGAAAAAAGTAAAGCGAAATTAGCGTATGATTAAAAACCAAGACACGAAAAGAACCAAATTTAAAAAAGGCCCAATTTTTGGTTTTATGCAAAGTTTGACCGGCAGCCGATGAAGCTGCTGAAGGACAGGAGTGATGTGATTAATGGAGGGGGGTCTGGAAATGTTGCGAGCGGCAGAGTTCTGGACTAGTTGAAGTTTATGAAGGAATTTGTGAGGGAGACCAAAGGGAAGGGAGTTACAGTAATCAATGCGGGGTGTAACCAGGGTGTGAAAGAGAATGACGCCGCTGTTGGATGTGAAGGAGAGGCAGAGGTGATTCATGTTACGTAGATGGAAGTTTGCGGACCGAGTAACATTATTGATGTGAGCTTTGAAAGATGCTGTCAAGGAAGACACCCATATTTAACCTGAGAGGAGGGAGAAACTAGAGAATTGTCAATGGTGAAGGAAAAACGGTCTGATTTTGACACGGTGGATTTGGTGCAAATAAGGACAACCTTGGTTTTACCACTGTTGAGTGTGAGGAAGTTGTAGGAGAACTAGGATTTGATTTCCTGAAGGCAAACAGAGAGGGAGATAGGCGGGAGGATGGAGGTAGGTTTGTTGGAAAGGTAGAGCTGGTTGTCATCTGCATAGCAATCCATGAGGTGCGTTCGACCTGATGCGGCGCTCTGCAACGCTGACTTAAAGAGATGCATGCTGGTCCTAACACAATGCATGCTGGTTAGAAATTTGTCCGAGTTTATCTAGGGCTGCAATACATCACCAGGTCACATGACCTTAAAACATCATGGGAGCGAGCCGGCTGCAGACCATACAGATGTTCTCTTCCAGCTGCAGCACCTTGAGGTGTTTGTGACTGTGATGTCACAATTCTGCTCTGATTGGCTGAAGGCTTCACTGACATGCAAAACGTATCTTATGTTTTAAATCTAAGAATTTAGATCTAAGAATTAAGAATTCAGATTTTCTGCTCAATATATCCATCCACCAAAGGTGGGGAAAGTATATATGTGAGGCTATATAACCACTGGCAGTGTATCTGTTTTTTTCTGTTATGTTATTCCATGTGTGCCTTATTTTGTGTCTAATGTAGTGATTAATATAGAATTTCCAGTATCTATTTACAGTAAAACATTTTGATGCACTGTGGGCTCAATTTTTGATAAATCTAAAATCTTCAGGTCAGCCACCTCCTGCACAGTAAACTGTAACAAAGAGAGAAAAAGAAAAAGATTTACAGCGTCTGGAGGCGTATGGAGAAAAGCCATTTTTCCGTACCTGGAAATTAAAACAAATAATAAGCTGTCAGGCAACTTGGCTTTGCAGTCACCCACTTTGAATACTGTTGAACACAAAAAATCTATAAAAGACGACTCAATCAAACAATGTATTAATAACTTAGAATGAGCAAAGCATGTTTGTCCTGAACAAAGCATAAAGTGAACACAACAAGTCAAAACTTGTGTTTAACCTTGGAAGAGGGAAATCCATCTTGGATGAAAACCAGCTCATCTCGAATGGTGAGGGTCGAACCTCAATGAGGTGGGAAGGAGCTAGAACAGGAATCAGAGGCAGGGAAAGAAAATATTGTTAAATGCCAGAGCCTGTGAAAGTACACAGTAACATCACAGTTTTATGAGGATCAGGTCATCTTCTAACCTCTGTTACATGCTCAAAGGTGTCAAAGGATCTGTCATCAAATTAGGACAGAACACGTCCGTTTTAGCTAAATCTATGTCAATCAACAGTGATTAAATATTGTGTATATAATATCTTATAAATAGACTCCTGAGCAGGTGAAGGCCGTCCCTCAGCGACAGGGGAGCAGCAGAGGGAACAGGGAGGACCTGGAAGAGGGAAACAGACACAGATCAATAAGATAAAAACACATTTGAAAAGAAGAAACTATCAAAATAGAATTATTTCAGATATTTTCACTTATTTTACTGACATAAACTGTTGGGGAAAAATAAAAAACACACTGCATATGACCAGTAGGTTCTCCAGGAGCTATTCACCTCTGTTATGAAGTCATTACAACTGTTACAACACAGAGCAACTCTCATTTTGTTTCCTATTGCTCATACAGTGATGCAGTATAACCATCTTTCAAACAGGAATCTACAGCTTCCAACCATTTGTATTGCTCATCAGTTCATATACTGAGATAAAACCAAATTAAAATGAATTTATCAGTGAAGATAAAAATCGAGAAAAATAGTACTAATGTACAAAGTAAGAATTAAAGCTTATCTACAAAACAAGATTCAAAACATATCTATGTACAAACATAGTATAATCTTATCTAGAATATAACAAAGAACTAAAACCTATATTCAATATATAACAAAAATAAAACTTTTCTCAAAAATGTAAACTTATCGATGTACAAAAATTGTTAAAACTTATGTAGAATACAACAAAAAACTCAAACTTATCTACAATATAACAAAAATAAAACTTTTCTCCATAATAAGAATAAAACCTTATCGATGTACAACGTACTACGTTATTTGTTTTTTATACATACCCGATTGCGGCGACCTTTTTTACCCATGAGAACAGATTTTTCCATTAAGTTCGAGCGCCCCTTGCTTGGCTGGGACATTCTATCCTCATCGCTTTTTAAATTTTTTTTTAGACTTTTCCCCCACACTTCACCTCCTCTTGCAGCCTAGGCATAACTGTACTTTCTGACCTAAATGAGAAGTGAAAAAAGGAATATATAGACATTTATTTATCCATTTTCCGATGCTACCCAAACAGTGATGATATCATAGAAAATGTTTACTTTATTTTACGGGCATAAACTGGAGCTGCGTATTTTGACAGGTTGTGGACATTGCCTCTTTTCAGCCAGTTGAATATCAAGTAAAGTACAAACGTTGGGACTGAGTATACTGCATACCTGACTTTGGCTATTTTGCTCATTCGTATATATATACGGTGAAAGTTAACTTACTCTAACGCCCGGGCCACACTGCCAGCATGTCTGCCGATCACACAGGGAGCAGAGGCCCTGTGGTCCCAGACTGCTCACTTAATAAAACTGAGCTTTATGCAAACACATAGCTCTCTACTACTTTACATAAATATGTAAATGGTGAGTGATATAAAGAAGAAACTGAAACTGCGACTTGTTGGTTTGAATGAGTTTATTGCAACTAACCAGAGAGTGCAAACGTCACATTAGGGTGCACACGGAAATACTCACACGCTATACAAGATGTCAATAATTAAAGTTCGAAGGATCATTTTAGAAGTGTTGTCTTAGACACTGCTCGATGGATGACGGCACTAAGCTTATATATCTTTTACCAAACTGTGGTAAAGTTTATTTGACACAGAGAGTCTCAAATATATAGAACAAGGGCCCCTACTCTCTGTCCAATGATTTTGTAGACAGCCGCACAGTCTGAGTTTCTGAGCTCTGCCACAACTTTTGCCCTCTGCTCCTTCGGGAAAATCATGAAAGCGTTTGGCGGCTTCTTGACCTACAGCCTTCTCTCTTGATCTGGCTGGCTGATCTGGCTTTCTCTGTCTCAGGGAAAAAACAGAGAGAGAGCATGAATTTCTGCTGTGTTAAAACTGAGGAAAAGAACAACGATAAAGTTGATTAGGATCTTGGAACATAAATAAGTAATAAACATATGAAATATAAAGTGACTGTGTTTGAGTCGGAGTTCGCCTTTGTGGTGGTCAGCCACAGAGGATGAAACAGTCAGTCAGACTTACTGTGAGGTGCGGATGTTCAATGGAGGAACATCAGAAGCGAGAGGAAGAGCTGTATAGACCGGATATTTTGGCCTTATCAAAATCAAAAGCAGCCTTTTGGCTTCAGGGTGGAGCCAAAAGGCTGCTTTTGTTTTTTTACCAAGCATTTTGTTTATAAATACATCACTGGATGATATAAGAATTGTTCGCTGTGGCTACTTAGGACTAAGGGAAGATGGGGAGCTTGTGTTGTGTCTCTTCCACCCCTAGAGGCAACATAACATATGAATAACGTCCCTTCTAGGCAGCCATTGGTCAAACTGAGCATAGCGTTTGTTCACAAAACTAAGGTCAGCCACAATCCAGTATGTCAGCTGATAGTAGCTGTACAACGCCCCAGTTCTCTCCTACTATCAATCAATCAATCAATCAAATTTTATTTGTATAGCCCATATTCACAAATCACAATTTGTCTCATAGGGCTTTAACAGGGTGTGACATCCTCTGCCCTTAACCCTCAACAAGAGTAAGGAAAAACTACTAAAAAACCCTTTTAACAGGGAAAAAAGAAGGTAGAAACCTCAGAGAGCCACATGTGAGGGATCCCTCTCCCAGGACGGACAGAAGTGCAATAGATGTCAAGTGTAAAGGAGAACATCAGCAAGATAAGGGTACTATACTATACAAGATACTAGACGGGAGAGTAGCAGAAGGTATGGGTAAAGTCACCACCAGCTTCTTTGCTTTGTTGATGTATTCTGGTAATGTAGTCCATGATCCAGGACACCAGAGGAGCATCCACCTGCATCGCAGTCCTCCCCAATGGAGAAATTAGGGAAACATGATTCATGTTGCACCCCCCCAGCCTCCAGGTGGTACAGGTTTATTGGAACAGTGGTATAGATTTATCTGGTTGGTAAATGATATGTGAGGTCACCGGTATACCTCTGGGATGGGCCTTCATCGGGAACCAGGTGGGATGGATTCTACTGCTCCTGTCTCCTCTCTTAATGCAACACACAAGCTATGTGAAGCTGGGGAGAGTTTGGCCCAGTTTCATGTGACTGGAGTCCCTGGAGATCATGAAGAAAACACTGGGGTGTTGAGTCCTGCAGTAACAGTGGAGGACATCACATGCAGTTTGTGGAAGGCGGTGAAAACAACCAACATGGCATTTGAAAGCTCCTTGGGAATGTAGTATGGACATATCCCCAGAGTTAACAGGTCAGTGTCAGTCAGTAATGTGACTAAGGTTGTAGTAAGTGTTGTTAACATAGTGAGGGTTGTGGGGAAGTTCTAGGGTGCGTTCGAATTGACCAGTTTGGTTAGGAAGGTTCTTAAATGAGTGAAATGACCCAGAAGTATTTCAGCAGCCGCCATAAGAGCTGTTCGAATTTTCTAAGTGATCAGGAAAGGATCTTCAATGCTTCCTATCTTAACTCCTTTAGCACATAGGAAACACCAGACTGTCCTTTATGAAAAGAAAGGAGAAAATGCCATTATTCGTTCTATTCCATTATTCTTTGTGGCAGCAACATTTAAAGTGATGCAACATCGTAGTTGCACCTGAGCAGACATTATATAAATATATTTTAAAAAACAAGGAGCTATTTTATTCTCGTGACAGGATTCAGAAATGATGTAAATCCCGACATGATCGGCTGAGCCCCTCATTTCTTCTGTCACATCTGTCCAGTGAGAAACAGATCAATATCACCTTCAGAACATCATTAAAACATAATACAAAAGTCATTTCAATCCCCAGATTGTGGAATGCACACAAACAAGATTTTCCTCTACTTTATGTTTTCTCCATGTATATTCCTCACGCAATTATATTATTATTTCAACATTTCAGTCCCGTTTGTTTTACTTTCATTTTCAATTAAATCAATATTGTTGTCACTTCCTGTGAGTAAATGTTCCCTCTGTATGAACTGAAAGCATCTTTTCTCAGAACTTTACTGTAAGTGTCGGTGCACAGCCTACAGTACAGATTACTGTACAATCTGTACGTATATATCTTCTGTTATAAATAAAGTTAGTTTAACCCTAACCCAATGTAATTGGAGTGGATTTCCTCAGCACCACGACCCTCCTTTCCTAACTCCTTACGACTTCTCCTTCACATCTTTTCAATCCCAATCAAGGAATAGTGGGTAAGAAATGAGATTCTTTGGACTTTTGGGCCGCAGCACTAGTTTGGGGGGAAAGGGAAATAGGTGGATCTGGGAGCAGGAACAAAGCCTGAGGAAATCTGGTGGACAGGTGAAAAAAAGAGAAATGAAATCATGATGGTTGTTAGTGATCAGCCACTGGAGCACACCCACTTTCAATGAATTCACTTTAGTAATTTATCAGAATTTCTGCAGTTATATTCAGCCAGATACAGTTGTAGTTAAGCCTCTCTTCTGTTTTATTAGAGATGTATTGCCTCTCAAACACTGATCTGACTGTGAAATATGCTAACATTAGATCTTAAATTATTTGTTATATAGCTTATTTTGTTTGGTTGTATGCAGCCGTTGATTGTAGTTTTAATCAAACTGATATGTGAGAAAATGTTCAATTAAAGAGGAGGTAATCATGAAGTCACAGGACATGCAATCCCCTTGTCTTGACCATGGGCCACAAATTAACATGGACGACATGTCTCCTCTTCCTCTCACTATATAAAATTATGCCACAAGATCTCGGATGCGGATGCTGCCATCTTGCACTTTCGACGTTATTTGGAGCCAGAGTCTGTGCAGTAATGATCGTGGTGTGCAGCCACAGTATCGAGGTCCCGCTGATTCACTCTCATCCAATCATGAGCCAATCTCAGCTGTCACTTATGGCAGTTCACCCTGTTTTTACAGCATCATCCCTTAAACATACATCAGAGCTACAGGTCTTTGGAAAATTAATTTGATGTGTACTGTGACTTTTTAGTTTAGCCAATCTGCTAACATGGAGGAGGAGTTTATGACCTATACTGCAGCCAGCCACCAGGGGACGATCCAGGTGTTTTGGGGAGCTGGCATGTCATCTATCTTTATAGAGTCTATAATTTTGAGCCCCCACTACCAAATTCTGCTGATCTGACACGTTTTGCCGATGGCCAGAACGATGACAGGCTGTATCTGGCAGATCAACATGTATCCCTCATAATATTTATGTAAAAAAGAAAAAACCAGAGGAAGGATATGTAGCATAGGACACAGAAACAGGATGGTGTTCATGAGAACAGAGGAGAATGAAGAATGAAAGCATCTTATTATGTGACAGCCGGAGCAGCAGCCACCTCATTAGAGTGCAGGAGATCCCTTACACCAGGAAGGTGATGATACACAACTTTATGAGCGCCTGACACTCGGATGGCTTCGAGGGCCTCGCATGATCACACAGTAAACGAAATGAAAACGCACAGGAGTCGTTAGTATTCATGGCGGCCTATGTCCTTGTAACGGCGTGGAATTTTGTTTTTTATCTCATTGGAGGATCTCATCCATTATTTAGGATGCAGGCACGAACCAACAGACGCTCCTCAATAATTCCTGCGGAGCTCGACTGCCTCTGCTGCTCATTCACTTACAAACTTTCTCTCCTCCTCTTCCCCTCTTTTTTTAATGACTGTTTTCTGTTTCCTCAGCTGCTTGCTCTCTAATTTTCCTCAACAGGCATGTGTCCGGTTAACCCCCCCCCGCAGGCTTCGGCACACAGAGCAGTGGGTGATGAGTACACACATACTGTATATGCTTAAAGCCCAGGAGGTGCTATAGAAGAAAGCCAGTGATAGAATCAGACAGAAATGTTAAGTTGCCTCAGATGAATATGTTATGTGGAAGCCTGAGTGGGCCCCCGTCATTTGTTAATTTCCTGCCAGGCTGCTGTTTTATTCATGTCCTTCATGTACATACTTCAAATGTGTGATGTTTGCATGCAGCTGCGGAGTGTGCGGAGGGACCGGCGGTACAATCGCATTGACCCCCTGTTGACTTGCACACATGCACCCACCAAAACTCCCATGCGGCCGCGGCCTGCTGCACATTGGCATTCTGCGCTGTTTCCCGAGCCTGCGCCTTTCACACCCAGAGGAAGATTCACCGTGATCCAAATGTTAATCAGTGGACTTATGAGATAAGATTGTCATTATAAAATGTGCAACATAGCCATTCTTTACACTTTGTGACTAAAGGTATTACAGTGTTTTATTATTTACATGTAACGCATACCAATCCTGAGTCCATGTACTTGCGTGAGCTGAACAACGGGTGGCAGTGTTGGATTGGAGAGGGCTTCTTGGTGCACTGAGGGTTTTCTCTTATACATTTACCTGATTTGTGATGATTGAAGACACTCCTAGGAAAAAAAAACATATGGGTAACAGTGACGGGCTGCTTGAGTCTTGTGTGAATGTCCAAAACGATTGAAACCTGACCATGTGTCTCCTTGGAGTAGGAATCATGGAGGGCTGGAGCCCAGTAGTTGTGAGGTATAGGTATGTACTGACCACTGTGCTCTCCTCTGACATACTCTGCTTATTAGACCCTCAGCTCATTGACTGGAGTCTCCTTACACCTACAACAACTAGTGAGACAGCTGAGAGGAGAGATGGATGCATTGAAACAAAGCCAAGCACAATGTTTACCAGCCCTCCCCCCCCCCCCCCCCCCCCCCCCCCCCCCCCCCCCCCAGCTTTTAAAAGGGAGCTTGGAATGCACGCTCTCTTGTTGTCAAAGCATGAGACTTCAAGGAAAGGCAGGAGATTTATAGCGCTGTGGTTTTTTTTTCCTCGTCTTCCTTTCTTTTAAGTGTTTGTCCTTGAATGAGCTCAGGTGTACTTTGAGATTTTATTGGGATGTGGAGAGGAGGAAGGTCAAACCAAAATAAAGACTTTCTTTCAGCCTAATTTGCAGCCTTTTTGCTCTCTCCATGTTAATGCATCTCGAACCTCGTTCAGTTTTAATTTCCATGCCACCATGCGAGGGCTTCTGTCTGTGTGTTGGTTGATCTGATCTGACATTTCCAGACAATCTATAATTTAATATGCAGTCTGCTTATTTCCCTCCCACCTGTTTATTGAGGTTTTTAGCATTTTATAGTCGATTGAAAATAAAATAATATATATTTCTGTTACAGATACAGAGAAAACAAAGACAAAAATAATACAAATAATAAATAAAATAGAGACAAACAGACATGACAAAGATTCTTATCAACATGAACTGACATACTCATGGGGAGAGCAGGAATATATAATGCATTTCCTTGAGCCAATTTTCACTCTCATTTCTATCACAGTAGTGAGTCGGTGCAGAAGTCAGTCCCTATTACACATTATTTGCAATGTATATATTTATTGCATATTCAGGTCAGATAAATATATAAACAGAGAAATGTATCCACAAGTTAAATAAATGGAAAATAAACAGATATAATATACATAATATACAGTATATACATGACCAGAATTAAATGGGGAATAAAGAAATTCGAAGACAAGGAGAAAAGTTAAATCGCATGTCAAATATGACAATTGTGCATGTATGATTTGGTATTTACTTCAGGCCTAATATGTGGTGAGTGGTAAAGTGGTCTATAAAGGGCTGCCAGATTTCTTCCAAATGCAGATGAAGCATAACATGTTTCATAAGGGCAAAGAAGATTGGAGCCTTTGTTTGCTTCCGGTTTAATATCATCAGTCTCTTTGATAGAAGGGTAACAAATTGTATATCTTTATATTATTATTATTTATTATATTTTATAAAATTTCTATTTTCTTCTATATTGAAGGCTGGTTATCACAGGGTCAGATGATAGACTGTATAGTCTGCAATGTAGCAATCGGGGATGTGCTACACCAACTGCGAGTCAGTCTCAGCTGTCAATCATGAAGTTTCATCTCGTTTTTTTCGCACAATAAATAAATGACAGAAACCATCTTTGGAGAAATTTTATTTGAAGTGTACTTTGACTTTTAGTTTGGTCCATGTCCCACCCACTAACATGGAGGAGGCGGGGTTTATGACCTATACTGCAGCCAGCCTCCAGGGGGCAATTGAGATGCTTTGGCGTATCTTTTGGGCAGCTGTCATGCCCTCCATCTTTATATAGTCTATGGGTCAGATTCTTTAGCCCTTTTGGCTCAACATTTTCAACAGGTTCAAAAGAAAATGTATAAAGGCAAAAGCCTGTGTCTAGCACAGACTGAGGAGTGTACCATGGTTGTCAATGATTCTTCTGTGATACTCCTAAATCATTTGCTCAGGCTGTTTTTAGGTGACCTAATGAGGTGGTGCAATCTAATTGTGAGTGTGGTAAATAATGGAAGTGCCTCATTTAATCAGAGGAGAAGAACAACAAATTCCATTGGTGAACTATTTGGAATATTATGTTTGACAAAGTTGCGTGCCTGAAGAAAATGCAATTGAATTGACTTTGTAACTTTATAAATTATACCTAATATAACCGTCATTAAAAAGCTATTTGAAGGAGTGAATGTCTCTCCAATGCTACAACTGAAAAGAAAATCACCGGAGACGGATGGAGTATGAATGCAGCAGTGACAGGATGCCAAAGAACTATTAGTGCGACTATTGGATTATTTGTAGAATATGAACGTGAAGTGGGCAAAGGCAAAAAGACTTAAACTGGTTGAGAAGATGAGGAACAACTTTTTCTACTTAGAGCGAAGCAGATAGAGCAGAAAACAAATATCTCCAGATTAAAGTGCGGTGCCGTACACGTAGAAGACACCGACGAAGATGTCAGGAGAGCTGTTGGTGATAAGATCCGACGCTGGTGTTGATGTGCTGTCAACAAAAACACGTGATCTCCCCAGCAGAATCAATACATTACATCCTGCCTCTGCCTGCTGCTCCACCACTTAGCTGAACGCTCCGGAGATTTCTGTGTCGTCGTGAGCGAGTCTGAGCAGAGGATTTCGTCCGGATCCAATTCTCCATCCGAAAATGCCTTAGGTCATCAATAATTTAGAGCATTTACAATGTGGTTGAATCATTAAAGTTGTCTTCAATGATTTCTAAATTAATATATCCGATGTGTCTGTTGTCCACAGCTGCTTTACACTGTATGACAAGTTTATCCTTTAGGTCATTAAAACCATGCAGCCATATATGAAGGCAGCAGGACACATGTTAACCTTCGGACTTCAGCTTTTTAATGGCATGAAGCTTTTTTCAAATCTTTGTCTGCAGTTTCTCAGCCGAGTTTAATTCCTGAAATGCCTGACAGTGCTCACAGTGTCACATTACATTTTGAGATGTGATGGGACCATTTACAATATTAGGTCGAGCAGAATTAAGACTGAAAAAGCATCAGAAAAAAAAAAAAAGTAAAAAAAAGTAACAACATGTTGTGCGGCTCTGCAACATATGAGGGTTTGTTGCTTATCTTTATTAGGTTATCCAGACTCTAGTGCATCTTTAGATAACCTTACCTGCACCCCGCCTGTTTATTTGGCTCCACCCACTGAATTCTACCTCAGCAAACAAGATTTTCAGGAGCAGCTCTGAGCTGTTTGTAAAATCAAAAACCCCACTGTGCTCTCCCCTCTTCAGCTGTCAGTCTGTTGTTATGTAATAAGCATTACTCTGCTGTTGTGTCATGAACCTGAACGCCCAAGCAACCTGTATGTGCAAGTGTGTGTGTGTGGGTGTGGGTGTGGGTGTGTGTGTTTTGGGATGCAGGGATCCAGGCGCTGTGTTTGGAGGCTGTCATGAATAAGTGATGACATGAAGAGACTGCTCTCTGGGACTTAGTGGTATTACAAAGCAGTAAGCGAAAATCAGGCCAAGCCCCTGTTGCCTCCGTTGTGCTCCACTCTGCTTCAGAATGAGGGAGAGGGGGATACAGTTGGGAGAAGGGAAGGGAGAAAAGGGAGGCGGAGGCGCACCCAAACACAAACAACAAACTGAGAAGACCAAATCTCTCTCTCTCTCTCTCTGCTTTTAGGGGGCAAGCTTTTAGTGCAGGTTGTCTGTGCAGATTTTGGAAGAATCGGTCATTTTAAAAGACAGGGTAATAACATCATATTCCACTTCCTAGGAATATCCAAGCCAAGGAGGTTATATTTTCATCTGCGTTTGTCAGTTAATTAGCAGGATTACCGAACAGATTACCATGAAACTTAATGGAAGGATGCAGTATGGGTCAGGGAAAAACCCATAAAACTCACAAGCTCTTTCTCAAAACATATTTTCTCTTTGTCATCAAGTCTAGATTGATGAAGCCAGTGTGAGTGAGAAAGACACAGGGCGAAGATGACATATAGCTCATATCAGTGCAAAAAGAAAAGGAGAGAGGTGAAGTGAGGCAAAGACAGCAAGTGCATATGAGTATCTTTAGAAGTAGCTGTTGTTATATGGAGAGAGAGGAGACTGTAACTGATTTTCAATTATCCACCATATAGCCTCACAGTGTGTCTCCATTTAGTCCTCTTTTATTAGGCAGCCTATCAGAGGAGCGCCTGTGTGTACGCCTAATCTGCAACCAAGATGGGACCATTACAGCCCATTTCTAACCCATCTCCCCTCCTCCCACTCTCCCTCCATCATTTATCCCTTCATCCATCCTTTTCTTCTCCCCCTTTATGCTGCCGTATATTTGATTTCATGCTATAAAATCCTGACAGGCAATTAGATGAGGATTTGACCCATTAAGAGGATAAAGAGGGGGTTGAATCTGTTCATGCTGACATGTTTCATCCCAGGTCAGGGCAAAATGTCAAGCAGCTCGGCTTTAACCTTTGTTTTAGGACGACAAATTGGAATTGGACTCAGTGACTTTGCACTGGGTCTGAGCCTCAGACCCTCCACACTCCACTGGGGTGCACTTTGTATCAAAATGTTTGTTTGGTGATGCAACGTTGTTGTGGGGGAATGAGAATTTTTTTACAACGCCTCTCTGATCACCTTGCTGTTGCAGCTCACATTCAGAACAGAACTGTGGTGCTCATACCTACAGGGCAGTGACTTTATTAAAGCACCTATGTGTGCTGTGGGAGAACGATTCTGCTGTGCACAATTTACGTTCAGTCGCAACAGTCAATATAGTTTTAGTGTGATTTTTATTTAGCAACAGTAAAAGAAGATGTAAAGCTCAGGGCGGATGGGTTGGACACCAGAGGTCTTGGCTAATGTCTTCTCTAATAATAACAGGCAGTGGTGGCTATTGTGTTTAATCACGTTTTACCTCTAAACTTAGCTTCTGTCTTAAACTTACTTTAAGTACCTAAAGTGCTAGAACATTTAAGGGCAACATTGTATCAAAGGTTTAAGCTTTATTTCCCTGAATATGTATACATACTGTGTGTGTGTATATACTGTATATATATGTATGTTTATTATGTATGTATGTTTATATATAATTACGTTTCCGAAATCCATGTAAAACCAACATTTTAACTTTTTTAATCCATTTAAACATTGTTAGTACAATATCACTTGTGAGAGGTGACAGCTACTGATAATCAGCATTTTAACTAAATTAATCATGATACTGCCTTTGTAATTGTCTGCATCTGTTAGAGTGACAACCGCATCGGGCTGTCCATGTCCTCGTGGGGCTTGCTGAAGCTGGTAAGGCTAGTGTGTGTTAGTTAGGAGGCGTGACTTTACTAGATTACCAGATAGGCTGAAACACATACACACGTACACAAAACCATGCTGCTGTGAGCTCCATAAAGCCTCCCTGCAGGGCCTGTCACCAGAGGAGTGACAGGCCGATCCGCTCGGATGCTCGTGCAGCAGGCGGCACTGGAGACGAGATAATGTAAATGTCAACGGGTCACAGCATGGACACGCGCATAACAAGCTGTGTTGTCCTTTTTTAACTCCGACTGTCTGCACAACTGTTGCAGCTCACATTCAGAACTGTTGTAATACACATTTTATTGGAATTTTATTTCATTGCACGCATGTCTTTTTAATGTAAGTGTGATTTTCTTCTCCCAGAGCATTGCATTGCAACACTCCCAGCAACAGAGCTGTCCTCATGCATAATAAATACCATGGACCAAGATGTATGCAGCAATTGCATAAATAGTTGATATGCATATTTGAGGTTGCACAGACTACATTTCGCTCTGAGCCATGTTAATGAATATGTTGTGTGGGCTGCAGTGATATTGTTTACTTTTATAATTTAACCTAAGCACAGTGACACTGTTTAGATGCCTGTTAATGTAGAATACATTCTCATGATGTTGTAGAAATATACAGTGTGAAGTATAATTTTACAAAGAATGGAAGAGGGCTCTTTTCTAGCAGCAGGTAGACAGAAAGATAAAAAGGAAAAGTGTTGATGAAAGCAAAGCAGATGCATTTAAATCCCGCCCACTTGGCACTGCCACCACTCCACTAGAGGTATTTGTAGATGTGGGGCAGAGAGGGAGACATCAATACTTTCCCAAGCAAATATATTCAAGTGACTGCAAGTTAAACAGGCCTTTTCCTGGTTTGCTATTACAGGCCCTTTTATGTCTCCTCCACCTGCAGCACTTGTCATGCTCGATAGTGGAAAGTGTTAACTTTATTAGCAGGTTTTGATTTAGTTACCTTCGCCCAGGAGGTTATGTTTTCACCCCTAGTAGTTGGTTTGTTTGTCATCTGGATTAAACAAAAACTACAACATGAAACTTTATGAAACAAAGGGACAAAGGCCAAGAGAGAACCCATCAAATTTTGGGGTCGATCTATTCTTATCTATCTAATATTTCAAGAAATCTCTGTCTGTCTGTCTTTATCTGAAATGCATATCTGTGGAACCCTTCATCTTATCAGCGTCTCACATTGCATGTGTATTGTATTGGTGATATTTGGACACAATGTAAAATTTGAATAAACAGGTGACAAGTGCTCTGTAGCCGCTGTGTCTGGGCCTCATTAATGTGAGTGATGTTGTTGATCATGACAACTGATTGACCAGCTCAGGGTTCTTCAGACTGAGTCGAGCTTCACTAAACCTTGAATAAACAGGTGAACAGCTCTTTGTGCAGCTGGGGTGTTCCAGCTTCAGGGTTCTGCAGACTGAGTCCAGCAGGCTGTCATTATTTGCCGCGGCTCAATTACTGCAGGTCTTTCTGACAGTATCAGAAAGAAAGCTGCAACCAGCTTTACCACAGACCAACAGGCACTGCACTAGTGTAACGAAACACAAAACTGCTTTCATTATGTTTAAATAACTCTACATTAAAGCTGGTGTTGGTAATCCTGGAAAATCTAGTGAGCAGGCTAGACTTTGTGCAACCGATACATCCCACAAACAACATGCATGTGCACTGACAACTGCTAGAAGTCCCCTTTTCCTTGACTCACTCTTTAACTCATCGAACTTAACTATCATCTCTGCTTCAGCAGTGTATGTCTCTCCGGCTGAAGACTGTTCTAAAGCTGCCTCCTCTTCAGTAAATTCATTAGAGTGACAGGTCCTGCAGTTACCAAAGCCTGTTCTGGAATGATGGGTTAAATGTTGCAAAGAATAGCAGGTACATCTATTGAAAAAAAGATTTTTTCTAAGAACTGCTATACTGAAATAAATTAAGCAGAATGAAGTAATAATGTGTTATGAGCTCAGTTTGACTGAAATGTTCATTTGTAGTGATGAGAAATTTTGAACAGTGTGTGGATCATTTCTCTATTAACAGGCAGGTGAGTCTGATGATGCTAACCTGCATTGCAGCAGGTTAGATTTCCAGCATAAGTTAGAATGGCAATGCAAGAATTGAAAGGCTGTCGTTAAAAACTGAAGAAACAAAACAAAAAGAAACATAAATGAATCCTGACATGACCTCACCAAACATAAATCTTGCCTTGGAGTACAGGGCCCAGAGCTAGAAAAGATTATGGTTCGGGTAAAAATGTGCATAAAGAAGTGGTGATCCTCATTAGGAGACAGGAAACAAACAGCATTCTCCTCTATGAAAATCAAGCTTTGTTGACACATCCATTCTTCCCCCATTCCAAGGAAATCTGGGTTTGTCCCAAGCGACTGTAAATCTTGTCTTGAGCAACCAAAACTGCACCAGTAGGCAGGGGAGTCCAATTTTAGAAGAAATGCCAACACTCATTACACTAAAGCCATTCTTTATGCAGACTTCTCCTAATACCGCTTTAATTCACCACTACATCATTTTAACTTGACTTGACTGCTTTATTATCTGTGTTAGTCCTCTTAGCTCTGTATCTGCATTTATAAAACCATCGTCTCACTGTAATTGTAATGTCATGTGGTTAATCCTACTTATTTGTTCATCATGTGGGATAAAATCAAGCCATGCAAGAGAAGAGCCACTGGATGTTCTCATTAGCCGAGCTGTCCCTGTGGGCTCGGATAGAATGCCACACTCTTGATGAGTACTTGTGGATTGTGGCAATCAGCAGAAATACAAAGTGGGCACTTGACAATGTCCACACACTGCAAGGGTCGCTGTTGGAATTGGGCCTTGATTTCAGAGGGCCCAGAATAAAAGATTGGGTTCTAGGTCCCTGTACGGTCAGAACAGTGTGACTAATTCAATGATGTTCAGTTGGCCACAGGTGGAGTGGGAACAGAGAGACTTAAAGGACATGACCATACTGTTAACCACTTACTTCCCCCTTGTCCCCTGAATCTTCTGACACTGAGCACAATAATGCTCATCTCTGTCCTCAGTCACTCATTATCTTTTTTTGTTTTGATTTGACTCTGCCTCCCTCGCTGGACATCGTTGCAGATTATGCCGTCTTGTGTTACTGCATTTTGTTTGTGTTTATCTTTCCTGCTGTGTTTTCTTAACTGTCTGCTTTGCCATGTGCCTTGCCATGTGCTTTTGCTTTGCTTTCAACATGCGCCGCGGTGCACACTATTGAGCTGGCCATTACAAGCGTCTGCTTTAAAGTTAGTCTTAAGCAGTTCCAATTGCTTTGTCACCTGCTCGCTTTGTCGAGCTCCGGTAATAGCCTTCTCAAACGTCAGTTCGGGGTCCGTTTGCAATTGTTCTGACAATCGTTTATCTCTCAGGCCCACAACAAGTCTATCTCTCGCCATCGCATCGTGCAGGACACCAAATCTGCAGGGCTATCAGCTGTATGAAAGCTGTTGGCTGACTCGCCTACTTCTTGTAGCCGCTGATTAGATTTAACTCTCAAAAATCAAGTTTCTCCGAGCTACAAAGTGAGCGTCTAATTTTGTTTTTAACTGTTTCATAATCACTCGCTTCCTCTGTGCTTAAGTGCAGGGAAACCAGTTTCCTTCTCCTCCCATACTATAAACAAGTGCACCTGATTTGAATCCGCGTCAAGTCAATCGCAATGCAAAATCGTTCAAAGCGCTTTATCCACCTTGTCTTAGTCCACCTTATACAAACTGCTTGGGTTTCTCGGGTGTTGAGACTTGAACCTGATTCATATTGCAGCTGCCTCGTATTGACTAGCCGCTAGCCACGCTACATGTTATGTCTACAAGTTTTTCATTCTCTCCACATTCTGCCACCATCTTCAGTTGACCATAGGAGGAGAGGGAACAGAGAGACTTCAAGCACATGACCATACTGTTAACCAGTTCACCCCCTATTTTATTTACCTCCCTCTTTTATTTACTTCCCCCTTGTCCCCTGTGTTCCATACAAAAGGTTCCTACCCGCGTATTTCACACAATACTACAAATGAGAAAATATCAGCCTCCAGAGCAGCTCTCTGGCTCAGCAATGTTTCTGGATTCAAATGTTGCACCAGGAGTTTTTAGGTGGTTATGAAATGTTCTCATTTCAATATTGCTGCCTCTTTATGACCTACAACAGCAAAGGAGACAATCAGGGAGAAAATAGTTTTTTTCTATAAATTATTCTCAATGTCTGTGGCCGGGTCGGACAACCGGCAAGGTCAGATGAAACAATTTATGGCAGTTAGGCCGGAAAAGCCTATGTTTACCTTTTTGCCTGCAAACTTTCACAGTGAGAAGCACGCTAGCCGGTCTTTTATGTTGCAATTTGTAGTAATATAACGATTTACGTCGGGCTTGCAACCGATGTCGATCTGCTGTTGGCTTAGTGAAGACATACTATTACGAGGGAATGTTGCTGACTTTAGCCTTTACGATGAAATTGCTATAAACTAGCAACCACATATTGTAGATTTACATGTAACCAAAGTGTCTGAACGGTGAAAATTATAACGTTGTCTTATTACAATTATCAATCATACAGCAACAAAAACATACATTACCTCATGCATCCTGCAAACAGCTGTGTGTCTTTCTTCACTCCTTTCGAAACAAATGCACATGCTGGCCAGACCAATGTTTTGACGACAGGAGACACTAACGCTTTTAGCCAAAATCAAGGTGCCAAAATCAACGAAAGGTTCCTTGCAGGGGGTTTAAATTGCAGCTTGTTAGTGTAAATGCAACTGTATCCTAATTTAAGACACTATAGCATAGCTAAGCGGCTGATGCTTGCATGATACACATCGTTATTCAAAGCAGCCGGCCTATTTCTCTGTGCATATTTGTTTTAGTTTAACCACAAGCTCCAAGTGCTCCCTCAGTCAACATGGGTGATTGTTGAGGGGTTTAAACAATCCTCCCAGCAATTTGTTGCCCGGGATGAATTAATCTAATGAATTACCTCCAGTCATTTAGATCGAACACTGCATGTCTTTGTCTTTCTTATAAGGTATGGTGTGCTAAGTGCACATCTTGTCAGGCAGTGCCATTAAACCCACATCGTCAGTGAGGCAGGGTGTAAATATAACTCAGAGCCCCTTCTTTGTCTCAGTGCGCTGTTTGTCCCAAGCTACATAACCTGTCTAATATTCTGCTGTGGTGTTTGTGTGGTTAGCGGCCACATTGCAGCAGTCTGGCAGAGTGATGGTTATTAGCAGACGATAATGTACATTTATTGACACTTGCACTGGTGCTGAACCTTTTAAAGGGGACATATCATGAAAATTCCACTTTGTTAGTGCTTCTACACGTTAATTTGGGTATCTGGCATGTCTACCAACCCAAAGACTCTGGAAAAAAAACACTTGCGCGTTTTGTTATGGTTCCTCTAAGTCATGCTTGAGTGACTGGAATGAGCTTCCTGTGTATTGTGTCGTCACAATACACTGGAAGTCTCCCTACATGGCCTTGGCCCACCCCCCACCTCATCCCCCCCACCCCCCCACACTCGTTACGCCGGGTTTACACCGGACGCAGCGCCGCTGCGAGGCAGTGCAGCGCCGTTCTCCAGCGCGCAGCCGCCTGGCTGTTCACACGGGACACGCATTTCTCCGCGCTGGTCAGCCCCATAGACTGTATATATAAGGTCAGCCCGCGATTCTGCTTTCTCCGCTTGTTGTTGTACCCGTTGAATGTCGGGGTTCGGGGGTAAATGATGGTCTTCATAGCCCCCCCCACCCCTCTCTTTCTCTCTCTGTCTATCTGCTTGTGTGCTTGTAGTGGATGGGCAGAGGGGGACATTTAATTATGTGATTGGGAAAATTAAAACTCCAGGACAACAAGGGGAATACAAAGTATGGGATGCATATTTGATAATTTATATCATATAAAATATGTAATTTATATCGTTTAAAATCATGGGGGGAGAGGGGGGAGGGGGGAGCTGGCTCACTAGCATTTAAAGGAACAGGCACTCAAAACAGGTCACTCTGTGGAGGGCTGTTTTATACAGGGTAAAAAGGGTGCTGTTTTATATGATCCTTGTGGTATTTTGACCAAAGTATGTTACAGACATTTCATTAAGACCCCAAGGAACCATATCAACTTGTGGTAAAATGGGCATACAATGTCCCCTTTAAGCGAATAAACATCATTCACTTGTACATGATGAACGTACGTTGGGGCCTATAGTTCTCTCCATACTCATCTATTTACATTCACTCTCCTGACCTCTTTCTCAGACATGGATCGCACACACAGATGAAGGAGATGAGAAACCTTCGCAGCACGATTACCAGGGTTAACACACCGATCAGCTGGTCAACAGGGCTGCCACCCCGTCCCTTTATCCACACTTAACCCAGAACGAGAAAGGTTAGTCTCACCAGGATCAGGCTAATTCATTAAATAGGTTAGGTGTGACCTAAGATTTTTTTCATTTATATTGGGTTGTGTGTGTGTGTGTGTGTGTGTGTGTGTGTGTGTGTGTGTGTGTGTGTGTGTGTGTGCGCGCGCACTAGATAATGTCACTTTCACGTCAGGTGATTCTGGTAAATGGTCTCATTTATTGTAAATTGGTTCAGCAAATTGTTTGGTGTTTCTATCTTTTGATCAGATGTAGAGATACTGACTGTAAATGTAAATATAATCTTAGTACTAGGGCTACGTTGTAGCACTAACGGGCCCGAGCACACGCATTTTGAAGCCTGTTGCGGTTAGTGGAGAGAGCGATCAATGACCAAGCGCACGTCTCCGCGATGCATGCGTTTTGTGCACTGTGGCAACGATAAACGCTTCACTTCCTGTAGCCGTCACACGATGTCGATCCTTGCCTGCTAATTGCTCATTACGGTCCACACTATCAATTGCACATCACACTGTGAACATTTTATGTAAATCGAAGGATAGTTGTAAAACAAAGCTTACTTCCTGTTGCCAGTAGGTGGCGCCATCACTATTATTACATACAGACATATAAATCTGTTCAAGTATGTAGCGTGAGCAATTTTGTGTCAATTGGACAATGTTACAACAACTTCATTTTCACACTGATCAATAGGTGGCGCTATGACCCTGCACTAATATTAACATATGGAGTTGTTCAGGTCAGGATTGTGATCATAGGTCAGTAGTTTGGGGCCGGTTGGATAATGCAGATTGGATTTACAAAGTACTTCCTGTTTTATGGCGAATCAGTAGGTGGCGCTATGACAGTGAGGAAATATTGACACATAGAGCTGTTCAGGCTTGGACTCTGATCATGAGACAGCAGTTTGGTGGTGATAGGACAATGCACACTGGAGTTATGACAACATCGTCTCCTTTGGCGAAGGATGAACCTTCGCCGCACCTCAATGTTTACACAGTTTGAGGAAATGTCACAATTTTGAATTTCCTGCAAACTTTGGTAACAATTTGAGCATGTCTAGGCCCTGAAAAAGCCTTCGAAATACAATAGGGCCTCCCACCGGAGGTGCTCGGGCCCTAACTAGGGCTACATTGTAGCACTAACGGGTCTGAGCACAGGCATTTTGAAGCCTGTTGCGGTTAGTGGAGAGAGCGACCAATGACCAAGCGCACGTTGCATGCGTTTTGCGCACTGCGGCAAGGATAAAACATGTCACTTCCTGTAGCCAGCAGGTGGCGCTGTGATTTTAAGTCATGATTTCTGTGTAGATGTCATCCGGCCAGGACTCTTGTCTTACATGTCTAGTTTGGACTCGATTGGACCAAATATGTCCGAGATACAGAACCTCATGTTTTGATGGTGTGTAATCAAACTTTGATGCCACGCCACGGTCACACCGTGTGATGAAATCAAATATACCATGGTAGTTTATATCTCCATCTTGTTGAGATGACATTCCCAGAAGTTGAAGTTGATCTGATGAAAGCCCTATGACAAGTTCATCAGAGTAAAATTGTAGAAAATGGCCAAAATGGCCACCAAAGCCAAAATGGTGGGCTTCCTGTTTGGTCTAGCATATCTATCCAAGAGACTTATTTGTTTGTCATGAAAAGACACATGTCCCTATCGATTTTGGTAGATGTCGGCCAATTGTAGTGCCGGGGCTGCCCTTTAGGGGCCGCTAGTCAGTTATTTTGCCACGCCCATTCCTTAAAACCATATGAATATAGCAATTTCGTGTGTCACGGCGAGTTGATGAACTTTGACGCCACGCCACGGTCACACCGTGTGACGAAAAATCGATCTTTGAGGTAGTTTTCATCTCCATCTTGTTGTGATGACACTCATCTCCATATGAAGTTGATCTGATGAAAGCCCTGGGACAAGTTCGTCAAAGTAAAAATGTGGAAAATGGCCAAAATGGCCACTAAAGTCAAAATGGCGGGCTTCCTGTTGCTTTTTTTGAATTGCACCTCTGACCTTTTTTGTTTGTCTGGTCATGATACACCTGGGCTACGATTTTTGTGAAGATCGGTGAAAGCTAACTGAGGGGCTTTTCCTTAGATGGCGCTGTTGAGCCATTTTGCCACGCCCATTTCAAATTACTCCAGAATACAATTACTTTTTGGGGTTTTGAATTCCCTGCAAACTTTGGTAACAATTTGAGCGTCTAGGCCCTGAAAAAGCCCCAAAAGGGAAATACAAATCCTTCGAAATACAATAGGGCCTCCCACCGGAGGTGCTCGGGCCCTAATGAATCACAGTTTGGAATTTTAAAGCAGTTATTTACTTTCTTTTACTTTTTCCTTTGCACCAGTTATTTATCCATAATTTTGTACTCTGCAGTATTTATCAGAGTCGTGTGTGTAATTTCACCTTCGGATTTGCAGGTTTCTGGGAAATGGTGTGACATCCAGTGAAGACCTCGCCTCTGTGCTCATAAAAAAAACAAACTAGTAGTTTAAGTTTGATTCAGAGATGAAGAGGAAGTGAAGACAACTCACTTCAACATGCAACGAAAACACAGAAAGTTCTCTGGAGACTTGTTCTCATGAAAATGTATAAACATGTGAAGATGTTGACTTTTGATCTGATTCAAAAAACAAGTTTATAAAGTCTAACAGGTTTGTCTCTACATTCCCCAAGCAAGTGAAGCCGCACCCAGGTGTGTGTGTGTGTGTGTGTGTGTGTGTGTGTGTGTGTGTGTGTGCGACCTGATGACCTGACGGGTGACGACCTGACGACCTGACAGGTGACGAGCTGACGACCTGACGACCTGATGGCTTGACGGCCTGACGACCTGACGGGTGACGACCTGACGACCTGACGACCTGACGACCTGACGGGTGACGACCTGATGGCCTGACGGCCTGACGGCCTGACGACCTGACGGGTGACGACCTGACGACCTGACGACCTGACGGGTGACGGCCTGACGGCCTGACGACCTGACGGCTTGACGGCCTGACGACCTGACGGGTGACGACCTGACGACCTGACGACCTGACGGGTGACGACCTGACGGCCTGACGGCCTGACGGCCTGACGGGTGACGGCCTGACGGCCTGACGGTCTGACGACCTGACGGCTTGACGACCTGACGGGTGACGACCTGACGACCTGACGGGTGACGACCTGACGGCCTGACGGCCTGACGGCCTGACGACCTGACGGGTGACGACCTGACGACCTGACGACCTGACGACCTGACGGCCTGACGACCTGACGGGTGACGACCTGACGGCCTGACGACCTGACGGGTGACGGCCTGACGGCCTGACGACCTGACGGCTTGACGGCCTGACGACCTGACGACCTGACGGGTGACGACCTGACGGCCTGACGGCCTGACGGCTTGACGGCCTGACGACCTGACGGGTGACGACCTGACGACCTGACGACCTGACGGGTGACGACCTGACGGCCTGACGGCCTGACGGCCTGACGGGTGACGGCCTGACGGCCTGACGGCCTGACGACCTGACGGCTTGACGACCTGACGGGTGACGACCTGACGACCTGACGACCTGACGGCCTGACGGCCTGACGACCTGACGGGTGACGACCTGACGACCTGACTCAAAAAAAAAAAAAAACAAGTTTATAAAGTCTAACAGGTTTGTCTCTACATTCCCCAAGCAAGTGAAGCCGCACCCAGGTGTGTGTGTGTGTGTGTGTGTGTGTGTGTGTGTGTGTGTGTGTGCGACCTGATGACCTGACGGGTGACGACCTGACGACCTGACAGGTGACGAGCTGACGACCTGACGACCTGATGGCTTGACGGCCTGACGACCTGACGGGTGACGACCTGACGACCTGACGACCTGACGACCTGACGGGTGACGACCTGATGGCCTGACGGCCTGACGGCCTGACGACCTGACGGGTGACGACCTGACGACCTGACGACCTGACGGGTGACGGCCTGACGGCCTGACGGCCTGACGGCCTGACGACCTGACGGGTGACGACCTGACGACCTGACGACCTGACGACCTGACGACCTGACGACCTGACGACCTGACGACCTGACGACCTGACGGGTGACGACCTGACGACCTGACGGCCTGACGACCTGACGGGTGACGACCTGACGACCTGACGACCTGACGGGTGACGACCTGACGGCCTGACGGCCTGACGGCCTAACGGCCTGACGACCTGACGGGTGACGACCTGACGACCTGACGACCTGACGACCTGACGACCTGACGGGTGACGACCTGACGGCCTGACGACCTGACGGGTGACGACCTGACGACCTGACGACCTGACGACCTGACGGGTGACGACCTGACAGCCTGACGGCCTGACGGCCTGACGACCTGACGGCTTGACGGCCTGACGACCTGACGGGTGACGACCTGACGACCTGACGACCTGACGACCTGACGACCTGACGGGTGACGACCTGACAGCCTGACGGCCTGACGGCCTGACGACCTGACGGGTGACGGCCTGACTACCTGACGACCTGACGTCAGTCGCTGACTTGGGCGTTAATCCACAGTCTGCATGTGTTGCCTGGGAACAGGACACTGACCGACCACAGGGGGGGTCTCCTGCAGGTCCAGGACGTCACATTTCTTTTCCTGCAGCTTGTCCTGAGGTCTTTGAGGGTGGAAAGACTCCACAACATCCACAGTGAGCAGGAGGTCAGCACTGTGTTCTTCCAGAAGGGACACGAACCTAGTGCCAGTCTTTGAGGCCTGGTGCTCGGGGTCGATGCTCTGCACCACGCAGGTCCGCTCCCAAACCTCCAGCTGCTGACGGCTCATCCGGTGGCGAACGTCCCAAACATCTTGCTGTGAGGAAAATGAATTAAATGCATCATCTGCTTTAATTGCATCATATGGTATTTACAAAACTGATTAATACAAATAACAAATCTATTAAATGGAAAGAACAAGCTGAAATGTTTTATTAGGTTGTTTACTGATTAAATCGTATCTGTTCGGTTTAAAGAATCATGGTGTGACCCAGCAGCCTAGTGGTTAGAGGGGGTACTACATGGGTATAAATATCCTGTTTGGATGCCTGGTTACGACCATGTGCTGCATCTACCGACCTTCCCTCGTTCCCTGTGAACCTTCACTATCAAATAAGTAACGTGAGGACAGTCCATATACAGATTGTATCTAATTTCAAAATGTTACATTTTGGAAAGATACAAAAACATTTAAAAAATCTAATTCTGAAGCGAAGTGGAGCAATTTGAGGGCTTTATTTAAAAAAAACTGGACGAGGGAATATTACTGAAAGTCAGGATATTGTGGTAAAATAAGAACATGGAAATTAAAGAGTTTGTGTGTGTGTGTGTGTGTGCGTGTGCGTGTGCGTGTGTGTGTGTGTGTGTGCGCGCGCGTGTACTAGATAATGTCACTTTCACTTCAGGTGAGTATTGCAGTATTTATCAGAGTCGTGTGTGGTTTAATTTCACCTTCGGATTTGGCCCAATTATCCTCCAGTGTGAAGCAGCCTTTACACAAGAGTGTGTTTTTACAACAGTGAACTGATACTGAGGAGACTGGTCTTGTGATCATGTTTGGTATTAACGTCGGTATTGAGTGATATGCTCCGAGGCAGACAGCTCTGAGAATGAAAAAAAATTGAAAATCAAGATGTGGTGGTCAGTGTTGATGTTGTGGCCACAAATAAAACAGTGGGACTGAGGTGTAAAAACCCTTTTGGTTCATTGTGAAACTGTAGCAGGTAAGAGGATGTCTGCTGAGTATTTTCATCTGTTTGTCTATTTTTCTGTTTGTCTGTTATTTAGCAGAATCAAAAAAACTACCAGACGGAGCTCCATGAAACTTGGTGGAAGGATGTGGTCTGGGTCAGGTAGGAACCCATTTAATTCTGGTGCGGTCCAGATCAGGAGCGGAATCCAGGAATTCTTCTTCACTTTCTTTAACATTGCGAGACGGGACTGTTTTTCGACATTTGCATCGATTTGTCACAGAATAATTCATGGTGTTCAACTGGTGTTTTCAGGCCATGCCTACTCAGCTGGTTTTAAGAAATCCACAGGACGGTGTCTGAGGAATTATGTCGTTCTCTCCTTTGACACAGCACCTAAACATACTGCTTTTTGATTCCAGTGATGTACTGACTAGAAAGCTGTTGGGTTGAGCAGAATCACCTTGACGATTTCAGCCTGGCCCAATCCTATGCAATCTTTTAACCCTGGTTCACGTTGAGCCCATGGGTTTATTGGCAATACAAACATGCTTGGCTTTTGGTGGTTCTTTGTTACGATTTCACTCTCTCTCCTCTGCTGTATGATCTAAAATTGATGCCAGAGACCCCGTGGCCTTTCTGTTGGATGCTGAGAGACTTTGAAGTGGGAGAAGTTTGACAAAACACCCTGAGGCAAGTGTTTCATGGGGCTATGAGCGAAGCAGCCTCTCTCCACGTTACAGCAACACGGAGCGAGTTGCGCAGCTTTCACACGGGAAGAACATTTACAAAGATTTTTAGATGCAAAATGCTGGAGCGTTTCACAATATGTGTGTTTGCACAAGTGTGTGACTTTCATGTTTATTAAAGCTGCTGTCCAGAGAAATACATATGTTCTACTATTTTAAACCCACTTCACTACTTACATTTGTACCTAATTTTACTTAATTAATCTTCAATATGTAAACATAAATCCTATCCTTGTAGAGATACAAAGATATCCTTGTGAAGACCAATTTTACTCCCCAGTGAGGACACTTTGGCTGGACCTCACAACAATATCTTCCTGATCAACCTTAATAAATGTTATCCTAATAACCATAAGAGGGTAAGAAGATATGATATTTTTGATATGAACCTAATAACACTAAATCATTAACAATATTATTTTAAACCTTATTAGAATCATCATTAGAAACCAGTTCCTTTCTGCAAAATGGCGCTCACCTGAGCACCTCCACTTTGGTTTCTAGACCCATGCCTCTCAAGTTGTTCAAACCATGACGTGACCTCCCAGAAATGTTGGTGAGTTTCCTACCAAATGTTTAATCTGCAGGCCTGTAACCTGGTCCACTGGGAATTATTTGTTTCACCAGTGTACTGTTGGCCATATCTCCAGCAACACAGTAAAGGACAGAAAAACATGACGAGGAGACTGACACACAGAGACTGAGGACACAATGAAGAGGAGTCAAGGATCGAGCAGAGCTGAGCCACGCCACCGGAAAAGGTTTAGTTCCGTACAATTTAAGGTTAATGAATTTATGTTTGTGTAAATAAAAAGATTTTGAAAAGTGAGTGGTTTGTGTCTGGCTGTTGTTGGGAGACCACAGTGGCAACTATAGTATTATAGTTTCTAAACGTTGCGATCTTGGTTGGTATTTTGTAATCACAACCCAGTAGACTAATTGGTTTGTATAATCTACAGTGTGTGAGAGTGTTCATGTGCTCAGGAAAAGAGAGCAGTACAGAAATCAACAAGGTAAGCTTGCACCTTGAGGAGCTGTGACGCTGTGTGAACACAAGGGTGGAGACCATTTTAAAATGTTCACATTTGCGGGTGACATCCAGGGTGGATGAACTCTGTCTACCGGTGGCAGGAAGAGCCTCCAGGCATTAACGGAGCATGCGGGTAATGAAGTTTGCTGGTGAGGTGAACGACAGCCGTGACGGTCTTCAGGGACCAACAGTATCCATGACAACACCCTGTCCCCTGATTATTGTTTCAAAGCAAATGGAATGTAAATGTTTGTGCTTTAGTTTGCCCCAAATTGTGCAGACGTCATCCCTCCATCTTCCCTGAAACATCCAGATTATAGCTCAGTAGATCATATACTTACCCTGGATTAAGAGAATATGTGTCCAGTAGTTAAACCATAACTACTATCTTTGTAAGATCCAGAATTGCTACCCCCTCATTCCATTTCCCCTGTACGCACACATAAGCACTGGTACAGAGCTTTGTCAGGTTGAAGCTATATTTATTTATACTTTGTTTTCAGGTGAAGAGACATTTGGGCTGTTTAGAATGCAGCTCCAGTGCTCTTTGGATATCTGTGTGCAGCAGTCCTGCTTTCAACACCACTGACAGCCTGAGGACACAAAATAGCCCTGTGGAAAATCAACTCATGCCACTTATTCGCTGTAGGAAAAGAAAAAAACCTACGAGCAGAGGTCTGAAGTGTACAGGTTTGCTAATGTCGCTCTCCAGCACGCACAGAATGACCCCTGGCTTTCAAACAGAACAACACACACAACAGGTGCAGGAGACAAAAGGAAGGGAAGAGATGCAGGGATTTGAAAAAAAGCCACACGAACACTCTCCGATAGCTCAGGGACAGTGTTAACATGCTGATGTTAAGCAGAATGTTTACAATGTGACCACTGTATAGATATTTATCATGGACCATAGATCATGATGACGGATGGCGAATCAGAGATCGTGATGGTGGAGGCAGCTGATCGTCGACTATGATTTACAACAAGACTGCTTGATCCTCAATATGTCTACTCACATACTCTGCCATTACCGACAATAACTCCTCTATTCATTTGTCATTGCTGCTCCCTTCATCTCTATCAGACATTTTCTGATGTATAAATACTTTAAACATTGACACACTTCTCCATTATCTTGTTACTTTGCTGATGTTCTCAGTTACACGTGGCATCTACTGCACTTCTGTCCGTCCTGGGAGAGGGATCCCTCACATGTGGCTCTCTCTGAGGTTTCCACGTTTATTTCCCCATTTCTTTTGTACTTTTTCCTTACTCTTGCTGAGGGTTATGGACAGAGGATGTCGCACCTTGTTAAGTAAATGGTCTGTATTTATATACCAGTAGCTCTTTTATGACCACTTTACAGTACAGTTTTACACACACCTTTTCTCTATTACACATCACTCACACACTGCCAGCACAGCCATCAGCAGCTATGTGGGGTTCAGTGGGTGAATTCAGAATTACTCACTAACCCCTACTATACGAAATTTGTATCAGTCAATCAATAAATCAAATTGTATTTGCATAGCCCATATTCACATATCACAGTTTGTCTCATAGAGCTTAACAAGATGTGACATCCGCACTGCAAATTAAGAAAACACATGTAAATAGATTATTTAGAAAAATATCACTATGCATCAAGAACATTAAAGTGTAATAATTGGAAAACACACAAGACATTGTCTTTGTGCTCCACAGTCTCATGGGTCAGGTGCCTCGGAGGAGACTCAGCAGTGCTCACCGAGAGAGGAGGAAGAGGAGGCACAGGAGGGAGAGGAAGAGGAAGAGGAAGACGATCGTCCCATTCCCATGAAGACCAGGCTCAGGAAGCAAGTTGAGAGGGGGTGAGAGAGGGAGAGAGAGTAAAGGATGCCAGAAACGATCAGTGTTTCTGACGGAGAGGAAGACGTCGGCTTTCCGTCCCAGTGCAACGTGCAACAAGTGCTTTCTTATATCAACTCTCTGCCAGGTACTGATGTGGCTTCAGCACTACTTTGTCACTGAGGATATTGAAAATGGCTGGTGGTTAAAATGTTCTTGTGTTTTGTCTATTTTGCATGAACTTCATTCGACTGCAGTTTTCGTTTCGCTTTTGTAAAATATAGTATCATATAAGTAGAAACATTTACCGATACACAAAGAGCTCATAACCCCATATTATCCAAATAACTCACTTTACTCCTAAAACACAGGCTCTCTTGTGGTTCCAAGAATCTGTCAGAGTCGATTGGGAGGTAGAGCCTTCAGCTACCAGGCTCCTCTCCTGTGGAACCAGCTCCCACTCTGGGTTCGGGAGGCACAATCTCTACATTTAAGGTTAAACTTAAAACGTTCCTTTTTGATAAAGCCTATAGTTAGTTCTGGATCAGGTGAGTCCTGAACCATCCCTTAGTTATGTTCCTTTAGAACTCCCATCATGCACTGAGCACTTCTCCCCTTCTCTCTGTCTCTCTGCCGCCACATTTATTTATTCATTTATTTATTTTACTACATGTCACTAACTATGTGTCTTTTTCCTCCCATAGTCTCTCTCTCTCTCTCTTGCAGGTATCTCTGACTCCAGAGCTGTAGGATAACAACTAGTATTATTCATATTAATTGCAATGTCAATATTGTTATTATTATTACTAATAATTCTAAGTTTATTCCTCCTACATTGTTTTTCCTGGTCTAGCACTGGGTGAGCACGAAGAACTACGGCCGCAATCTAACTCTGCTAACACTTTCCACTACGCGGTGGGGCGCAGGTTGCCATACCCGATGGCCAGCCCGCGCCAGGTCCTCAGTGATCAAGGTGGCTTTTTATAACCACTGTGTCTTCTATGTGTATGGCTCTCCGGTTTTTCACCTGGAGATATATATATATTTTTTTATGATTTGTTTTTCATTTTTCCGTGAATCCAGCAGTGGATCCCCTGCTGCGTTCTCAGTCAGAGGAAGTACACAGAAACTCTCTCATTGGACATTTGCATTCACACATACACCTCAGTTCGATGCATGTCTGAAAGGCAGTTAATTATAGTTATTGGACTTTTTAACAGGTGAGAGATGAAAGATTGGCTAGAAATGCACCACTGCTGTCCGTTACGTCAAAATAAAATCCATTAGAGAGGGAAAGAAGAAAAAGACATCCAGTAGTGCAGAGAGGTCCTGAGTGACTGTGACCCGAGACCGAGCAGATGATTCACCTCTCAGCACAATGATGACCTGAAGCAAACAGCCGAAACAACAGTGGACTCGATTCGGGACAAGCCTGTGACTGTCCTTGAACGGCCCAGCCAAAGCCCAGACTTAAACCCTGTAGAATTTCTGTGGAGACCCAGAGGTGGCAGGTCACAGACACCTTTCATCCGATGTGAGCCTGAGAGGGTTTTCCGGGGGAAATTTACAGAACTTTCCAGAGATTTTGAAGCTGTAATAGCTGCAATAACTGCCTCTAAAAAGAATACTAAAATGAAGGGTTCAATAATATTTCAAAATGAGACATTTCAGTTTGTGATTTATAATGAATTTGAAGTGTTTTACATTGTCGTCACATGTAAATAGATGAACAAAATAATTTTCATCCATACAAAATCAAATCCCCTTTTCAGGCATTCAAAAATGGTTTGAATCATTTCTAAAGCCCCTGTGTGTTTTTTTCAAGAGGCTACAGATCTTGTCATTCTATTTTTAATAGGATTAATTCATATTATAATCACTTTAAATGTGACATAATGTGGGTGTAAGAACATGTACTAGTGAATTACATCCTTTATGATTATATCAACCAGGGACTTCTGGAGTTGTACTTACTATTGTAGCAAGGAAGTCATTTTAATCCAGGAGTCTCATAGGATTTAATATGGTTCTGCTCGAAAGTGTGTGTGTGTGTGTGATTCATTAATATATTTCCCTTTGCGCCTTCATTCCAGTCTGCAGCAGTATGATAATGTAGCATGGCCACTAAAACAGGTTAATCTCTTCACCAGCCGCGACAGCAGGACTGGTGTTGTTTTCAGCTTGTGAGACACCTGCTGTAGTGGGAAACACCACAGAGACAGCTTTGAGTACTTTGCCAGGTATTTATGTGAGTGTGTCTCTAGGTATGGTCACAAAACTTTTACAGTTTAGTATGTAGTTTGATGATGGGTCTGACACATGATTACTGAGCAGTGATGTAATAATGTGGTGACACTCCTGCCTCAGAATGTTGATGGGTGTCATGGATATAAGGTGATTCCATTGAAAGATGGCCTCTATAGCTCTAACTTTTCAACCACTGGCATTCCATTGTCAAGTAACAGCTCACGATTCCATCAGCAGACGAAGAAGGTTTAGAAATCTGTTACAGGATTAGAGCAGGTTCAGAAAAGATTCACCTCATGTCCAGTTACACACGTAAACTTCATGTACACGTTGTTGTGTGAGCTGGCTCATTGTGACACTAGTGAAGTTGGCATAAGAAACAAAATGTGGTACGAATGACCTAATTTCCGTATTATTAATCAATTCATTATTCATTAAAAAGGACTGCACGCTTGCATATTGTTTTTGAGATGTAAACTATACTATATGAATGTTTTTTGAAGAAACACATTAATGCTGCTTTTATGACCAAATTTATAAAAAATCCCCATTCATGGGTTGAACATGGCTCATAACGCCACCTAGTGTTTCAGGCAGTGGTGAACCTTGCAGGGCCAATGCTAACATAGAATCAACTGATTGGGACGTGTCTACATCATGACATCTATTTATATTTGAACTTAGACTTAGGCCCACCTCTAAACACATCATTCAATTCCATTCCTAACTTGCAAATGATAAGTTGGAGGCACCAACTGTCTCTTTGGAAGAGCAGCTTGCTTTTTGGTTGAAAGGTCATGTGTGGCTCTCTGTCCCTTTGGCTTTCTTTTCTATTCGTTTTCATTTACAGAGGATTGTTTCTGTTTCTGTTCCGATTTTGTAAAACCCAGCCCTCCCTCTCAAACAGTCCCCTGCTTGAGGCTCTGCTCCTGTTTTAAACAGTAGAACCAGCATTTTGCTCTGCACTCATATAGCTGGGACAACAGTTCAATCTTGGTTTCTTCAGACCAGAGAATCTTTTTTTCTCAGTCTGAGAGTCCTTTCGGTATATTCTTGTAACTCGAGGGCTTTCCTTCTGTTTCTTTGGCTGAGGAGACACAACTGTCTGCCACAAAGCCCAGATCAGTGCAGTGATGGTTGACTTTCTTGGACTCCGAGCTGTAGAAGGAATCTCAAAGATAATCAAAAGAAATAGCTACATTTTAACTGTTAAAGGTCTGAATACTTATGTCGATGTGATATTTCAGTCTTTCCTTTTACATTTTTATTTATTTAATTCAAAGCTGCAACACAACAAAACAATTGAAGGGTCTGATTAGACTGATTTTTTGCAGATAACATGTACTATTTAAGTCTGTCACCTTTATCTGAAAGTAAGAAAGAGAGAGATCCATACACTGTCATCACAGCTGTCAGGGCAATTTGAGGTTTGGTATCTTGCCCCAAGGATACTTCGGCATGCAGACAGGAGGAGCCAGGGACCGGACCACCAACCGTCTGGTAAGTGGACGACCCTCTCTACCCCCCTGAGCCACAGCCACAGCCCATAATAAATGTGGTCTCTGGTATTCTGTACCAAGGATGCTTCATCTTGCTCCACAGCTGGTTGACAGTTCACATCCAGCTGTTAATTGTATTATTATTATTATTATTATTAGATCAAAATGTGAGGCAGTTTGGTTTGACAATGGAAGTTCCACATCTGGCGTACACGTTGGTTTTTGACACTTGCTGTGAGAGAGAAGAGAGCAGAGTGACTGTGGAAGACATGTAATCAATATTGTGTCCAAAGAGTGAACCAAAATAGAGTGTGACGCCCAAATGAATCCCTTCGGCCGTTCACGGCACTCAGACACGACATCAAACAAGGTTTCATTGCAGTAAACTTTATTGTCAGCATTACAGATTTTTGCAAATACTTTGATTGGCAGGGATGATGATGATGATGATGATGCGTGTTTCTTCTCTGTGTCAGCAAGCACAACACACATGGGAACAAACAACCTGCTGTTGGTAAAGTCAGTATCAACTGGTGCTGAGGACCTGCTGATCCCCGGCATCGCTCCCATCTCACAGGTCGTCATCTGGGAGAGCCGCCACTCGCCTGTGTTGACATTTGACTCAGCGTATTTTATAAGCGCAGTCTCTGAAGAGAGCCCCCAGCGCCCCACCCCACCCCTTTGTTTTCACTGCAAATGAAATATTGATGAGGCCCCCCCCCCCCCCCTTTTTTTTTTTTTTCATATATTCCGTCATTCATTCCTGCTCTCGCTCTTCCTCTCTGCTGTTTTACCTTTATTCTGTCGGGCCCTCCTTGTCAATCATCACTCTCTCTAATCTTGTGTTTCCGCTGCAGGACAGTGCGTTGTCATTTGTGTGTCAAAAGGTGGAACAGCCAAACACTCTGAGGACAGGGTTAACAAGAACCTTTATATTTCATATTTCAGGATTGATGGTGTAATGGTGTTTACACACCCACACATCAGTTGACATTTACAACTCATCTCCCACCAGATGAATATATGTATGCATAACAATTATAATAATAATTCTTCAGTTATTTAAATATACTCTTTTTTTATTATTATATGATAATATATTGACTAAATATTTAGTTGATTTGCTTGGAGTACTTGAATGGATAAGAAGCATAGTGAGAGTAATTAATCAATAATTAATCTGATTAGTGTAGAATACTAAAGGTGTTAATAGACCAAAGGTGAATCGTCGGCTTATTATCATGATTGGCTGTCTAGGTCAAAGGAATTTAAATTAAAAAAATACATGTACTGTAACCGTGTTAAACTCACTCCAACACACAGGTGATCCTCTGCGTATGAATATAAGACACACAAAATATGCACAAAGTTCCCACACTAGAGGAAAGCCAGAGAAAGAGAGAGCTGGATGGAGCAGGTCCAACAGAATGGAGCAAAAGCTACAGATGGTGTTGTAAGTGGACATCTTGATTATTACAAGCAAATTATTTTCACAGCCCAAGCTTTTCGAGCTGAAGAAGCAGTTGATCACAGTGACAATATGAGCAGTTTCCATTAAATGTCATCCAAGTACATTTTTACTGGCAGATGATCCTCCAGAGGGTCGTGGTCATATCCCAATGTTACATACCTTCATTCCTGTATTCTCTCCCTGAAGCAGTAGACAAGAGAACACAGACAAGTTAGGGAGAGTTTGGTAAAAGTGACTCGTAGTAAGAAATAAGACCTGGTAAATTATTGTCTGATTAACTGAGAGGTAATGTGGATACGTAGCGCCAGATTTTTTATCCCCTTCATATTTAAACACAAGACATTTGTAACAAAGAAAAAAGTAATTTCTCATATTTATTTAAATGCAATATCTGTTATATTGACAAATGTGCTTTGGTGTAAGGAAGCAAAGAATAATCTGTAAAGTTAGAGAAGAAAATGGGAGAAAGAGAAACAAAACATTTCAATGTATTTTCATCTTGTTTGAAACTGAAACTGTAGCACCAATATTAATTCATTAGTATTTCTACAAACTGTTAAACAACCTTAATGTTAAGTGAAGGTGCTCTCAAACAGAGGAAAGCATGCAAGTGTTTTTCATTATTATCAGTGATTAAGTGAATAGACAATAGACAATAAAAAAAAGATCTTTGTATTGATGGCCACTTGTTTTTTATTCCTATTTTTCACATATATAAGACAAAAGCAAATTTCAGTAAAGCTCACCGTAAAAAATTACCAGCTTATGATTTCGTCAAGTAACTTTTAAAACAAAAATATATCCACATCCAGTTGTTAAAATATGCATAAAGTAAAATGTGTTTAATTCTTCACTGCCAGCAATAGCTTTGTGACCCCCCCAATATAAATGTACATATAACATACATTATGATAAATGTTAAACTGTTTACCAACTAATGATGTAAATCAAGGCAATAAGTAAGCTGAGGCCATTAACCTAACCCTAGGACATTAAGGCTCCAGATCGTGTAAGAACCTGAGCAACTCTCACGGTGCCACTACCAAAAGCAAAGTTTATAATTCCACGTCTAAAGTCACATGTGTGAAATGAAACCTCACACAGTATTTGAAATTGAAATTTAACTTTTCAATGCAAAAAGAATCTGAACATTTTATTAAACAATCTATTTCAAAAGCTGCTCTTGCCTCTTCCGGCTAATACAGATCTTTAATGTTTGAATGAGTTTGTCTATGACTATGTTGTTGGTAATAATTTATAATTACAAAGATATTAGATGTAGAAATTTGTGTAACAATTTCTAACTATTATCAAACTGGGGTTTTAGCTCATGTGTGATAATTTGCAATAGCAAGAAAAATCTCCATCAAGCGAGAAATAAGTGCATTTCATGCAATTAGTATTTGACTGCTTGGTGGATGCGTGTCAAATAAACAGTAATTACAAGCAGCTTCACCAACATATTCTGTTGAGACCATGCAAACAAAATAACACAAGATAAAATCATGACCAACTCTGGGCATTTCAGTTTGTGCCGCTGAGGGGAAATGGCAGAACCCGATCTGTAGGAGAGACAGACGGCCTCTCTGTCAATGGCCCCTCTTTGCCTCGCCCTTCATTTTGCCACTGTCAAGTCGCTGTTGACGAAGGGCCCTTCAAACGGACCCTCATGGCGGTTTCCATTAACCACATCAATCAAGAGAGTTTTAACACCTCTTTTTTCCTGAATGAATCCAACTGAATTATTTCCTAGTACAACACAGTTTTTGGTGGTCCGCCATTTGTTTTGTTTGTCTTTCTTCAAATCACTTATCAAATGGAAACCGCAAGATGCTGCTTTAAGAGCACTAGTAGCATCCTTATTGTCTTTTGATGAATGAATCTGCTGTGTAATAAACAAAGGTCCAAGGTCCTTCCTCATCCAAAAGAACAGCCATGCCAACACAAAGACAAAGGACATTCAGGTACCGCTCATCAGGAAGCACATCCTTCAGGAGCTCTGGCCCAGCAGCTCGGTTCCTGGCCATAGGTTTAACTCTTTGAGGGTCCCTGGCTGCCTTCACAACTCTGCTGGCACTGCTCCTTTTAACATAGTATATATTGTAGTTTAGTTGGTCCCTCTGGGTCTTTTTCTCTACAGCTATTTGGTCCAAGCATCAGGTATGTCAGGAGCATTTCCCTGCCCAATGACAGACTTGGCGAGGAGGGACCTGTTCTACACACAAAATACCTATAACAAGAGGTATACTTCTTTTAGATGGTCAGTGTTTCTACCAAGACTGAATGTTTCATTAGTTCTACACCACTTTGACAAACACATTACCCTTCCCTCAACATTTTGTGCCACGGAAACACAGCACTCACAATAATGAAGTTTAATAAATTTGATCAATGAGAACTTTTGGTGTAAAATTTCCTTCTGTTGGAGTGTAAGCACCTCCTCCAAGAAGTAATTTAAAAAAGTCCTCAATGGTGTGAGACTTGTTGAACTCATAATTCAATGCCACCAAAAATGGCTGACAATCATTTAGTTGACCAAACTGGTAGATTTAAATAAAAGTCTTTTACCTTAAAGCACATGTAAAACTCAAATATTTTACTGAAGTAAACAAAGAAAAAATGTAATCAAGTAAAACTAAACGTACCACATTACCTTTTCTACTTTAGTAAAAAGTAACGATAGAAGTTGCTTTAAAATATACCTAAAGTATTCAAAATAAAAGTACTTGCCTCGTCCACAATGTAACTGTCAACATCATCATTAAATACTGTATATTCTGTTTCATACAAGAGTAGAACAGACTGTGTCATATTAAGAAAGAAAGCTGCAGATGATGCTACTGAAACACTTAATTAATGGCGGAGTCTCTGCTGTGGCCTCTTCCGAATCCATTTCTGACGTTTCTTCACCAGTGATGCTTCTGCTGAAAGAATTAGGGTCTAATGTTACCTGCCCGCTCTAATTGGATCTATTAATCAATTCCCTTCTAGATATTGATTACTTTTAAACAATTTGAATGTCACGCAAGACCTGTAGTGGAGTAGAAAGTACATACATGAAAAATGTACTTTGTTACATACCACGATCCATGATGTCTAAGCAGTAACCCATTTAATGCCCTGTGAGTGTGGTTTGAAACAGTAGATATTGTGTCAGTGTTTGAATGCGAAGGTTCATCCAATTACACAGTGTCACCTCTGCTTGAATATATGTTTCTGTAATACTCCAGTTCCCGCTCTGATTCATCATCTGAACCTGCGAATACAGTAATTACAGCTGTCCAATGTGCAAGAGGTCTTGCGAGATACATTGGTAATATGACGTGTGTGCAGTGTATCACAAGATCAAATCCAGCTTAGATAGAGATCATATAAAACACCACAGACTTAAAACAATGAGACAGGAAAACTATTTTACATATACATTTATATATATTAATATTGGTTATTAAAATGTATTCATTTACAATAATTATATGTCTTTTTAATCTAAAAATAACCTCTTATGTGGAGTAGATGTCACAAGGTGAATGTCTGGTCTGGTCACGACTATTCTAAAGCTAAATAAATTGACAATCAAATGTTGTATTAAAGAAACAGACACATGCATTTGTTTGTTTTCATACATGAAATACATTATTATCATGTGATCAATATTTCCTGGTTTGTAGCAGAGGGTCTGACTGGACCATTAATGGACGTGGAAGAACTTTTGGTGTCTGACCAGAATCATCTTTGGATGCTGCACCGCTATGAGTCTAATATTTGCTACATTTGGTCGACATTTTGTAATCCAAGAAGATGTGTGGTCGCAAAGGGTCAGTTGATTGAATTGTCTTCATGTAACTCTGTAAGAAAGCAAACAAGTGAAAATTATATTATTCCTATAAAGTTTTACTCACTTAAAGTGTTTGATCATCTTCACCAGTACATGTTGTACATTTGCCATAAAATGCTGTGTTCTTAACCGTTTGTGTTTGCTTTAAAGTCTTTTGTTTAGAAGTCCATTTGTAAACTTCTCCCCTGGTGAAACAGACAAAACTGCAGCATTATCAGTGTTGGCTACCTCTTTCTAATCTAGCAGGTGTGTCAGGTGGTAATGAATTCTTCTCCAGTAGCGCCTCATGTACCATTACTCTTATCCCAGAGACCTTAGCATACTAATTAACATTTATAAAATCCAATTGGTTTTCAGAGAGTATGAGAGAAGAGAGAGTGAGAGGAAGGAGAATGAGAGGAGGGAGGGACGTTTCATGATTTAGTGGAACAAGGTGACAGGAAGGAAGGGGCTGGAATTGCAGAGGAGAGGGCTTCAAATTAGAGAAGGCAATGCACTGCAGAATATAAACAGAGACAATTAACCAGAATACGAAGGTAAGGTGAACATGTAGTGGCGTATGACAGAAGCAGCCGTGACAATGAGGCGGGGATGGAGTCCGAACCTTGAAAAGACACTTTACACAGCTTTTCCTGCATAATGAAATAACACGTTAAGAGGATGTTTGGTCAGATTTTGGAGAACCACTGTGGTTTGTCTCTAATGTGATGCCATTTATTTTATTGCATGTGAATTCATGTTAAATCTTGTTTTATATCTTGGTTGTTATTGTGTTATGGGGTTTGATAGAGGGCACGGGACAGTGTCTGAAAGTGCACAGGTATTATGTTTTTCTAAAGTTTACATTTTAGGTTATATTTTGAACTGAGAAAATACAAATAATTACAAAGAGCGTGAGAAGGAGCAATAATGAGAAAAGTGTGGTGATCTGGAGCTTATTGTGGAGCTGAGAAAGGTAAGTTAACAGATCCCCATCAGTAAACTGTATTTTTATGTTCAGAATATATAGTAATGTATTCATATGTGTTATAGGGGGAATGAACCCCCGTCACTATGAGGCTGAGTGTGTGTTTTGTTTTATCAATTTGTTTCCAATGACCCATTAGAGGTGGACTGCTCGAGGTTAGACCCGGGGTTAGGTCAGGGGCTGATACATTCATACACTTGCAGGTGTAGGTGCAGGCACAGAATTATTATTGATCCTCCTCTGTTACGAAGAGACCCCTGGGTTGAGGTTAGGGTAAGTGGAGAGGGCAGGGGGTTAGGATGTAGAAAGAGACAAAGATAACAAATGAATGGTTTCATATACAATCCGTGGGGTTAGGGTTAGTATTAGGTCTGGATAGTGTCCTATTTACCACTGATTTCTAGATCTGACAGGATCCTTTCACCTCCTGGGTAGGGGTCCGGATCTGGGCCCAGGTTAGGGTCTCGGTTAAGGTCAAGGTCAGGTGGGGGCTCCGGGTTAAGGTTAGGGTCAGTGTCCACCTGAAAAAGACAAAAAAGACGCTATAAAAATAAGGGCTCTATAAAATGTTATGTAAAAAGTTTATGGCCATGATTGATTGATTGAATGGAAATTTTGGGGGTAAAACATATACTCATATTGGCATAAGGCTCAGTGGAGACAAGTCAGATTTATAAATCACAAAGTATTTTTACTGTATGATAAAGAACACTACTTCTCCTCAGAAATAAATACATAAAAACCATGCAATAAAGGTAGGAAAAGCCAAAAGTGCTGTTATGCTAAAACCTTGTAAATAAGGAAGACTAATAATATTAAATTACATTTTACATTACATACATTTACATACAAGAGTGGGGAAAAGGAAAATGAATGGTGTGCGGCTGTGGCTTAGGAGGTAGAGTGTGTCGTTGACACTGTATTTAGGATGCATAACTCGAGCCTGGATAAAATGCCTATGGAAGACTCCAGAAGTGTTTTGTGGACTCAAACACTTCACCCACCCTCCATCGGCATAGTGGTGAGTGGATAATGAGTGCATTTGTATTTTTCGCTGAACTATCCCTTTAAGACTTCAACCTGATTGCTAAGGGAGCTCCCTGCACCCTGACAATCTCTTGATAATATATGTAAAGTATTTTAGCAGCTGTTTATCAATAATGTTGTGGGACCAGGATGTCTGATTCTTACTGTGTTTCTCCTATAGGCTTTAATGCATTTAATATTATTGATAACTGTAATATGACCACATTATAATTTAGAAAATTTAAATGTTTGATATTTAAGATTTGAGATCGGGGAGGCTCCGACTCAATTCTAAGCATCCAGATTATTTTGTAAACCCCTCACACTTCCTGAGTATTTGGGCAGATAATCGGCACCGACTGGCCTTCGGTCGGGGATGTGATTGTCGGAAGGGGCAAATCGGGTCCTGATTCGGCCCGATTATCCTCTAGTGTGCAGCAGCCTTTATACAGCGTTTGTGCATACATAGAGCTTGTTCAATATATATGTGTTATTGTTGGATTGCAATATTTTACGAAATTATTATTTAACATGCAGACTAGAGAAACTGTGTGTGTTTATTTTCGTATCGCTGTTGTGAAGCAAAAAAAGAGTTTTGCAATTACTTACAATTACATATATAACATAATTATCCTCTGGAAACAAATGGAAATAAAATGCAAATTAATTCTATTCTGCAGATATATTTGACTTTATTAGATAAGATTTCCTCAAGCTTCCACATGAATCATATAGCTTGATGACCTTCCTAAACTTGGGCTTATCTACCAGGCTTGAGAGGGTCTTGAAGTGCACACACAGCCAATTATCAAGTCAAAGGAACCCTGCTGTTTTCCTCTCCATCTTCAAGAAAGAAATGAGATGAGACAGAACTACCCAACAAATAACCCAAGCCATAAGAAGTGAAGATCAAACAGACACAATGGGGGTCTTGTAAGCGAATAAAGGGAACAACTCTGATTACAATGCATGTATCTGAGTAGAAGATCAGTGTGTGTGTGTGTGTGTGTGTGTGTGTGTGTGTACTCATTTTGTTACCTCTTATGATCTTTTCCAGCATAAACACAGATTTTATCAAGATCAGTAGACCTAATGAGGCAAAACGACCGGGGGGGGGGGGGGGGCTGTGCAAACCTGTGTGTATAAGACTGTATGTTTACGTGTACAATGTATCACATTCAACAGGGCTCCAGACTAACTTTTTAAAGTGGTTGCACCAGTGTAAGTTCATTTAGGTGCACCAAAATACACCTATTATGTATTGTAATGAGCTTAATTCTAAAAGAATATTCAGTCTGACATTCAAATGAAAATAGCCTTGATAAATAAAAGACAACCCCCCAAAAAATGAATTAAATGGACTCTCTGGCTCTGTTAACAAAACTTGCTCTTGAATAAATATTTAACATTTGGCACAGGATATATGTTACCAGCTCAGTAAACTGGATGGTTATCATTTAAATGAGCTTCTAGCTTTGTATCGTATTTGGTTAGTATTACAGCGTTACCTAAGATTGTGTGTGTGTGCGTGCGTGCGTGTGCGTGCGTGCGTGTGCGTGCGTGCGTGCGTGCGTGTGTGCTCGTCTGTCACTCTTCACACAGACAAGCACGTTGAAGGTGCCGCATTACGAATCCGGATCGTTCTTGACCTTTTTCAATGTGTTTAAATACATGTCTCATAAATTCTGGAACGAATCAAACAACCTCAGTACCGTTCAGGTTCTAATAACTTGTGATTAGTGATGGTGTTTATTATTAAAGTGTAAAGTTAGCGCCGGTCAGCGGGAGTGAAGAGGCAGGACACCCAGACAGAGACTCTGACATGGTATAAACCAACCGCTACTTCTGCTCTGATGCTGAATCAGTGGCGCTAATCGTTTTGTATTGGCGGTACGTCGTGGAAACCCTGTATTCCCTCCACTGTCCGAACAAACTGCCTCGTTCACGTCAACACACTTTCTGCCCACATCTCCGCTTCACTGTCCGTGCATCAATGTGTGAGTGAGTGGGGTCGGGGCCAGCCCAGGGACTATGTGCGTGAGTGTGGACTCCACAGAGGAGATGAGGAAGCGAATACAGATACAGAGACACACCAGTTTGGTGCAACGGTGGGACCAAGGAACATTTCTTGTTGCACTCTGGTTTGATTTTTGTTCGACATCCTCCTCCTGCGAGCTATACACCATCTCCTCCTCCTCCTCCTCCTCCTCACCAACAACAATGCAATCGTCTGCTCTTCCCTGCACATTTTCAACCAAAAAACCACTGTCCAACAACCACGAGCACAACCTCGACATCAAACAGACTACATTTATCATTTGCCTGCCTTTGCATATATGTGGCCGCACTCTGACACTGAAACATCACATAACATGATATGCATCTGCATAAATTAATTAATTGGTTGTTATAGAAATAGATCCTCTGAAGTAGGGCACCTTTTCAGTGTTGGTGTAAAAGGGTTTCATCTTTTCATCTCTTCATCTTTGGCATGGAAATATTGCCCATTTTCTACTCTCTACAAGTTTGTTTTGTTATGCCTCTAATATATTAATTACATTTGTAACCTTGGTATACCACTGATATTGGACAAATGTTCTAGGGGCAGGAGTTCTACTGTGCACAAAAGCTGCTCTTCTAGTATTACCTCACAGTTCCTGGATGGTTCCTTTCTTTGCATTATGCAGTGCAACACTGTGAAGGATATTTTTCTTTGTTTGCAGTGTTTGTGGCATGTTTATTTCTTTTTCATTGTGTTATCTGTTTTCTATCATCAGTTTAGTCAGTAAAGTCAGGATACTTTTCCCATTTCCATCTCTTTTCACTTCTAAATGACAGTTTTCAAATTTCAGCACTTCCATGGACACCCCCGCCTCCCCTCAGCTCCCACTTCATACTTACTCATATCTCTCTTGTGAGGGCATGTGCCCTCATTTCTTATTTTCTTTCTTCCTCCTCGCTCACTCCATTGCTCAGTTACTTTATCTGGGTGTCACTGTGTCAGAATGTATTTGGAGCTAAATTATTCATTAGAGAACTGGAGGGCAATCAAAAAGACTGGTACCAGGCAGGGCCAGTGTGTATATGTGCACATGTTCAAAAGAATGTGTAGATGCATGTGTGCTCGATTATGTGTGTGTTTATGTGAGTGAGAGCCAGTAGAGACGAGAGGATAGCAGGCTGGAAGAAAGAGATTACACAGAAACCCAGAGGGAGCCCAACACAGAGCCTTGCAGCTCTCCTTACAGCCCAGAGAATACTAATTTAATAGTGGTGTGTGCTGTGTGTGAGTGTGTGTATTGAAGCACAGAGGAGGGTATATAGTTGTTGGATTATGATTTTCCCTACCCCCTGATACGATCAATAATGCTGGTGTTGAGACATGAATCATCTGCAGTAACCTTAATTCACCTTTCTGCCCAAAAGAAGTTTATTCATCTTTAGTGCAAAGGGATGCAACTTGTCTCTCTCTCTCTCTCTCTCTCTCTCTCTCTCTCTCTCTCTCTCTCTCTGCGTTTGAGAGAGAGAATAAGAGAGAATAGAGAGCATGTGCCTATTTGTCATTTACACTCTCTGCTACTGGCAACCTCTTGTCCAATTAACAGATATGTTCTGCAGTGGTTCCCAGCTGCAGCCCCATATGATTCTGCTGAACTTACACACACACACACACACACACACACACACACACACACACACACACACACACACACACACACACACACACACACCGACTCAGCTGATGTCTCTGACCTGCCACAGATTTGTTTGAAATTACACAATATCACCACATAATGATCAATACCTTTCTTCAATGAGTCAAATCTTTCTTCATAGCTGCGCACACATTCATTCATTCATCAGCCCGTCCCACTCACGCTCTCCTCTCTCTCACATACACACACACACTAACACACGACATCGCACATGGGTAAACTCAGTTTCCACTGCACACCCGTAAATTAAGATATTGAGGAGATTGTAATGCACACATTCACCATGGATATATCTCATGCATTGGAGCCACCAGACATGACATTGACTGCAGAGCAGTGGAACCTGTTCAAATCAGAAACACCAGACTATGCCACAAAGCTTCTGTTGGCAGAACTTCTCCTGAACATGACATCGTCCTCAGACATGTAAACAGCACTTGGACTCAACGACATGCCCTTGACTGAGGAGAGTGTCTGGTTCAGTCTGGGAGAGGCACTCCGTCAAAGTTTAGCACCAGGCAGCTCAACAGAGTCCAGATCAACTCGCAAAGTTGGTTACAGAGGAGGTGACAGAGAGGGTCAACTCCTGCCTGTATGCCTGCTCCACCAGTGGACGCTGCGCTGAGCTGCCACTGTGTCACCTGACAAGAAAATGATCCATTGTCTTTGCAAAGTGTCAAAAAAATGTGCGAGGGCTTGGTGAAGCCGAGACCAGGTAGTCAGTCTGAAAATGAACCACTTCAGACACTGACTAATCATCACACAGTTCATGCTCTGACAGATCAACAACCTCAGAACCAACCGTCAGCAGCACTGAGAAGTGAGGCTGTCCAGGAAATCCTTGTGAAGGAGGTGAGCACCATCATAGAGCCCTCTGTGGATGAAATGTCCCAATCTGACTTGAGCGGACTGATATCTGAATCTTCACTGGAGTTTAAAGCTGCTGCAGATGAAATCTCTCACACAATGAGTTAAGAGGAGAGCGTAAAAACATCTGAGTCGAGTAGAAGCTCCAAATCCTCAACGAGCCACAAAAGGTTTTGGAAAGGAGTGGGGAAGAAGATCAAGAAGCTTTTGGCAAAACTCTTTGCCACAGCATCAATGCTCAAGATATTGGCAAAAGCCAAGAAGGCACTTTAGAAGAAGACCAAAGTGCAGAGCAGAGAGTCAATAAAGTCTCTGGTGGATTGTGTCGACTCTCTGCTTCTGACGGAAAAGAATCAAAAAGGTGGACAGGTATCTTTACAAGAGTACAGACAGTTTCACCTGCAAAAGTTTCCGTCCTCAAAGAAGAACTCACTGATGTCCTCTACATGTGTGTCACAGCTGAGAAGTTAGAGGTGACTCCAGGTGCAGTGATGACTCTTCCTGAGAATACATATAGAAGGATGTACGCAAACATAAAGGAGAGAGTGTTCAATTTCCTGCCATTGATGAACTGGTGGTTTACAAAACAGGCCGGTGACTACAACAACAGGGAGACATCCGCTTTGATGGAGATTGAATCAATCATAGAATCTCTATTCTCAGAGATCAACAGAGCAAAGAAATTGGCAGAGTCCCAGAAAAGGTTTTATGTCAGTCTCCTCATCGACCAGTTCGTCACGCTAGTGTGTGCAAAGGCGAAAATGGACTGGTCCTGTGGTGACTCAACAGACATCACTCAAAATCTGTTTGAAAACCATGGGCCAAAGTCCAAAATATTGACATAGACATCTCCCCAGACATAATCAATAACCTCCACAAGGCCGTTTTCAAGGACGTACAGTAAGGACGTGTGTAAGAAGTGGGCCTGTCGAGAAATTCTGCTTCTATCCATTTGTCTGAAGGAACCAGAGGTGGAGAAAAGCATCGCCGCCTCTATGAAAAGCCACATGTCCAAAAAACCTGGGAGCACCTCCAGATTCTTCTCCTCTGTGAGAGCCTTCTTCAAACTGTAAAAATGCTGCCGATTTCAATGAGGTGACACGTGTGAGTGTTGTCTACTGCGGTGGTGTGGATTAATTCCAGTTTACCACGTCCAACCAAACTTGAATAAAAAAAAAAAGATTGAAGATTTAAATATCTTTCTTTTTTTAAGGACTGAAACTGGGAGATGATTTCACAGGAGAGGAGCTCGATAGCGGAAAGCTCTGGCTACTACTCTGCTTTTAGAGACTTTAGGGACAACAAGTAAGCGTCAATACTGGGAGCGCAGTGCTCTAGTGGCGTGATATGGTACTACTCCATCGGTTGCACAGTTTGAAGTAGCTCTCTTGTCTTCTCAACTGTACGAAATGACACCATCTCCTTTGCAATATACTTGGAAACAGCTGCTGTGCACTGTATTCATCTTTTACGGTTCCTTTTGTACTTTTTGTAAAAGCTCCAAAATCGATCTTTGCCGACTACTGCTTCTCTAGGTGCTAGCTTAGATGCCCTAGTTACCAAAAGCGTGCAAATAGCCTATGTGATGTCCAAGGGCTCAATTCAGTCTTTCTGATGAGACCTGTTGATATTGTTTGTTAACTTGTGCCTTGTTGTTGAAATGTCTCCGATGTTAACTCTTACTTATACTGATATGGTAAATGATCTGTATTTGTATAGCGCTTTTCTAGTCTTGATGACCACTCAAAGCTCTTTACAGTACAGAACTAGGATAGATATTAAATTCAGTGGTGTGAAATTTTTACCCTGTAAGAAGAAATTACAGATAAGGTCAGTTTGTCTTTCTGTCCTGTTCTAGAAGAAGATATGACCCATCTAAGTATAAGATATAGGTATAGACTGTGATGAAATGTAAACATATATGTTCTCAAGAGGATTATACGGGTTTGGTGACTCCTTGATCTTTCCCCCAATCAGGCTGAAGTTCTCTTAACCAGTACTGGTGATGATCTCAAACCAGATTGCTTCTAACTGACTGACTGAGTGCGTGGTCTCTCCAGGGTGAATTCTAATACTCATCATTTCTATCACTGGTTTGACTTGAGGAATCCCCGACTCACCAGTAGAATAACTTCACTTTTCACCAGCACAGGGTGAAAAGTGAAGTGTGATACAGTGTGTAGCTGTTATGAAAACACGCCGGCCCTGACATAAAGTGGGTCATCAAATGGGAGCTGAGAGTGTGTGTGACAAAGTGATAGACTGACTGGTGGTGCAGTCAGTAGAGAAGATGTTGTTCTCTTTATCTCTACATCCGACCATGACCGGCAAATATCTGTAGGTTGTGCAAAGTTCTATTCATGAGCTCAGTTGCCTGTTATTTTATTCCAAGCGCTTCACTTTCTGTGAAGAGGACTACTGTAGCGTTCTGTTGTTTAAAGGAAGAAAACTGGGCTGGGCATCTGTAAATATGACCGACTGATCGTCTGTTCTTCTTTGAGTTCTCTCACCTATACAGCTTTGATGTTTAGTTAGGTCTCACCACTCCTGTCAACCTGATGAACAGTGACAAACCTATAATAAACCCAATATCTGCAGAGCACCATAGAGCAGACAGAGGCTTGCAACAAGAAGGGGAATACACTGTAGCACTGAACTACATGGCCAGTTAAATAAGTTAGTGATGTTTCCAAATGCTGAAGCAGTCATCGTAGGCTATATAAATACGTTCGCTCTCTCCCACCACAGACTGATGTAAACAAGTGCCTTTGGATATGCATCTGCTTAAACATGCAAAGACGACTTCATGTATACTGCATGTTAGGATAGTGTGAGAGAGTGTGTGTGAGAGAACATATGTATACAGACAGTATAATTAATTTAAAAGATGGATCCTCCCCAGGATGTTCATATTAATACTGGTGTTGTTCATTTCTGTTTTTTGCAATACATTTTTTGGGGGGTATGTTTTTCTTTGTATATGTTCCCTATATGAAAACCCAATAAAAAAAAAATATATATATAAAAGGAAAAAATATGTTAGCTCCCCGCCTCCGGTATTTATGCTACTGTAGAGATAACTGCCTGAGATAACAAGATACTGGAGGAAACAGCATCAAATTCTGAGTGAAACATTCACCCTGATAAAATATAATACAATAAAAACAGTGAATAAACGAGCCTCAGTCCCCAAATACCCATCCATCTTCATGAACTCCTCACTGCAGCCCTGGTAGAGTGAGCAGGACACAAGTAAAGGAGTCTCCACGCAGTGTGTCACAAAATGGATGCCACTGCGTTTGACGGGCACAATGACAGGTTTCGGCGATCAGACTGTCTCTTAGCAGGCCTGGTGTGAGGATCCAACACCATAAACCTCTGCCCTTGTGCAACTACAAAGACACACACACACACACATGCAACATATTCCATTTCACAGTCTGCTGGAGTGTGGCAATCTCTCCAATCTGCAAAGCTCATACCCTGACTCCGAGTGACCCCCCAAACAATTTTAGAGTGATATCTATGAATGCATTACACAGCAGTCAAACACCCTGGGACACAAGCAGGGAGAGGGCACGTTTTTTTATTCAGACTTTCCTGGAAGTTGCCAATCTGGGGTCCTCTGCAAACAATATTTATCCTGCTCAGGTTTTTAAAAACGTTGATCCAGAGAGGCAAGAAATTGGTTAAATTAACTTATTTGACAGAGAGGATAAAGGCGAACGGTAAACTTTTCTAAACATGGGGAGAGATAAACAAACTGTAAACACAACAACTGACACATTGTATGATGCTAATGTGCTGCTGGAAAAAAGTTTGATGAGCGTTTGCTGGTAAAACAAAAAAGAAAAAGAGACAAGCTTAAGATCTCCACAGTGCAATGGAGTCAGCTGTGTTGATCTTATAAATGGGTTTGTCTTTTACATTACACATATACTTTAAGTTCAATGATTAATACAACTAAGTTAAACATATCCATGTTAAAAGGGGAAGATTATGCTCATGTTTTCGGGATGAATCAAATAGCATGGATATTCATGAGTCAAATTTATAAACTTCAATTTTTGTTGAAATGATATTGAAAAAAGTCTCATTGCTCCTTTTCTCACTGATATAAAATGAAACACAGAGGTTGTGTAAGAGGCTGAGGAGCTCTAAGAAAGTATGTTTTCTTCCATGGTGCCAACTCAGATTGTCAGAGAGGAGCTATGGCAGTAGTGTGTCCACAAGGACACTCAATAAACTTAATCTAGTTGTCTGTTAGAATCTCATCTGAGCAATTGGAAAATACTTCCTCTCAAATGTATTTTTACTTTTCTATATTTTGAATCTCACCGCTCTCTTTTAACAGTGACAAAATGACACAACAACAAAAAAACATACATTTTAACAACCAAGCAATCTGTTCCGTTTAGGTTTTCTTCAACCCCAGAGCAGAGACAACTCACTGACCACCACACAGTACTTAAAGTTCAAGGGTTTTTTATTTGTCCCATCAAGGTGGGATTGAGCATGAGATGAGAAGGTGGAAGGCGAATGATACTCTCGGAGAATATCGCTAACGAGGAGGAAAGGCAGGAGAACCAGAGAGTTGAATACTGGAGGCACAAGGAGGAAACACGCTGAGAAACACAAACGAACGAGAGTACCCGTGTAGTAAAGAAAACGATCTGGTGATGACCAGGGGGGATATACTGCTGGTGATGACAGAATGAGCTGCAGGTCTGGTGTTGAGCTGATGTTGGCAGAGTCATCTGGATCAACACACCTATGGAGGGGAGACACAACGAGGGAAAGGAAGTAACACTGGGAGACGCAGAGGTGCTGTGACACAATGTGAGATTTGAACATTATGTCAGTCACCACGCTGTTCTTGTCGGTTACCTTTAAGTGCCACCATTAATCTGTAATTGCAGAGTTACCATTTAATTACATTTCTGTTTTCCTGTTGTCCATTTGTGAATAAATTTACAAAAGCAAAGTTCAGCCGCACGTTTATTTGCAGTCTCTTCACTTGACAGTTAACTGCTGTTTTTCCTGTAATATCCCATTACGCAAATGAGGTGTTACATGTCGCAGACAGGGCTGATCTCCAAATTAAATTACTCAGAGGTTACGTTTTTTTTATGTTTCCTTCAAAACAAAGATGACAGCCGACCTTAGACTTTGTCCTTCTGTCTTTACTCACAAGGAAGATCCTGCTGACAGGCATTGAGCCTTGACACCACTGAGACCATTGGCAAAAACCTCAATGCTTCTGGGAAAATTCCCTCCGCAGATTTGGCGTAAGGCTCCAACGACTACTGTTCTGGGTTCCAGCCAAGGAAGTCTCCACAGCACATGGCAACTCATTCAAGAAGGATAAGTCCCATTTTTTTTTCAGACTGCTAATAGGAATGGGTTGATGTCATTGACAGAATCCTAATCTTTAAAACTTCATACTGTCAATATCATAACCATAGAACCCTGCCTTAACATGTTATCTGCCATCATTACCTAATTTAATACATTGCTCATTTCAATATCTTTCCATTCTACTGTGCATCTTTGCAATCATCCACAGTAAGTAAATACATTGCCTTTATTTGGAGCCAGTTATTGTCGTTGTTCTGTGTTCGTCTGACGCAGAGAATGGATTTGCATTTACTTGTAAGTCATAGATTCTTATCTGAGACTGATCAATTTAATCAAACTGTCTGAGTTGGTTTGCTCTATAAGGAGCTGGTGCCTGCTTTAATAAGTGCATTTTAAATGCATAACACCATCACAGTGCCGATTCCTCGGAGCGCTTCTCTCCTGCAGGTGGGGAGTTGGCTTGGATTTTAGCTGGTTGAGCAGAGGACACAAATAATTATATCACACATTAGCGGTGGATAAAGTCAGAACATTCTTTCACATAGTGTGCACACACTGCATATATCCACACATACACTGTAGGAATGTATTTTAGTCCGTTAGCGCTACAAATCCCCAAAGTAGAGCTACTTTTTATTCTTGGTTTATAAGTACTAAAAAGTCTGTTTACTTTCTGTATAGCAATGGTAGTTGCTTTGCAATTGGAGCACTTCCAAGACAAGAAAAAAAAACTCTTTCCTGAAGACTTATGCTAAAAGCAGCGGCAAACAGCAGAGCAAACCTATGTGAGAAAAAAAAAAAGGCTGCTGGAAACATTTCTTGATAAACCACAGTCCGCATATACTTTATAGAGAGATGCAGAGTTACTAACTGAATAGATAAACTATTGTTCCAGCAGATGCCTGCTCCTAATTACCACTAACCTCCTTTTTTACACGACTGTTAATATGTTTAATCAAGGTTGAGCACACGAGGTTCAGAAAATCACACAAACCTTGACAATAAACACAAAAAAGATCTCGTCTGCCTCTGAGTCTGTTCCACCTTTTGAGTCCATTCAATTCAAGAGTTATGTTAGATCCTTTTACTCATTAGATGACCTCATGCATCGGAAGATAACATAAATTTCAATTGGTGTTTTGACATATTATAATAGCGGTCTCCTTTCTGTATTAGACCATTGCAGGCAGGAAAATCAATGAGCCACACTGTTTTATACTTTAACTACAGCGATGCAAACATGAATTCCTTTCTGTATTAGCCACAGACAATTAATTCTCCTGAAGATTTATTATGACATGTCCATCATGCACAATTCTGGTGGAGTGTTAACAAAGTTGAGGTTAGGTTGAAAATGTCCTCTTCTTTTATCTCTTGTCTAGAAGATAAAGATAGGAAGATAGAAATGTAGATAAAGAAGCAGAGAGAGAGAGACAGCCTCCGCAATTCTGTCTCTTCTGAGTTAGAGAGCAAAGGGGAAAATCTTTGACAACCAATTGCTATTTAAAGACAAATTCCTACTGTTTCTGATGATCCCATAATTTGCCTTTGTGATTTCTGGATAGTTTTATATTCTTGATAACCCCACGCAGTTATTGGGAACATGGTCTCCACTGGGCCTTTAAATAGTCTTCATCTTGCAAAAAGGAAATGCCATTTTTAACATTTAGTTTATTTCCCCCTCTCGTCATTATTAATATTTTTTGATACACCAGATTGTTGAATCAGTGTGTGTGATAGTTCTATCTTTGTCTTCAGGACAAACAGTTACAAAAGGTATACACAGCCACAAATAAAATCGATGTACAGTCTCTCCATATCCGTCAATTTCTAAAAGCCAAAAAGAGACCTACCTCTTAGCTCTAGGTTTCTCCTCTTGGCTGAAAAAAGCATTCTTTCTGCAAGAACAGTTAAATTGTCTTAATAACTCTGCATGAGTCAGTGGGTATGAAAGACCACTTCTGACATCAAATCCACCATAAAAAAATGAAAATTGGTCTTGATAATAAAAGAATAATCATGTTAAGTCAAACTGCTTGGATAAAAGTCATAATAATGTGACTCTTTGTCAGAACATTTAAAGTGGCAGCTCCTTTTCATGAGCTCACCGAATCAATTTGACAGAAATGAATTGTGAATACACTGAGGACCACTTTAAACATGGCTTTTGATACAAATGAAATATTTCATTTGCTTGCTGATTCACGTGGGATTCTACAAAGCAAACACACACTCTCCTGAAGATACAACGTTTTCTAATCAAGAAGCAGTTCTGGTGTAAAGAGAATAAAACCGATTGGACTGAGGTGGTAACCTGCTTGAATACATCACAAACACAATTTGAGAACAATTAGGAACATTGACTGATTTAGGACATTTATATCCTTAACATTAATCTTGTCAGGATCTGTCATTGACCTTGTCATGCAATTCCTGATTGACACTTGTCCCGCCCCTTTCTGTGACATCACCCCTATGAAGTCATGTAAATCCAGTCACATGATATCCATGGTAATTTATAGTAAAAGTCCTGTTGACTCGAACACCCTATTTAGAGTCGCTCTGTATCACATCAGTAGGCGTCATTAAAGTATTGTCCCATGTAATTGGTTGAAATGATGTAGGCTAAAAGCAACTCTACATTTCATAGTTATTAATATTATTGTGCTAACCCACCATATTACAACCTGTAGACAAATCTCACATCCCCTGGAGCTGCAGTCCCCTGCTGCTTCAGTCCGCGTGTTGAAGTGTCCTACATGACAAGACATTGAACTCCAAACAAACACACCGGAATTTGATCAGCTTTGTATTTTTAAGGAAAACAAGAGGATTACAGGCTCCATAGGCCGAGCCACGGTGCGTAATGCCAGGCTAGACGCACACGGAGCGAGCGAGCGCTCGTCTCCACTCCACTCACTCGCTGAGTATTTGATATTTGATTTTCCAGCGTTCCAGAGATCCGAGTTCCTACCCACACTCTTTTTTCTGTGATGAAGATGAACAAAAACCCACACAGGAGTCATCTCACCTTCACTCCATCTTGAGGGTTTCCACAGCACAGAACCTAACCCCAAACATTAATACAAATTATAACTATATTTCATATTTTAAGCAAAAAGGATATAAAAACATAAGTAACTACCTCTGGCATCAACTCTTAAGAACTTGCAACAGTGCAAAACATGTAGATACAGATCAAAGAATGTGAGTAATTGGTGCAAGAACTTAGATTTGAAAGAGAAAAGTTTAGATGGAATCTTTAAAACCAAAAACAACATAACTATGACTGTTAAATTTGAGTCATTAATAATCAATAAGATGATTTTTATATCATTTCTTTCTCCTTCATTTTTTCCACTCGCATTAAAACTTCACAGTCTCCAGTATTGTAAGTATCAAACATTGCAGCTTGCATCAGAATTAAAACCCCAAGAAGCACATGCTGCATTTTGGTCAGTGCCTATTTTTTTCCACTTATACTTCTTTTGATCTCTTGCAGCAGCGAGTACTTGCTTATCCATCAGAGCTTTGCTATAAAACTCTGAGCAGGACATTGTAAAGTTAAGGTTGACTATTAGCTCGCTTTTCATTGATACAACTGAGCATTTGTTTCTCACATCAGTCCATTTGTATTTCATCCAGTAGAGGATGGGAGGCTGAGGGCAGAGGACACCACAGCCAGGATGCGTGGAAGGTCAGCTACCTGGAGAACTGTCATCCACCTCTCAGCTGTTCCCTTGGACGCCCACTCCAGACGCTCTGTGAGGCGCTCTAGAATGCTGTTGGCAGTAACACACTCGTCATAGAGCTCATCCATGGGGATGTAAGCCTGCCAACAAGGTGAAGGCTTTCCGTGATCTTCTCCATGTCATCATAGGAAATCTTCCCAGATGTCAGAGAGAGGGGCTGCAGGTGAAAAAGCCAGTTGTCTTCTGAGAAGTTGAACCACTTGTTGACGTAGCTCATGGCGCTGTTCATGAAGGCTGTGAACTCCTGTCGGGCTGCAGCAGCAGCAGATGGAGAGAGAGACATTGAATCTTCTGCCTTGTCGGGAAATCATAGAACCCATCATGTCTTCTGTGAGTTAATCTTCTCAGCAAAGAGTGCATAGTGGCATAGCTGATGTGGTGTCATCCTTTTCCAGCTTCTTGACTTCGAAGATAGACAGGACATTGTTATGTTGCAGAAGATCTCTCGTGAAGAATACACAGAGGCTGAATCACAGTGCAAGAGAGTCTGTTTATTCCAACAGCTGCTACAGCTTTTATAACCACAGTATACTGACGTTTGTGTGTGTGTCCTTGTATGTGTTTGTTTTGTGACTACAGCCAAGTTTGATCAACACAAGTTAGGTCAAGCTGACTGGTTATAAAACTGGTCAAAGAGCAGTGGTCATGTAGATGTCCAGCTCCCCCCAGAACTATCAGTCAACAAATCACTCCACAATACTTTCAACAACAAAAATCTCACTCAATAAAACAAATCTTCTAACTACCTCAAACCTTCTTCAACACCAAGTGTAAAAACATATGTGGTGTCTGAGTAGCATATGATCAATATATTTTATTGCTACAAACAAAGTTAATATGTGGTTATTACTTAGATTTTAAACTAAATCATGACAAAAGATGGGAAGATACACCAGCCCAACCCCTAATGGGCCGTCGCCACCGGGTACCCCCCTTTTACCCTTACCATGTCTGGAAAGACTAAAATATAAATTAAACCCGAAACCAGGACCACCGGACCCACCAGGTTGGCAACCCTAAACTACAAAAAAAACTGAATATCACATTGGTCACTTTACCACTGCTGCCAATACTGTCATGGATTCACTTTCCTGAGTTCATAGTGTCGGTATCTGAGTCTGTCAGACATGAGGGAATGGGAAACTAACCCTAACCCTAACCCTAACCCTCTCCAATCATGTGACAAAGGTTATCACTTCTGCAGGTTTTAGAGTAGTTAACATTACTGGATCCACATGGTTCAAGGTAAAAATGTCAAAGTTTGATATCTTTCCTGTTATATTAAACCCAATCTCTAGATAAAATCATATTATGCTACTTGCCACTGAGGTTCTGGTCTCGTCCAGACAATCCACGTGTCGGGTTTTTGCTGGAAAGTAACTGTACATTGGTCAGCCCCCATAATTCATCTCTTTCTGGAGCCTTCTTTTTAGAAAATACCAAACAACCTTCTAGAAAATGTAGCAACTGTAATGAAACTCAGGTTTTACTTATGTAAATCCACCTTCCAACAGCACTGTTCCTGTCTCTCTTTTTACGTCCAGCATTTTGTACCATATTGGTCTTAATCACTCTAGCTGGTGGAGTTGAAACCTGATCTGTTTGGGTGTTTGTCTGGTCTGTAATTGCATCATACTTATCTGATTCATGTCTCTAGGCCTTTCCTTGGAACGTTCATTTCATCAGCTGTTCCTCCTGGGTTTGTCCTGGCAGTATCCACACCAGACAGCCCATCCCCATTAGCAGGTGAATCGATGGCATCCTGTTCGTCCTTCTACTCCGTTGGCACCGGCTGGCTTTGGTGCAATGGTTCAGATGGTACCACGTGGTGCTTCCTTCCACTTGGACGGCCTTGGGCGTCGCTGGGACCACCCTACATGGACCTTCCCATCTTGGCTCGTGCCACTTCCTTAATGTAGATCTCCTCCCCTGGCACGACTGGGCTCTCCGCCACCGAGCTGCAGTCTGGGACTCTGCTCCTCTCCTGAAGATACAAATCTTTCGTATGGCAGTTAGTTTTCAGCTTCATCTGCATTCGTTCAAGCGGTCCTTTGTATGGGCCCCTTAAATCCGGCGCAAGCATAAGTCGACCTGTGAGCATTTCATGCAGGGTTAAATGCATGGTTGAGTTAGTTTACATAGCTCATTAGTGCAAGTGGTAGAGCATCTACTCAGTTTAGCTTTGTGCCAGCACAGATATTGTTTAACTTAGCTCCGAGGGTTCTGTTAAACCTTTCTGCCATCCCTTGTGATTGAAGGTGATAAACACACCCCAACCTTTGTTTGACCCTTAGTTGTTGCAGGATTCCTTTACAGAAGAGCGGGTACACTTCCACAAGATCCGCCTCCTCCTCAACGGTAACTGAACACGTCCCGACCAATGAGAAGCGCATTCTGTGTTTGGGGAAGTGAAACGTGACATGAGAGACAGGCTGACGGATAACATAAATCGCCTGTGTAAAAACACAGAACTTTTGTACTTAAGTACATTTCAGAGCCTGTACTTTCTTACTTTTACTTGAGTAAAGGAGTTGAATCAGTACTTCTACTTTTACCAAAGGACTTTTTTACACAAGTATCTGTCCTTCTACTTCAGTAAAGAATGTGAGTACTTTTGCCAATAAGCTGTCCCTGGATACAAAAGGCAGCAGAGAAAGCTGCCACAGAGGAGAGAAAACCACTGAAGAGGAGAAACACATGGGGAAAGACAGAGAAGAGAACCCATGACAGAGATGAGCTGCATAGGTCTAGTATTTGAATTTATGTTTGCCTGTTATTTTAACAATTAAAGATGTTGAAACCAGAATGGTTTGTGTCTGGCTGTGTTTGGGAGACCAACAACGCTTACCACAGTAGTGCCAAATGTGTGGGCCAACACACAGAGACTAAAGTGCAGACGGAGACGGCGATGTGCGAATGGCGGCGGAGTACTTTGCCATGTTCCAGGAGCAGGCAGCGGACAGCAGACGGCAGCTGGAGGCTCTCCAGAGGGAAGGCGGAGAGGCGGACAACACTGCTGGAGTGTACCCTGGCCAGGTCGGGACCCGCTCCGGTTCCTGCCTGCCGCACAGCAGTGAAGTCGCTCCTCTTCCGGGGGCCCACTCTGCTGTGAAGATGGTGGCGCCTGCTCCAATCGGCTGTGTTGTCGGCGCTCCCCTGCCGCTGGTCCCACGTCGGCTGTGATGTCGACGCTCTCCCCTGCTCCAGCAGATTAGGCCGGGTAGCCATCTGGCCTAATCTACTGCAGCAGGTCTTGGTTTGGCGATGGAGGTATGTGGAGGTGGCTCGTCGGTGCACCTCCAGGTGAACCAGGGAGAGTAAATTGGCAGAGCTGAGGTTAGTTTCCAATTCGCTCTCTCCCTGGATTCAAATGGCAGCAGGAGAGCAGCCACAGAGGAGAGAGACATGGAAAGAAACCCATAAAGGACAAACACATGAGAAGAGACTGGACAGAGCTAAGTTGTGAGGAGATGAAAATCCACCGACTGTCAACTCAAAGGCTATTGTACAAGAAGGGTATGACTAACCTAATTTACGGGCAAGGTCTCCATAACATTTAAGGTTTTTTTAACAAATTTGCCTGGATTTTGTGTTCATTGAATTGAAAGTGCAGTTTTGGTCCTTTCCTCAATAATTGGGATGGGAGGCTGATCATAAAATAATTGCCTAGATGCATTGCTAAGAGCTGCTGCAAACCGTGACATAGTAACATGTAATGTGAAATGGAAATTTAAAATGCAAAAATGCAAAACACATTATGGGGATGTAGAATGCATTTTGGAGTTTTTATTTTGAATGTAGCTTGGTTATGAATTTTTCGTCAATGATTCCTTTGTTTTGTAGCATCGTCTCCCGGCCACGTCATCACCTCAGAACCCCAGTGAGTTGATCCTCTTTAAAAGCAATCCCAAAGGCTCTGTTAAGAGCCTTCATTCTCTGTTGTGTTATATTCAGTTCATTTCTTTCCCCCACTTTCCCCCCACAATCTGCTTATCCCTGTCTATTCACATCTATCTCTCACTCACTCTGTGTCCTGTGTGTGTGTGTGTTTTTGTGTGTGTGTGTGTGTGTGTGTGTGTGTGTGTGTGTGTGTGTGTGTGTGTGTGTGTGTGTGTGTGTGTGTGTGTTTTAAATGGCAGACTAAATCAATAAAAATATATTGGCGGCAGCTGCACTGCTACTTGGGGACAGTTATATTGAATGTACCACAGCTCCTGCTGCTCGGGTTTGTCAGTGCCAGCACAGTGAGGGAGAGACAGACAAGTGAGACCCCTGACCAGTGGCCATCAAGAAGGTTGGGCTCAATATTTCAAGATGGAGAGTTACTTCTCTTGTTGGTAGTGTGTTGTTGTAGTGTAATGACTGCTCTTACCTCATATATCAGTGAAACAAATATTTACATTTATTTTAACTTGGTTGTCACTGTCATTTAAATGCGTTGCAGTTCAAATATTAATTCCAGTTATCAACCACAACACATAAGGCTCAGCTGTAGGGTTGATAATGTGTGTGTTGTTGGATACACTTTAGTCATTTTAACTGAACATATTTGCTATAAATCTAAACATATCTATGGTACTCTAGATTTTCTTTAACTAAATGTAAAGTGTATTCATTAACATGGAGGAGCAGCATTCAGTTTCCCCTAACCTCACATCAGTGAATGCTCCACAGAACAAGCTGCCTTTTATTGAACACACAGCCTGATTAAATCAAATAATCACTTATGTCTTACATTGCTTTGTTACTGTCACTCCTGTATTTCTTATTTTATTTAACTTTTTTCTCTATTTAACTCATTTTAATTTCATTTTAGAAGCTTCTTTTTTTATGCAAAGCACTTTGAATTACCTTGTTGGTGAAAAGTGCTGTACAAATAAACTTGCCTTGCCCATTTGAGTATTCTCTAGACTATTTAGGGAGATTCATACACTGAGTGCACAGTCTGTATCAGCTCATCTAGCACAACTTGACAATAAGTCAAATCATTTTCCCCATGGTAAGTTTTCAAAAGTAAATTTTCGAACATTTAAAATATATTCACTAAGCTGTGTTGCCTCAGTGAACTGGACATTAGTTTGTTGCAAATTTTAGCTTTGCAGGTGAAATGAATGAACAAGTTAAAACTCTCTCTCACACACACACAGTAAGCAGACCTCCCTGTCAGGGACAGGGCTGCTTACAATCTGCTTACGATTCATGTACAGGTGGCAGGCAAAGGTCATTTTAGTGAGGCTGAGCTGGTGGCAGCAAAGGAGGCATCAAGGAAAACCAGCAACAGCCTTGATGAAGACGGTTGCTGTTGGACCAGCGTGTGTGTGTGTGTGTGTGTGTGTGTGTGTGTGTGTGTGTGTGTGTGTAGTCACATTTGTAAATAGCACCGCCAAATTGTTCCCAAGCAGAAGGCCAGGTCTTTGTACAAAAAGAAAATGGATTACATAACTTAATGGCGAACAAAAAGCAAGTTTCAAGGTGAGTATCTGCAACGTGCTGAGTTCAAATAGCATATTACACTATATGAAAATCTTTACTGATTTACATTAAATAATATGTTGAGAACAAAATGACGTAACAACAGTCGAATGGAAACTAAAATCATGAACCCATTGAGGGCTGGATTCAAAACCACACTGAAAATCTAAGTGAAAAATTTAAATCACAGGTCGATCCAAGGCAACTCAGGATGGGACTCAGTAGTTTCTATGGCTTCCACGTGCCTGTATGCACTCCTGACAATGTCTGGGCATGTTCCTGATGAGTCGGCGGATGGTGTCATGGGGGATCTCCTCCCAGACCTGGATCAGAGGGCATCAGTGAGCTCCTGGACAGTCTGTGGCAGTATTTGTTGTTGTCGGATGCACCGATAGATAATGTCCCATAGGTGCTCAATTGGATTTAGGTCAGGGGAACGTGAGAGCCAGTCAATGGAATAAATGGCTTCATCATCCAGGAACTGCCTACACACTCTGGCCACGTGAAGCCATGCATTGTCCTGCACCAGGAGGAACCCAGGGCCCACTGCACCAGCGTAAGGTCTGACAATCGCTCTGAGGATTTCATCCTGGTACCTGGAACAGCAGTCAGGGTACCGTTGGCTATGACATGGAGATCTGTGCGACCCTCCCCAGATCATCACTGACCCACCAGCAATCCGGTCATGCTGGATGATGTTACAGGCAGCATAACGTTCACCACAGGGTCTCCAGACTCTTTCACGCCTGTCACATGTCATCCTCATGGAGTCGGTCTCTGACAGCTTGGTCAGAAACATGCACACCAGTAGTCGGCTGGAGGTCATTTTGTAGGGCTCTGGCAGTGCTCCTCCTGTTCCTCCTCGCCCAAAAGAGCAGATACTGGTCCTGCTGCTGGATTGTTGCCCTTCTACGTCCCTGTCCAGCACCCCTCATGTAACAGCCGGTCTCCTGGTATCTCCTCCATGCTCTTGAGGCTGTTCTGGGAGACACAGCAAACCTCCTTGCGACCGCACGTATGGATGTGTCCTCCTGGAGGAGCTGGACTACCTGTGCAACCTGATTGGGCTGCAGGTACCGCCTCATTCTACCAGTAGTGACAAGAACACTAGCAGAACACAACTAGAGAAGAATCAGTCAGGAAGGATAAGAAGAGGCCAACTGTCTGTGGCCACCACATGTAAAACCATTCCCTTTATGGGATTGTCTTGCTTTTACCTTTATTGCACCTGTTGTCACTTTCATTTGCACCAAAGCAGGTGCAATTGATTCACAATCACTTCTGCCTTCCTGAAGTTTTACTCACTTGGTGTTATACTGTGAGGATTAAGTGTTCCCTTCATTTTTTGAGCAGTGAATATACTGTGTGTTACTATGTGACACATCCTCTCTGTATGCATCACATGGCAGCCTGTGATGCTGTGTGATGTTATGATGAAAGACAGAGCCTTTGGGATTGCTTTTCAAGAGGATCAAGTCAATGGGGTTTTGAGGTGATGAAGTGGCAGGGAGACGATGCTACAAAACAAAGGAATCATTGAAGAAAAATTCATAACCAAGCTAAATTCAAGATGAAGTTGAGGCAAATCAAATATTGTTTTAGAAATGTCATATTTCATTTCCTTTTCAACAAAGGCAACTGTTGCACAGTATTCTACTGTAATAAAAATGAGCATAGACTCACTATGCATGACACATTGACTGAAGAGACTTGGATCTGTGGTTTTATAAGAAATATATAATGGGAATAAGTTAAATTCAACCACAAGTTTCTTTGTACAGTAAAATGCGTATATGGTAATTCAAAGTGCTTGGAAAAAACACTTAAAGCCGCTTCACCATGCTCATTTAACAAGAGAGTTCTCTCCAATTATCGGAGATCTAGTGAGATGTGTCCTCCTGGAACATATCTGAGTGGTATTTAGGTCATTTATCCATTAATAAACAAGCAGCAGTGCTTTAAAGCCAGCTCTGGAAGCCAGTGTCAGGATTCGTTAGAGTGTAATTGTCAGCGTAATGTGATCAGTTCTCTGGCAGCTCAACTCCAGAAAGTTAGCTGCTGCATTTTGTTCATACTTTAACTCTGTAATGGCTTTTTGAAGTACACACACATTTGTTGAAATCATTTTATTCTGGAACTTTACAATATTCTCAACTTTATTACTCTCATTTTTATATGCGCAATTTATAATAATTATAATGAATACATAGAGTTTCAATTTATCTTTTAAATTTATTTGATATATTTTTTATTTACCTGACCTCCTGGTTAACTGAACTCAACTAAATAGACCTCTAATGACATTCAAACACACACTAGGGAATAAAGAATAGTTGATTAGAAGTGCATTAATCATGTTGTTGCCTCACCCCTGATGCAAAATCTGCATATGTGTGAATGATGTGCGACGCCTCTTTTAATGGTTTAAATTGTCATTGTTAATAAAATGATTACTTTTGGGTGGAACCACGTCTCCTGCTCCTTTCGTATACTGAACCTGAATGCCTTGTGGTTTTTAGTGTTGGTCTGAGGTAATTAATATTCCCTGGTTTAATATCCCAGGGTGTCGTTGTTGGATTTTCCTTGATTACATTCGTAAATGCTCATCTAACGACTCACAACTACCCTACGTTGCCACTCATGCTTTGCTTTGTATTTTCATTTAGGTTGTATTTATATATTATGATTTATGTCACTTGTTTCTTCAATATTGTTTTATTTTGTGTGTTTCTTTCCCCCTCGATAACAACCAGCAAAATCTTGCCTCTGGCATGGATTTGGTGAGGGCTGCTCTGATGGAAGTATCAGTATAAAGAATTTGCTTTCATTCGGGATGGAATTGGTGGACTGGCTGGTCAATACGCAGACTGCACCATCTATATAGCCATGATGCTAGCATCGCTAAAAAAGCATCTCCCACTTTGAGGTGATTAGAAACAATGTGCGGTGGTGCTGTAGAATCATGGCTTCACAGCTCCTTTACAATATTAATGAGAATGTCCAATGGCCGTATTCTCATTTCACAGTGAGAGAGAAGGCCGTCTTCATTAGAGCATGTCGGTTTTTTGTGTGTCTCCATCAGTCACCGGGGAGCCAACAGTGTCTGTGTCGGGCCACTTAATAACCCCTACAGGGATGCTAAGGCTGCCCATTCCTCACCCTGACACCTTAACAGCAGCCTAAATTGGGACGGCATGATCTGTTAACTCACACTACAACTGCTACTACAAACTACTTTTGAGTTTCTATGACAGAACACACTTATCTCCCTGACTGCAAACCTAAATCATGCCGCCTAACTGCACCCACTTAAAAATCCCTTTTCAATTACACGTATATGAGCTTCCGAGATAGGGCTGCACGTGTTGCGTGGCATGTCATGTAATCCTCTCTTCTTTTAACCAGACGGATCAGATGTTTTAAGTTGTGGTCTGTGTCACTGTTGCATCAGACTTGTCGGCATTAAATCCACTGTGTAGCTGTGTCTTATTACTTTTTCAGAGGATAAGGTTAGAGGGTGTCTGCTGGCTGAATGGAAATATCCTACTCTGACAGAGTTAAAACAGAATATCATATTAGTGCCTTGGCCTCCATCCTCCAATCACTTTTTCTACCTCTTTTTTCCTGATTGGGAAAGTTTATTAAATATATATTTCTCTATTCTTAGTGGAGTTTCTAGTGTTGACTGGGTAAGCACTAGGTAAACTCTGATTATATTATTATTTCCGATGCATCAGATAAAGGTGTTGGTGTTGATTTACTGTAAACAAGAACACATGATCTCAGTGTCTGAGTGGAGAACCTCCTGTTGCGTTTTGCATGTGAAAGGCAAACTCCAGAGAAAGTTCCAACCAAATTCTAAGGACATCCCCTTGAGGTCATTCCTGAAAACGGCTTTACAAGGTTCCTTCACAAATTCCCAGGACATTTACTGAAGCACGTCAACATATGAGCCCTATTTTGTGCGGTGATATGATAAATTGTCCGAGAGATGAGGAAACTTTTGGGACGTGTCCGAGGGTTACTGCTCTGCTAGGATACTTGGACTTCAAAGACTTGTAGTCCATGTTTTCTAGAGTTTTGATACCTTTGTATCCAAGTGTCCACACATTTGATTCCCCAGTTCCTTAATGTGTCATCGTTATTAGCTGATATGGTTAAAGTCTACTGCTACATTGGGATGGACTTAACTATTGACTGGACTTAAAGGTCAGACAAATTGATACAGAATTCAGATGCATCGGTACAAATGGAAGTAGTAGATGATATGTCATTGTTATATATTTTTGAGTTTATTGATATCTTGCTTATGGGTCCCGCAAAGCCACGAGAAGCACGAGGGACTTCACTTCAATCTGAAATATTTCTCTTAAAGTGGTGACAATAAATGGAAAATCTGCGTCAAACTGAGTCACACTTTTATTTTGCATTAACAATAGACTTGTGATAAGCCATGTAGAAGTATCTGAGGGTAGATTACTTTTTTTTACACTCAAATCCCAAACAACTTGGCATGATATACTGAACCCACACAGATCGAGTGCTTGAGGAATAAGAACGTTAGCTATGATCTGAAAAGCCTGATCATGGAGCAGGAACTAACTTGACAGAAGATGTTACATCTGCTGAGGTGTTCGTGAGTTCTCACCAAATGACAGGCTAACGTGACTTGGCTGCCTGAGTTCAATAAAGATCCCAATCTCCGGCTCTACACACTGATGCCAAGAGTGATAAGTATCAACTTTAAAGCAAACCTGCCGACTTCAGACCCCACAACATGAAAATTGATAAGGCCTGCCGGCTGTCCTCCTCAAATCAACTCTCCGGTTGACAAAACAGACAGCGTGGTCTTAAAGGATTTGTCTGTTTTTCCCTCACAATGACACGTCTGAAATGAAACAAACATCTCCCGTATTTCCCCTCCGCCGCTGCACAGTTTGGAGAGAATTGCTCTGATAAAATCTCTCTTCTGTCACTGCAGAGACACCGGTTGCCTTTGCTTTTTTTTTGCCTTCGAAGAAATCCCTAACCACGGACGTAGCCATGCTAAGCTAACAGCTCATTTGAAGGAGAGAATCCAGTGGAGATTTTAGTCACATTCACGGGGAGTTCTTTGTTGTTCTTTGTGCCTTAGGTGCCTGTTTTTGATTGTGTTGACTTATTTTAGCTTCATGTTTTAAACTTTAGCATTGATGAGTTGATGTTAACGATCAAAGGCTAAGCTGCACAGGACAGTTTCTGATGGATTTACTGTTCATCTGGTACTTCTGCATGAATTATTGTATTAACCCTGAGTTTCAAAATTTTGAGAAATGGCCTGAATATTTCATGTTTTGCCGAGAATGAGATGAGAAGACTTATACAATCTTATGTCAGTGATAATTACAGACCTGTAGCTGGACTGTGGTAAGACCAATAAAGATCAGAATCAGGGGAATTTTGTCAATTTCCTGCAGTTGTTTTCGTCTACACTTAAATGTGATATATACAGAAAGTTTTGTGGCCTTTCTGTTTCTGTTAAGTAAAACTGGGAGTCAGCACTGTCTGGGAGGATGAACAACATCAGCCTTTGTGCAGTCATTCACCACTTTGGTCAGTGTGGTGCAGTAGTGGGCTGCTGAATACAGACATGACTGAGAGAACCTGAAAGATGACTAACCCATTTATTTTTTATAGCACTTTTATAGCTTCAACACATAATGCTTTCCAAGTGAAAATAAAAACCCTTGTAGGACTTTCACAGAAAGACAGACTTGTACAAAGACGGGATCCAAATGCTGCAGGAAAATTGCTGTTGTATATTCTATATATTTATGTTCACACAATTACTAGATCTATTCCTTACATTATTCATTCTTACATTATTCAGTCACATTTATATTTTTATCTCCTCTGACTTTCCTTTACACTCACTGCATCTGTGCAAATTTACAGAGGGATCAAAACACATTTTAAATCCATCACCTATATTTCTTTTTACAGCTGTTCATAGCAAAGAAGGTAGCGCAGGTTACAGGCAAGCTTAAAAGGATGTTACCAAGGAAACACAATCCATTTCAACCAAAAAACACCCTGGAAAAAAAGAGTAGCCAGTGGGACTTGTTACTGAGGTCAAGAACCTCATGCCTGTACCGAGACCTCTAGTTAAATGTGTGCTCGCTGTATCTGGCAACCTGTGTGATACCTGGAGCTGCTGCACAGAAGACATTTCTCCCTGATTTGAGGCTCGATGCTTTGTGCTGCTAACTGTGACTCTCGCTCTGTGTATAAATACCATTGATATAAACCCACTCGTTCTATTGAGAATAAGCAAATAATTGGATTTCTAAAAAATCCACACACGTTGAAGATAAATAAGATACTATGCTTTGAATAATTATATATCTTATAATTTTCTTCCCCCCATGAAAAATGTTGATTTCCTGGTTCTGGTTCAAGATTCTTGGACTAACACACATTCAGTGTACATATTGAAAAATCCATTAAATATGAATATAATTTAAAAAGTTGAACTACTGGATATGAGATCTCACCTCACTCAGTGTTTGTACACAGGAGGTTTCAAGTTTCCACATCTAACTCAAACCAGTTGCATTGGACAGAGATTTGCTTCCACACTAGTTGTTAGTCATGCCTTATAATGTATATATAAGAAATAATGCAGATGATTTTGAGTCCACATATTTGCTTGATATGTGGACTTTTAGTTTTTTCTTACTCTTATTCTGGCAAAAAAGTCCTCGCAGATTAAATAAGTTTCTTGCCATATCATTAAACATAACTTGCTAACCCACAAAACATGTAGCTTGTGTTTAGAATGCAAAGAGCAATTTAAAATATCTCAAATTATCTGTAAGAGTATATTCTGTTATCGCTTTTTGTCCTGTTTGATACACAATTATAATTTGATTCGTCATTGATGCATTATGATCCCTGACTACCTCCCTGTTTCTAATCATTTTATGGATGAGCAATACATTTTAAAAGTTCAATGATAGATAATAGAGAAATGTTATGGATCGCCCCCAAATCCAAAAAGAGATGCACTGTCTGCCAAGCTAACAAATTTAAAACATCTGAATCAAATGGAAGCAACAAGTCTACAGGGTTTATTAAAGTGCAGGGACAATTTCATTCATTCTATTCAACCTTGGTGCACAGAAAAAATCTAAAGGCAAAAGAAAATATCCACGAGCAGAGGACAAATCTGAGAGCAGATGTTTTAGGCGTGCATGAGAGCAGCATAGAACAGCTGAAGCTGGAGTTTAGGGAAAAAAAACATTCAAATCTGGGGTTTCATTTTAGATATTAAGTTTCCAATCCACCATAAGCAACATGCTCAAAACAGCTCTCTTCCACCATAGATTTATGGCCAAAGTGCATCTGTTTTTATCTCAACAGGATGCTGAGGAGCTCATTAGTGCTTTACAAATGAAATAAATTTGTACTGTTGTAATGCTCCTTTTACTGGTCTCCTAAATCAATCAAGAAAAGACATTGTTAGATATTTTCAAGTCCATTTTAATATTTTATTGGTGAATAATAATAATAATAATAATAAGTATTCTTACCCAATAAAGGATCTGATGTTGCCTGTTGTTTTATTCATTCTGTATCTTACTGCCGGCTCATTGTGGACACAGGCTATTGTCTCTGGAAGCTGGTGGACGAGAATATGTGAGAACAGTTCTACCCTGCAGGGCATCTGACGGCAGTGACTGTACAGGAACTGACAAACAGCTTCATACTTAACCCAGTTCACAGCTATGATAACAGGACGGTGAGTTACTGTTGAAGGATGAATGGATCAATCAATCACTCAAATTTTATTTGTATAGCCCATATTCACAATTCTCAATTTGTCTCATAGGGCTTTAACAAGGTGTGACATCCTCTGCCCTTAACCCTCAAACAGAGTAAGGAAAAACTACTAAAAGAACCCTATTAACGGGGTAAAAAGAAGGTAGAAACCCATGTGAGGGATCCCTCTCCCAGGACGGACAGAAGTGCAATAGATGCCACATGTTACTGAGAACATCAACAAAATAACGTGGTGTGTCTGTTGTTTAAAGTATTTATACATAAGAAAATATCTGATCGACAGGAAGGGAGCAGCGATGACAAATGAATTGAGGAGTTATTGTCAGTAATGGCAGAGTCTGTGAGTAGACATATTGAAGATCAAGCAGACTTGTTAATAATAGTCCTTGATCAGCTGCCTCCACGATCAGGATCCACCAGCACTAACTAATGGATGAAATTCTGTTCTCTATCCACATTCTGCTCTTCCTCACTTCTGTGCGATTCCCTGTCAGTAACACTATACTCTCAGGTGCACTAGTTATCTGTTCCCATATTCATATTTACTGAATTTATGAAACCCAGCCTTTTCATTGTGTTCTGCTTTGTAGTCATCGTGTTATTAGTTTCCTCTCAGCTAATCAAGGTGCTGGGTTCTCTGTGAAAGATGCACGGCAAGTTTGAGAAGTGTGAAACAGTGTAGTGAGGCAGGGAAATATAGGATTCAGAATTGTCAGTGGAGTGTGAAATGTTCTTCCTCTATACTGCAGATTTGATGTGCAGGAGAAAGAGTTTCACAGGAAAGACAGAAAGAACTAAATAATGAAATGTTTTATGTTTTAGTGCAGGTTGGTGCAATAAACATCTGAATCACACATTAAGGTGGGTGTGTGTTTGGGGGGTTTTGCAGCTCCACTTGTGCATATATATATTTATAATCTATCTAATAAGTGCAGAAATCTCTGTCTGTCTGTATGTGGCTTGCATATCTCCGAACCGTTCATCTTATCAGCTTCACACTTGACATGTGTATTGTTAGGGGCCCAGGGAAGTGCAGTGTCAATTTCATTGCGATAAGGACACGCAACACGTTCAATATCCGTTCACGACAACGGGCTTTTTCGCAAACAACTGCGAGGACAATTGATTCTCCAGTGTTTGGGTTCTGCATACTGAACTTTGAATAAACAGGTGAACGGTTGTTAGTGCAGCATCGGTGGCAGAGCTTCAGGGTTCTGCAGCCAGTCTTGACTTGCTGCTGCTCAATTACTGCAGGTCACTTTTACAGGCACGTTTAGAATGTGCACTGCTCGAATCAATAACAATAATAATAATAATAATAATTTTTCATAGTACCTTTTAAAGGGATAGTTAATCTTACCACTATGCCGATGGAGGGGTTGGTGAAGTGTTTGAGTCCGCACACACTCACACCCTAGGGCATTAACCGTGCTAGCATCGCCACTTCCGATAGAGGACTTTTAGGCTTAAAACTTGGTGTAGATGACCTCATTTTGAATTAAATATGAATGCCGGGGCCTGCAGACACTTGGATGACACCACGCGAGCAGTATGGAGACATGTTATGGTTTTTTTCTGTTGTGTTATTATGTCGGAAGAAGAGGTCGCCATGGCTGCAACACTGTTTACCCCTGAGACTCCTTAAGTGTTTTGTGGGCTAAAACACTTCACCCACCCCTCCATCGGCATAGTGGTGAGTAGATAATGAGTGCATTTTCATTTTTCTGTGAACTATCCCTTTAAAGGTACCCATGGCTGCTTTCCAGAGTAAGGATTCAAATCACTTCATGCCTGCATATTATTAACTTCCAGTCCTCCACTTAAAATGATTTCATATTGGAATATTATTTACTCGTGTAACTTAATGTGAGGGTGTACACATACAGTTAATACAGCACTGACAAACAGTTTGTGTTGAAAGCAGTCGGGGTTAGTTTGTGTTTGGCCACACAGGGAGGCGGCTGTGGCCCGATCGTGCTTCTGCCTCTTTCCTCTTTATTTTGTTAGATGCCTGAGTGGGCACACCTGCAGGTCTGCCAAGCTCCACTGCAGAGAGCTGTTTTAGTTCAGCTGCCCGGTGTGTGTGTGTGTGTGTGTGTGTGTGTGTGTGTGTGTGTTTGTGTGGGTGTGTGGGTGTGTGTGGGTGTGTGTACAGTGTCTGTAGTATCTTAGCTTAGCGTCAACAGAACACAATAATTTTGGCTCAGGTGACATTTGTGTACAGTAATTTTGGCACTGTTGTGTGTGTGTGTGTGTGTGAGTGTGTACAAATTCAATGAACACAGATTGCTGTGACGGGATATTGTTTTTTGCAACTGGGGTAAAATCTGTGGCTTCTCTGTAATTTTGTGCACACGCACACATGCAGCTAACACATATTACATGTAAACACAGAAACACAGCCAAAAATCCAGCCAGGCGGTTTGTATTCACTGTCCAAAGGGAAGCACGACAAAGCTGACTGACGGCTGACAAACAGACTTTCACATCATTGTGGGGCGTTGTGGACAGCGGCTGTTCACTATCTCTTCACTGAGACATTTTAGTGCAGACCTGATCAACCACTTTCCAACCGAAATATCTACTGTGACTATATCAAACATACGTCTCCCAAAGGTGAAGCCAAAACATCTACGTCATCCCCTGGTGGCTGACTGCAGCATAGGTTATAATAATAATTATCATAATATTGGGTCAAAACTGAAGATGGGAAATTTACCAAACTAAAAGGTCAAAATATACGTCAAATAATTTTGTTACAGAGATGGTTTCTGTCATTTAAGGTTGATGTATGCTCATGTGTTCATGTTTCTGATGAAATTGCCTATAATAAGTTATGTTGAGACATCTTGCTTGGCAGATATATTTCAGCTCTGTTGTACAAGGCTCCTTTTGATCGTGAGGGGGTCCCCACAAGATTTCGGGGCTGTGAGCCTTGTGCTGTCCTTTTCTAATTTGACCAATCACGTTTTAACTGGCTTTGGTTGACCGCAGGTGAACAGTGCACGTGGACTGTGCACTCCCCACACACAGAGCTGTCTAATTCTTGATGTCATCATTTCAACAGCAGTGTACTGAACAAACGAATAACTTCTGTTTTATTTTGATATCACTCACCTTTTTCATGTATTGGTTGTTTTACTTCCTGTCTTGTGTGCACTTGGGATTGTCTGCCCCACCCTGTGTCACTTTGTCTGTTTGTCTCACTCAGTTTGACCTCGTGCTGCTGCTCCCTGTTGTGACCTGGTCCTTGTGCACGGATCCTTTGTATTGTTGAATTTAGACCCTCTGTTTGTCTGACGGCTTAATCAACGAACTGCAACCCTGTTTATTTATATTCACTTTATTCCCTGCACCAACCTGCATTTGTCCAAAGTCTGCATAACACAGTTTCGCATTGGTTTTTGGATGCCCTCACTTTTGGTTTTACTTCCATACAAAGAAGTTAAAGTCATCTGGATAATCATAGATATTGATTGGTATTTGCAGTAGCCAATAGCAATAGAGTTGACAGTAACTAACAGCAGCAACATGGAAAGTCCAGACGACAGCCTGATCTCTGTTGTCGAGCACTTCTTGCCTTTATAGTCACGGTGGGGGAGTTACAGAAAGCTTTGGACGCTAAATGAGAGAACTCCTTGGCTGCAGGATGAGTCATAAAGTTATAAACGAAGAGATGAGGCGTAACAAGATTCAGTAAAACTGCAAGATATTCATTTTTAGACATATTTGGCAAAAACATGTTGAGGAACAAATAACACATGGACACAGGATTAAAACTGAGAAAATATTTGTTCAAGTAATGGGGCCTTTTACTGTAAATTGTGTGTTATCATCTGACTGCAAGCCTTTCTTGCCCAGTTGGACTTTGTTGAAGCAGTGGCACGGCCTCCTCAGATCTCAGCAATTACTTGATGATTACAATCTAATCTTGAGCAGAGTTAGCTTGAGAGTTGTCAAAGTTAATTTGAAGACTTCTTATTACCACTAGAATGAAATTTAATGCCACTTTAACAACCATGCTGTCAAAAAAAGGAGGGAGATATACCCGAAAAATCTGTTAGACAAACTGTAATTAATTAGTAATTCAAATCAAATCAAATCAAATTAATTAGTATTGAGTGTGGCTGTTTGGTTAAATAATCCTGATGTGGGGCATGTTGTCAGTGAGAAAAAAAGAAAAACACAAAAAGAAAAGCAGCATATAGGCTAGGTGCACTATGCAGGGCACTGGCACTGGAACACTGGCGTCTGAATAGCCGGGATTAAGTAACTGGGAACACTGGCCAGGTGCTTCCAGTTAACTTAGTGGTTATGCAGTTCCAGACAATCAAGGACCTTAAAGACAGGGCCGTACAAACACACACACACACACACACACACTATACAGGACCAGAACTCTTGGGCCGTCAGGCTTCTCATTCATGATTTAAACAAAAATGAGACAATTCAAATAATAGAACAGAAAATAAAGTAAATTCATTAAGTATGGTTGCAGTTTCTAATGAATGTTCATAAAGTACATGTTATAACATTTGGTATAAAATAGAATCACAGGAGGACAAGTTTCACTAGTCACTGTAGAACAAGATAGGACCCCGCATTTGTCCAAATGTTGCTGGTTTCCTCCTCACACCATATAAAGGATCTTTCCAGGTGTACTATAGCATGTTAGTTCATTAGAGGTTTGTCCTTAATCAGAATTTTGTTGCTACATGAAGCACATTTATTATTCTAAAGTGAATTGTAACAACTTTTGTTGGGCACAGAAAAATGTTGTCCTGCTGATAGATCAGAGAAACATTTGGATTAGTTCCCTTCTGGCAATCATGTTGTTATTCAGTCCGGTCGGACACCTGTGAGATCACAAAATGCGTGCTACTGTTGTACTATAATTGCATTCTGACTTTTCAACTACGGTTCGTATAGTACAGACTATATATCTGAAAAAAAAAAGATGTCTCATTTTATATTAAAAACAAGAACACAATCTCTTCCTTCACCATAACCAGCTTAATGTTTATTGTTGGCTAATGAAAGACCATGAATGTTTTGCAGTTACATTCATTAGGACCTTTTTGACTCTAGTTAGACTCAAACATGTTTCCTAATTATGAGGAAAAATATATTCCAGATGGCATTATCTTTCATACGATATTTTACTGTTGAAATAAGTGAATACTTGTAAGATAGGTATGGAACAGAAGAATGGTAAATGACTGCATTTATACTGCAAAGAGCTTTTCTGGTCTTAATAACCACTCAAAGCACTTTAATCTGTGAGTCACCTTCACCCACACATTCATACAATTCTTCTATAAACAGCACTTTTCTATCACACATGCCATTCACACACTGTCAGACACAATTTGGAGTTCACAATCTTGCACAAGAACACTTACATACAGACAGAAGGAGCATGGGACCGAACCAGCGACCTTAGTTAGTGGTCGACTTCCTGATCCACAGCCGCCCACCAAAGCATTTCCATCTTGCCAGCGTAAGTGAAGTTTAAAAGAGGACAGTGGCATTTCTCAAAATATCATTTACATGACATAACACATCATATAGCTTTTATCGACTTAGTGCATTCAACCATGAGGGTACAAACCCAGAACAGCAAGAATCATGTAAGTACAATTTGTCTTCAAAAAGCGAAAACTACAAGTACTACATGTAAGTGCAATGTATAAGTGCAAGTAAACTTTTTATTTAAATTTTTGTATAAACAGCAGAGTTGACGATGGCTGTTAGACATCATCTTCTTAACCAAGGTGTAGGCGGAAGAGATGTGTCTTTGGTCTGCGGTGGAAGATGTGTAGACTTTCTGCTGTCCTGATGTCAATGGGGAGTGTTATGGAAGTTTCCTGGAAGCTGGTTACTGGAGAACTCAGGCAGCAACTGATGTCTTATCCAGAAGATTTTAAAGTAGACTTGATGCATCAAGGAGACCAGAAAGTGAAACAATATACAAACGCTAACAGAGTAACATGAGCAATTGTCCCCCCCAAGAAGATGTCTTCCACAGCCTCCCCATATATCTCCCTCTACTTGTGTCAACCATTCTAACAGCACTTCCATGAATGGCTAGAATTGCTGTCACTCTCCATGTTACATGTAGGTGTTCGCATCCTATTGGACAGTGAAGCCTAAATTATGCATTCCTAAATCACATTGTGTGTATTTAACATTGCCACTGGTGAAATACAGAAAAGAGTTAAAGTTGGTGAGAGTTGAAGTTGGTGTCTCTCTGTCTGGTGCATCGGAGTTAGATCTGAAAGTCCCTCAAAGTAGACACTACAATGTACTGTTGGTTGGCTCTTTATCTATAACCTGACCTTGTGTACGGCTTAGAGAGAGAAGGGAGCATCTGTGGAGTTAGACAGACACTATTCTCCTGTACGGATATAATGTAATATACATTATACATAATATATAGTGGCATATACAGTAATGTGAGGATGGTCAAAAATTTCTCAACAGGGTTCGACCTACACCCTGATTACTGTAATGTAAGAACCCACTTATCTCTGAACCCACATCACTGAACCCACATCACTGAGTGGTATGGACCTTTAAATATACCAAACTTTAGTATTTTTAGTTTTTTTGAGAAGTGACGTTTGTAAAGCAATTAAGGTAATTTCATCCTTCCTAATTGTTGAGTGCTGTGAACAATTATCCATTCACCTCTATTGTTTTGGGTGGAGGCAGGAATCCCAGGGGCTTTCACACCTACCTTGTTAGGTCTAAACCCCCTTTACCTCCTTCTTTTTCTTTCTTATCATTTTCCAGCCTTAAAGGGCCCATATAGGTATTGCTTTTACTATCCTTAATTACTTGAAGGGGGTCAGTAGGTACCCTCAAAGTATGAAAACTGTCACTCAGCTGACTTTTTGACTCAGTCCCTTCTAAGAAATATGTTATTGAAACGTCTCGTTTCTTACTTCCTCCCCCGTATGAGTCATTCGGGATCGCACTCGTCTCTCAGCCCCACCCAGCCGGTACCAGTCCAGCCTCAGAACCAACCACCCCCACTGATATATCATCTTAGGGGTACCAATACCTCAAATAAAATCCCAGAAAGGTGTAAAATATGGGGCCTTTAAATACCATTTCCTACTATAGTGTTTTGCCATTTCGCATGTAGCTTGAGTGAAGGAGGGATCGACTTGTAACTATGCTTGAACTGTGCGGCCAGGTGAAACTTTTGATGTGTCAGAAACGCTGAGCGGTCAGGAGCATGTGATCGCTCCCCGCACCCCACTGCATGCTGCTCGACAAACAACGAAGATGACAATCGGTCCAAGTTGCTCGGGCTCAATTCGCACAGTGTATTCTCAGCTTTATTTGCATCTGACACCCACAGTTTGTTTCTATACATTGTTACTGGTCCTGCATATCAAAAGACTTGTATCTCACACACCACAAAGATAAAAAAACAGTATCGTTTTATACTAGCATGTACTCACAACATATCGCTGCACCATTCAGTTGGTAAGTGACTGCAGAGGGAAAGGCTCTTGTATGTCCTCACCATGTGACAAAAGGACAGAGGATGCCTCTTACAGTATTCAAACAAACACACTCTCCTCTTCCCTAACACAGCCTTATTAACATCGATTCCATGTGTTTCCAGGTCATATTTATCAGGAAAGCTGGCACCAGACCCACTTTCCCTGCCTCATATGTGGAACCTATTTCCAGCAAGACCCATTTAAGAGAGACAGAAGGCCCCAGAGGAAAAGCTAACACTTCTGCAGATACTGTGATACCATGTGACTTATGGCTCTGTTACAGAAGCTACTAAGCTCTGTCCCACTATTTATACACCTTTAGTCTGTAATGAAAAAAGAGCCAGCAGAGAAAATGGATATTCTCCCTGTTACATGTGGGATTCTCAGATGTCAAGGTGGCTTGTTACTGAAGGTCTTGGGGATAATGGTGTTGTTGAATAAAAACTCAAAATGTGATGATGGATCCTAATGGCGGCAGTGGACAATGACTGTGGACTATAGTGGCATCCGATCTTGATGGTGGATCATGATCTTGCTGGCTGCTGACCATAGACTATGATTGCAGCAGGACTGCTCGATACACAGTATTTCTCCTCAGATACTCGACCATTAATGACATTAATCCACCAATTCACTGACCTTCAGTTATGCTTCAAAATGTTTACCCTTATCAATGCTGCTAAAACCTTTATCTTTCTGATGTTCTCCTTTACACTTGACATCTAAGGCACTTCTGTCCGTCCTGGGAGAGGGATCCCTCACATGTGGCTCTCTGAGGTTTCTACCTTCTTTTTACCCTGTTAAAAGGGTTTTTAGTAGTTTTTCCTTACTCTTGTTGAGGGTTAAGGGCAGAGGATGTCACACCCTGTTAAAGCCCTATGAGACAAATTGTGATTTGTGAATATGGGCTATACAAATAAAATTTGATTGATTGATCGATTGATCTCTTGATCTTCCAATAAGTTGTTTAAAACATACATTTACTTTAATTTACAGGCAAAAATATAGTGGTCTAAAGATGCATTCATGTTCTAAAGCATGAATGGAACCACACAGTGTTCAATATTAATTTTTTTTTTTTTTAAAAAGACCCAAGAAATAATCAAAAGAATCAACTGTGCAAAATGAATAGTTTTAAAGCTGTGTAAAAATTAACTTTATAGAATTCTTCGTTGTGTGAAATTGCAGTGAAACACAACATGCACAATAAAAATAAACAGAACCTGAAAAAGGGTCTATTCATCCAGATTACAATAATATATACTTTTTATTTGTTCAAGTTGACTGTAAGGACCTTTTCATACCTTACCGAGGTGCGAACCAAGGCACATGTCTTTTACATTACATTTCAAACGTACTTCAGAATTTGTATTTGACACGTAGTCTATGTCCAGTCATCATCACCTATTAGGGCTGCGTCTACCGATACTTGACAGGGATTGGTCCGCAGACGGGTGTGTGATTCTGACGCCAGTTAGTTGTCAATTCGTCTCTTGTATTTGATAACTTTTTTGAATAAAGTGCCTAGAAAACATTTGAATCGAGAAAATTATTGAACCTGTTCACTTTTGTAAATTCGTTTCCACTACAATACCATGATGGTATTTGTGACGGTTACACCATCAGCTCACTCAATGTTGGTAGAATTTTGTTTCGACATTTCATTTCAGTAAAAACACAACACATAGTCCTTTATTCATAGTACATCTTTATTTAATTGACAGTTTATTCTCTGAGTTGGGTGCACACAATTTAGCTAATATAGTCTTTTTCTTTAATTATTCCGTCTTTCTTTTTAATTTGCAATAACATTAATCCTTTGTTTGGCCTCAAGCCTGCAGGAAGTGGCCTTTTGAGCCCAGCCCACAGGAAGTGGAGGAGGCCAAAGGCTGATTGAAGAGGGGGGGGGGATTAGATTTAGTATGGGTTGAAATCTCTTTGTTTGACTTTGTTATTATTTGTTTAAAGTTAATCCTATTCGTTTGTGTATATACTTATTTTGATAGGTTGTTTATGTTTGTATGTTGATAGTTTATTTGGACATAGTTAATGTTGTATGTTTGATTATGTTTCCCCTGTGTGCCTGTCTGGATGAGTCTACCTGTGTATATAAACCCCCTGTGTGTCATTTGTAAGAAAAGGTCTCTTAGATATGTTAAAGCTCTAGTTACCTTATTTCTCAGTTTACCTCTTTAAGTTTGGGCCATGATTTTGTAGTTTTATTTTTAATTCTTTGTAAATGGTATAAGTATTTAGGTATTTGTTATTCAAGAAAAAAACATTTTCTTTAAAAAGGAAAATGACTTTTTACACCTTTGTCCTTCACCTTTCTGCTTGGTCCCTAAACAGTACTCCTAGCAAATTAAAACATGATATTGTAGGAAGCAAGGACTACCGCTTCCAAGCCGCTTCAGCATTCTTTTCTTCTTCTTCTGATGTTTAATGCTGTCTCAACTTCCTGCAGTTGGATTGGTCCAAAAGTCCAAACAAAGAAAAAAAAATGTCAGTCCTCTTTAGGTCCGTCTAAATCTTGGACCGCTGGTCTGGACCGTGGTCTGAGGAACCTTTCACACCTATTATTTTGGTTTAGACTAAACTGAAAAGTGTAAAGGTCTTGACCAAAAAAGGTAAGTGTGAAAGCCCCCTGAGATTTCTGACTGCACCTTATACAATAGAGGTGGATGGATACTTGTTCACAGCACTCAACGATTAGGACGGATGGAATTTCTTTCATTGCTTTAAAAGTCACAATTCAAAAACTCAAACTACTAAAGTTTGGTATAATTAAAGGTGTGTACCACTCAAACAAAGCAGCATAATACCTAATATATGTGGACTAAAGAGCATAGGGCAGGTGCATTCAGTTTGTGTCCATATCCACTTCTGAAGGTCCTGTATCAAAAGGTTTTACTTAATTCATTTTAAATTGTGTAGTGTGTGTGTGTGTGTGAGCCCTCTTCCATTCACTTAAATTGCCAGGTGAGTTTGGATTATGGCAGATTGCTATTATAATGGTGGATTAACCAGGTAGTCATTTAGAATGCTTTGCTGTGCACTCACCTATGTTCTCCTTAATGTTCCATTTAAATAAGAGCCACATACTGTGCCACTGACTTAAGACCAGGTTTTGTTGGTCCAAATCTCATTCATTTTCCACTGCCTGAAGATAGCAACAACAATGTGCCTGATTGCTTCATTGTAAGACCAACAATAGACAGCTGTTAAAATGACGAGAGAGCTGGATGAAAAAATATATAATTGCATTGGTCTGAAACCGGAATGTACACTTGCTTTGCACTTAGTGCAGCTTTGTACTGGGTGATAATGAGCCATGATTTGAATTTCCTTTCTACCTAATTTGAGTTTAACAAATAAAATGCAGGAAGAAATGAGGTAGCAAAGGAGAACACTTAGCAGGTGTAAATTCAAAGATCTGATGTTAAATAGGGGAAGTCCACTGAGAGAGAAGCTGCTCACTCTCTCTCTTACTCACACACACACACACACACACACACACACACACACTGACAAAAGAACCAACTGTATAGCTTTACTGGCTGAATGGTCAATGGTCAATGGTCTGTATTTATATAGAGCTTTTCTAGTCTTGATGCCACTCAAAGTGCTTTACAGTAGCTTTGCCATTCACCCATTCACACACACATTCATACAGTTCATCTATAGGCAGCACATTTTCCTTTGAGGGGCCATTAGGGCTTCAGCATCTTGCCCAAGGGGAGGACGGCCGCGCCACAGTCTCTAAAAACAACATCATTTGTTTCTGTGTAAACAGAAATGATGTACACATGTGTATTTGCATGTAGAGCAGGGGCGTGAGATCTGATCACAAATGCCAGGTGTGAAAGGACGACCTTAGAGCTGCTGCATGCCCTCAAAAATGTATTTCCCTCGTAGAATGATAATGATCGTAATCCCTTCAGTGCCAGGGAACGTTCTGGATCTGGCAAGTGGCATTGAACAGGCCCTCGCAACCTTGTTTACATCAGGGTGTGCTGGCGGTATGCCCACTGACGCAGATTGTGCACATTTGCAACCAACAAATACTGAGGGAATATGTAGGATGCTATGGCAGTAAGCATGATTTAGTGCACATTTTGTATCACTACCAGTTTCCACCATGTGGTGCTGGAGAACAACCATGAAGCCTGCAGTGCTGTATATGTCATGCCAAGTTAATGGTCACACAGACTTTACCAGTAGGTGGCGTTGTGTTAATGGCCACTTAGATGTCTTTACGCTGAAACTTCCCAAACATGTGAAGTTCAGGGCAGATTTGACATTGTAGATTAATGTTACAACTTCTATGTCTGTGGTGAAACATCTAAATTCGCAATGACATCAGGAAAGGGCTTCAAAATAAAGCATCACCAAGGTTATAAGGCCTCCGCTTGGAAGTAATGTCCTTCTTCCAGCATGTGGCGCTGTAAATTTGAGTCTTTAAATGTCTTCAATAACTCACATTAAGCGTCTGAACATTGGGGGAAATAACATGTATTTCACCACATGGTAAAATTAAATTTTTAAGCAGGTTTTATTGAGACTGATAAAACCCAAACTGAGCGACAATGAAATGTTCGTGTGATAGTTTGTTTGCTACACAGTTGTGTCTTCATGTATTTTAACCCCCAAACATGGTGGTGAGGGTTATCTTAGCTCAGATAGTGTTTTTTAGTTTAACACTTGTTGCCATAAAACTCAATTCTCATTCTCATCAGCTATGCTCTTCCCTGTTCTCTACACTATACTCTCACGTATTCCCAGTGTTGTTCCATTACCACTCCACTGTTTACCACTCTGCCCACATGTTGGTGGAAGCTGTGAAATCAGTATTTGCGTTTTTGTCCTTTTCATAGTGACCTAAGAAAACCAAGTTGACCAAGTGACTAGCGCATGTCTACATTCTTTAATCCGTCCATTTATCATGTTCTTTTAGACATCTGTTGTTGATAGATTAAAATGTCAACTGTCAAACTTACTGCAGATCTCACACAGCGATGATGAATCAGTGTAATTTGCTCATCTACTTGCCGCTGTCCTCTCTTAATAGTTTGGAAGAAAAGAGGAGTAACTTTGTAACTTGCAAGTCTACGCATGTGTATAATAATGTGTGCGTGATACCTGATCTCAGACCAGTCAGTCAGTCACGCAGGTTTGATCATCAATGTGCGAAAGTCTAAAACATGCTGCTCTCAGCTTGACAAACCAGACTGTGTCAACAGGACATGCTCACACCCACGAAAATGACAGAAACAATGACGAGTATCATCTGGTAGTCGAGCTTTCAGAAACATCAGCCTGCAATCACCACAAGAGGGCGGTAAATTGTGAAATGAATGCAAACAGGCAACATCAGATCATTTGGACACGCTGTTCTGAGATCAGATGTGAGAAGGGATGTCCCTTTTACTTGGTTATCGTCAAATAGATTTTTAGCTTCAACAGGCTTCAACAGGTTGAGCACTGCTGGCCCGGCTTGCACCAACTTCAATCTACTGCAGTGAAGATTTCTCTTTACAAGACTGTTCAAGCACGGTCAGACTCTAAACTGTCCGACCCTGAACGCTTCACAACCTTAACATTTCAATTCCGCACTGATTTGTGCTGGACTGGTGAGGAAAACCAAAACGCAAACAAATAACTAAAAAGTTCATAACTAACTGCATATATTGCATCATGACTATTGCTGCAGAACAACTCCTTTGAACAACTCTTGGGCAGTTTTAGCAAAACGGTTTGTTGTGCTTTGTTGTCTTCAAATCCAAACTGTTCTTCTTCTCTTTCTCCTCAGCCTGTTTCTTTGTCTGTAAATGAATAAACAACAGAGAGGCCAGCGATGGTCAAAAGGGGGGTGGATGGCGACCAGTCTTTCTTCCTTCTTTAATTTATTTTGGTATTTTCTTGGTGCTGTAGACATATTGCCTTGCTTGATTGCATTGTCACAACCCCCAGAGGGAGTTGTTAACTCTTCACAGAGAGAATGATCTCCGCAGGCTTTCAGAGGGAGCAGGGTCGGGGTGCAATAATAAATGCTGAGGAAGGCAGAACCGTTCAAAGACTGAAAACACAGAGGAAAAGAAACGGAGGCTCTGACTGTGTGATCATGAATATTCAACTGTAGATATATCAGGAGAAAAACAGAAGTAACGAAGGGCTTGTTTTTTTTATTATGTATGAAAAATATCAATCAATCAATCAATCAAATTTTATTTGTATAGCCCATATTCACAAATCACAGTTTGTCTCATAGGGCTTTAACAGGGTGTGACATCCTCTGCCCTTAACCCTCAACAAGAGTAAGGAAAAACTACTAAAAACCCTTTTAACAGGGTAAAAAGAAGGTAGAAACCTCAGAGAGAGCCACATGTGAGGGATCCCTCTCCCAGGACGGACAGAAGTGCAATAGATGTCAAGTGTAAAGGAGAACATCATCAAGATAAAGGTTTTAGCAGCATTGATAAGGGTAAACATTTTGAAGCATAACTGAAGGTCAGTGAATTGGTGGATTAATGTCAGTAATGGTCAAGTGTCTGAGGAGAAATACTATATATCAAGCAGTCCTGCTGCAATCATAGTCTATGGTCAGCAGCCAGCAAGATCATGATCCACCATCAAGATCGGATGCCACTATAGTCCACAGTCATTGTCCACTGCTGCCATCAGGATCCATCATCAGCTGCCACCTCGATCGTGGTCCACCACCATTATCAGATGCCAACACAATAAAGGATCTGCCTTTATTATCGTGATCAGAAATATGTGGGTAAAACAGTTTTTAACCCCAGTTAATCCCCCAAGCTAATTTGAGATATTTAGATACTTCACTTTGGCCAGAACAGCTGTCATATTACCTTCAGTTTGACTGTGTCATAAGGTCTGATTAACAAGCTGCTGGATGGTCAGATTCAGATCAGAATATCTGTCATATCTGATCAAACTCTTTGTGAGCAAGTCATATGTTGTGGCTGAGCAGGACGGTTGGATTTCAGAGTTCTGAGTAAGAATGCATTCCAGACCTCATCAACCCTGAAGTCAAAATCCAAGATAGTTGCTCTGTGTATGGTGCCAAAATAAAAACAACATGGAACTCTGTGTGCTGCACCCAGCTGTTCCACCTCTTACCTGAATAATGCGAAGGATTTGATGCTGTTGTGAACGTGTCGGTGTAGAAAACCTCCCGCTGCGTTGTGCATGTGTGAAAGACAAACTCTGGGTAAACTCCGTAGCCATTTCTTCGGAGTTTACCTAGAGTTCACGTCTGAAAACAGCTAATATGAGGTCTAAGATTCCCAAACCCTCTCTGCCTGTTGGAGGCAGGACTTCCTTCTGTTCAAGCTTTAATGAGATAAAAGCAAAGCACCTTTCTGACCAAGATGAAGCAGCGGCATGCCATGCTCCATGACCCCTTGTGGTATGTTCTTGAATTAATACGATTAGAAAACCAAGTCATGAACTCACATTTATCTGAGATAATGGAGGGAAAAAATCAGAAATATAGATCTAAGGAGGGAACAAGATACAATGACCGACCAGGCCATCAACCCAGATACATCCGTCCACCCACTTTCTACCAGCACTATATTGTGCATTGACGACCATTTAACCAGTTACTTTCACATGGCAAAGGTGGTTTTCTCACGTCCTGTGAGTGGAAATAGGAAGATGGAGCCGCTGAACAACGTGTGTGTTTCTGTAGGACTGGTATACCAATGAAGGACAAGTACTTGTGTGCCCTCTCAAACAGGATGTCTGTAAAGAATGTTGACACAACTCCTTGAACTGAGTTCACTCTTTGTGTACACAGATAAAATAAGCTCAGGTAGGTAGTTGTCTTGCAACAGTTGAGCGTCGGTAGGTTTTCTAGAATGAATAAATTATTATGTGTCGAAGATTGTATTACCTTTTAATATCTTTGTTTTTTCGCCCCTATTATTTGTTTGTGTCAATAAAATAAGTAACCAACTAACTAAGAATAAAACATTTATTTGGAAATGTTTAGGAAGCTCATACATCTTGCTCAGATTTTTGCTCTTCTTCCAGGAAGTGATGGATAAAGTCCTTGTTTTGAGTAGAAATATAAAAATTCTAAGGTGTAGATGTAACAGCTTCTTGGTGTAAAAACCTCCGACACTCAATGATAGCAATTTTATCACCTGTCCTCCGAGTGTGATCATTTAAGACGGCTATGAACAGCTTTGCACTCAGGAGGATTCTGCCGAGACTTTTTAGTTTGATTTGAGCACATCAGCCTTTTAAATGAAGACAATGCTCACAGTAGGAAGTGTCTGTGTGTGTGTGTGTTGGGTGGGTTTGAAGGGTGAAAGGGATCATCTTCCATTTATTAAAAAACATAGGACATATAAGTTGGACGATAAATTAAATGTAGCCAGCCTAGCTTTGAGGAATTGAACTGCAAACACAGCCTCAGGTCTCTTTCTCACACGCACACACAGGCGGTGGTCTTGGGGACAGTATCCAGGCTGAACAGCTCACTGCAGGGCTTTGCTGGGACAATATGGCTGCTGTCTGGTTATAATGGTGGGGGCAGATGCAAGCAGGGTTCCTACAGCTACAAAAACGTGATTCTGGGCCACACACACGCACCAGGGTGTTTGGTCATGCAGCGTTAATGCGGTCCTGCAGGATGCCGTAATCAGTGTCAGGGCTGTGGCGCGTGTCAGAACACAGACGAGTTAAATCTCAATCGCAGGATGGGACCTGACGGTGCAGAGAAAAGAGTGGGGGGGGATGTGAAAAAGAAAAAAACAAAAACAGCAAGGGTTGAAGCACAAAGTGAGATTCAAATGTTACAGCCAGCGAGATGACGGTCAGTCATGACTGAACAGCAGTATATCTTTCTTTCTGCACTCCCGGGACATTGCAGCAGCCGAAAATAAAACATTAAAGTCTTTTCTATGACTGGATATTAAAGGGTTGATAAAACAACAGAGCTATCGGATAACAATAAAATCTGTTCTTTACTGACTCTGTCTGTTCCCCCTGGTTTAGGTCAATAATAGCACTTAGTATCAGTGACCTGGGTCCATTATCCTGCCTGGGCTGTGGTGAGTGCAGCCCTGAGATGTAAAGTATCACCTCTCCCCTTCTGCCTCATCGCCACCACACGCTCCTGTGGGACAGTGGGCAGCAGCTGACACCTTCACGTGGGCACAGTGTGCTAAGTGAGTGTAGGGTTGGACTCACACATGTCACTTGACTGGCGATGACCTTTCATTGTGGATTTTACAGTGAATATCAGTCACCATGTGGCAGGTGAGCACCGTAACAAGTCGAGCAAAGGCATTGGTGGGTTTCAGTAAAGGGGAGCAAAGTTGTGGTTTCTTTAAAGCCCAGTTTATTTTACGATTTCTATATGGTCTCTGCAGTGTAATCCAGCAGCCTATAACCAATGATCGTTTGACTATTTTCAGCAGCTGAAAACAATTTGTGATTAAAATCAAGATTTTTTTGACCACCCTTTGAGTTGGTTCAGTCCAACCCATTCCTGATCGATCGCAGCAGACAGACGGAGCGAAGCTTTTCCTCACAGCACAAAAGTTCAATTCAATTCTTTCTTTTTTTGGTATGGTCTCAAATCACAACCTAAATTATCTCAAGGCACTTTCCATGGTACGGTTGAGACCTTAAAAATTATGGAGAAATCCAATAGTTCCCACGACGAGCAAACACTTGGCGACTCTGGAGAGAAAATGTCTGTGTTAACAGTCAAATGACAAAATCTGTCAAATATCTGTGGTGTAAAGTGACTTTGATTTAGTTCATACTCTGCATGGTGGTATGGCTGGGAACAAGGTATTGTGTGTGTGTGTGTGTGTGTATAAAGTAACTCAAATACACATTGAACACTTTTTACCAAACTTGGTGGTAACATTACTTGGCAGGTCATCTCTAGACAGGAGACATGACAGATTTAAGACCGATTGATACGTCTGCGTTAAAGCTACGTCTTAGCCTACACGTAGATGTGTACCCTGACGTGCACCTCCCCAAATATGTAACTACGCGTCGAGGCGACGCAGACTGCAAGAGTTGTGATTGTTCCGCTTGGTCCGACAGACTTGCCACCATTTTTCAATTGAGTTGAAGGAATGAACACAGATGACGTCTTTCTTTTCTTCGTTGCTGTTCTTTAAAGGGATAGCTCACCTAAAAATGAAAATTCACTCAATATCTGCTCACACACACTTTAGGAGTCTCAGAGGCAATCAGTGTTGCAGCCAAGGAGACAAAAAAAACACATAACATAACATGCCTCCATACACTGTTTACCCCTGAGACCCTCCTCCACTACTCTTTCGGAGGCGTAATACTCACACCCACCAACACACAACTATGAATGCTGTGTATATAGAAGCAAATATACAACATGGATGCAGGATATCCCAAAAATTCACCTCCTTCCCACAACTGACACTGGTGTGTTGTCCAGTACAGAAGCCTCTGAATCAACTGTAATACAAATGTGGAGTAAAATGCAGAAATTAATTAATATATTAACGTAAAAATACCGAAATAGCCTTTTTCAGCACCACATTTTATCTATATTTTTATTTTATTCATGTTTTTTTTACATTTATTATAAATATTTTTCTATTTAGTAAGTGCACTTGACTGTATATACTTATTGATTGAGACTTTAATATAGACACGCTTAAAATACAACTTCAACATACACAGAAACTCTTTTAGGTATGATTAATACAAAACATGCAGTTGCAAGAAAAAGTAAGTGGACCCTTCAGAATTACTTGGATTGAAATAAAGTCTTATTATATCTGTTTAATCTAATAGCACACAATCCTTTGTATGTGTTGGGATCTTCCCTGTTGTTCTCCTGTCTGTGTCTGTGTGTTGGTGAGTGTACTCTCCTGTTTGTGGCTCCTTCATCCAGAGTCTTCAGTAGAAAAACAATTCCTGTGATCAGCACCTCGCTCCGCCTCAGGTCCACCTCACCGGGTCTTCTGCTTTGCCGGCTGCGCTTAGATCAGTCCCATGGTCTCCATTCCCTGCCAGCGTGTGGCTCGGCCTCCTGCCCTGCTCAGCCGTTCCTCCTCCATCAGTGAGGAGGATGAACTCAGCCGGTCACAGCTGCCTGCTTCGCTCCACCATTCCCTGACCCTCAGAACAAACTGTTTGAATTACATTAAATCCTCCATTAATCATCTCCTGTCTCGTGGTTTATCTTTGAGTCCTCAAACTGAATAGTTACAACCATAGATTAAATTGGCTGCCCATGGCTCAGACCTGTGCACATCTTCGGCAATATATTTCTTACACTTGTATAATTCAAATAATGATTAAAACGTGTTTGCTTTGTGAATGTACAGAAGGTAAATGCGGTGACACACAGCTTTCCACAAGCCCCTGCTGTCGGCCAAATTACCCTATTTCCTCAAATAGAGATCAGAGCCTGAATGTACCTCAACAGCTAAATGTAACAGGCCTTTATTTGAGGGACACTTGTATTAAAGATTGGTCTTTATTTCTTATCTCCCGCAGTTTTAATGGTATAACAGGTAATATTATATGAAAAGCTTTGTCCTACACACACACACACAGGGAACATGGTAAAGTGAAGATAACTTAAGTCAACATAGAAGTACTAGGCTAATAAAGTACTTTATTAAACCACCTGGTCACGTGTTTGGACTGCAGTGTGCAGGCGACATGTTTTACACGACAGTGCGCTAGTCAAGCTAAGAGCTAAGTCTGAGGCCTTGTTCACCACTTGTGATCAGATCTCTACACCCTGCTCTCGACAATTCAGAATTCACAAAGCCGTAATTATATTTTTATAAGCCAGTCCAACAATACTGATGTGTCTGTTGTCAATGTGTTTCTGAGTATGTCTGTGTCATGGTGGGAGAGGGGGTGAGAGAGAGAGAGAGAGAGAGAGAGAGAGAGAGAGAGAGCGGAGCCAGGAGGGTCTGAATGATTCACTGCACTACATGCAGCTCAACTACAGAGAAATGTTTGTACCCATATGAAAAAAACCCATAGAAAATAATTTTGTGGCAGCCAATGTTATATTGTGGTGGTGGCCACAAATAAATCAATGTAGGGGCACTGAGATATACTTGGGGTTCATTATGAAACTATAGCAGGTAAGAGAAGGTTGATGTGGTCCGGATGTCAGGCAGGATCTCTGAGACGGAGAGAAAAAAAGTACAGGAGCCAATACTGTATGATACGACCATGTAGTCGCACTGTATAATCTAGTGACGAGTGGAAGGAAGTCCAGGGTTCTCACAATGCATCAGGTGATTTGTGGAGATCAGCTGTAGCTGTGCCAGGGACCTGCAGAGGGAAGCCACGCCCACACCAATACCCTGACCTTCCAAACCAATCAGGCACACACTCACATATACAGTACCAAGCATGCCAAACCAATCAGTGTTCATTCATTCAACAGCATTCACACACACACACAGAAGGAGGGGCGACCAAGGTCCTCACCATCACACTGTAGCGGGTCAGAGGACGTCAGCTGAATAAGAGGTCCTTCATAGTTCAGGCGTTCACACTGTTAACAGAATGTGGACACATGTGGCCCAGACCACCTCCGAATGTGGTCTGGCATGATCGGATCACAAAAACCACATGTTACAGGAGTGATCGGATCGCAAATGCGTCCTCAATGCATCTCGGATGTGTTTACATCTAAAATTAGAGCTGTCCACATCAGATCACTCAGGCCAGATGTTGATACCAGGCGATCATGTTAAACTCTGAACCTGCAGACAGCGAATCACATCAGCAGCAGAGGACGAGGGGAAGAGGACTGATACTGACTCATGTCTGTGTTCTTCATTCTCTTTAAACTTCAATCAGAATTATGATTTGATTTAATGAAATATTAAACTTTCCAGTGACACATTATGTAAATGATGACTTCATGCAGTTTATTCATGGTTTACGTGTTTATTTATCCTCTCAATGAGGCTTTTTCCTCTGCTGTAAATGTTCACTCTTCATTTTCTTATTGCTATTCTCTTTAAAATAACACTCTTCATGTTATCAATCAGGTTGATAAACTCATCAAACATATTTAGTAATAAAGGACAATGCACATCAATTAATCAAAACTTTATTTGTATAGCACCTTTCAAACTAATCAAATGCAGTTCAAAGTGCTTGACAAGCGTTTGACAAAATGTTTAAGTTCAGAGACAAATGCACTCATACATTGTGATATATTAAAAAGTAAATGATAATTAAAAAAGCAAAAAGTTAATAAAACTTTCTCTTTGTCTTGCATTTCATAGGAATCAAGGCTTTGTTTATTTTCAGTCTAATGGACCTAATATGTTGTACATATGCACTAATGACAACCTCGAAACCACATGCAAGTTCATTATGAGAAGTTCCCACAGATAAGTTAGCATCATGGCCATGTGTATATACACTTTTGTTCAGAGATGGTAGGGGATGAAAACTGTCGGAGGCTCATGCTGGTTGCCCCAAAATGCATTGTTCTGTGTGAGTCCTTATATCCCCAAATCATTATATATATATATATATATATATATATATATGAAGGGTGGAGAGTTAGTATGAACTATTAAACCACAACAGCCACATTTCTGGGGAACGTGCCTGGTTGAAAAACACAGAATTATCTTTGAAATCCATGACTGTACATGTAATTATACCCAGTGTTCCATTCTTCAATCACACTAATGTCAGGTTAATGTCTGTCAGCTCCCCGGAGCATGACAATTAAACATACTCATTAAATTCAGGAATTTAAAAAGGTCCTGACTGGCTGATGAGCTCAGTATCTGCTGCTGGGCTCTTCTTCAGGTCCAGCTGTATTACATTCTCTGTTTAGTCTTCTCCTTCCTACTCAGATGTGCAAATTTGCCTCGGCCCACATGAGTGTGCAGTTGATGTTCCACAGACAGAGATGCATCATCACATTACCTGCCCTCGAACACTTTTAAACCTTCCATCTAAAATCAATTTGGAGGACGTTGTTATGTAACCGACCTGAAATTGTTGTCTTGGGGCGACAGTCCTCCCACCACCTTCATCTCCTGAGCCTCCTACTCCGTGGTGCAGACAGGCCTGGCCAGAGCGAGGCCACTGCCTCCACCTACGACTTCCTGCCGAGCGAGCTCAGGAGAGGAGACCAGGCCCTCAGTCTGCTGACTGCAGTGATTCCAGGACTGGAGTGGATGCCTCAGAGAGGTGGGTTAGAACGGGTGGGAGAGAACGGGTGGGAGATACGAAGGAGAATATTTAAAATACATTTTGACTGCAGTGTATTTACTTCTGCCTTGTGCTGTGACTGCACATCATTACATTACAGTGTACGGATGCTTGGAGTGCCAAAACACTGGCATCGCTCTCATTGCACCAGGCAAGATTTTTTTTTAACTTTTAGTTACAAATTTCATCACCCCAGTTGACACATTTAAAAAAATAATTTTAATATTTTTTGTATAGCAATCCATCTAATACTTAATGTATTTAAGTCTTAGGCTTAAAGGCATAGTTCACCCAAAACAAAAAATTCATCAAACTCATTATCTACTCACCACTATGCCGATGGAGGGGTGGGTGAAGTGTTTGAGTCCACAAAACACTTCTGGATTCAGAGGGGTAAACAGTGTTGCAGCCAAATCTGATGTAATTGAAGTAACTGGTGATCAATTCTTCAAACGTAAAAAAAACAACAGAAAACAACATAACATGCCTCCATACTGCTCGTGTGGCATCATCCAAGTGTCAGCAAGCCCCGACATTCAAATTCCACCCGACATGTCGTCATTTACATCGTGTTTTAAGCCTAAAATTCCACTGATATCTTCCTAGGAGGTACGTTCAGGGACCGTCGGACATGCTAACGTCCGCTAGCTAACTTCTAGTGGACATTTAGGTGAAAGTAAAAGGAAGAGGCAGAAATAATAATTAGTTGTGTGTATTGTAAGCTTTACTGTTATTGTTGTGAAGAATCACTGTTACCACAGATAATTTAACATTCTTGCTGCTTGTTCAGCTCTGCTTCTGTTAGACAAACTGCAATTATACCAGTTACATGACCAGAGTCATTAGCTGTGGAGATACATAAGGATTAGGATTGTCTTTATTTGCTCTTATTTAAGTTCTCTACTGACACTCTCACACTGTCACAAACTCACTTTCGTGCGCAGAATAGATGAAAGCATAGGGGTCAGAGGCACATGTTAGATCACACCTTCCCTTCTGTTTCACGCTCTCTCAACCCAAATCTCCTTGTTGAGCCTTCGAGTGACACTGCTTACATGGATAACACACACAGACACACACCAATACACACAATCACAGACACACACACCAACACACACACACGTCTGTGGAGTCGCTTGTGTTCAGGGTTGCTTGCTGTAGATGTAGTGGGTGTTGTCAATCAAGGGTAGTATATCTTGTAGATAAATATTGCATTATTAAAAAAATTACGTTATACTTTAAGCAGTCATTTTTAGTGAAAATTTCTGCATCCCTAACGGCGGTATTGTCGTCCGATCCCTGTTCAGCCGACTCTTAATATCTGCCCGTACTGACACGCACACGTGAAAACTCAGTTCTATGAGTGGACCCTGGGTGGCGCCCCATGATTATTGATACCAAGAATAATTTGGATTTGTGTCTCTCTGCTAAAGACAATTTGCCCTCAAGTGTCCATTCTTGTTAAGTAAATGCAAAGAGATTTAAAGTACAAAACGGTGTTAGAGTGGCATGTAGCAAAACAAATGAATGAAGCATATTTTATAAACTGTTTGGTACACTCTACTACTGGAAATAGGCAGATGACATTTTCTCCACTTTCTTAATTGATGCCAATGTTAACCTTTGTGAAATGCTTTGTCTCCAGTCTTGTTTTCAATGTTGTCAGTCATGTATCACAGCGTTCTACTATATTTGATTTGATAGTTAACACAGACGTTTTTTGACCCTGACATAATCCTTCCAGGCAGTGCAGCATCATGTGAAGATTAAACCTTTCCCACTGAGTGCAGAGGTTCTCTTTTCTGCCTGTACACTGGTGTGAACAGGACATGACTGAGGTGTATATCTTTAGTCATATATAAAAGCAAACTCGTGAAGTATTTTCATTCTTTATCTGATTTGAATATCTATTAATTATTTAAAATATTTAAGCCAAACAAATCAAGTACTAGTACAGTGATATTATTCTTTTTAAGTGACATTATAATTGATATAGATTAAAGACTCAAATATGAATTCAAGAATGCTCAGTCGCACCGTTTTTTTAAACTGAGGGTAAAAAAATGTAATCACCAGCATCCACTCCCTCTACTTCATTAGTTTCAAAATGACCTCTGACTTCTTTTTGTCTGGGAGATAGATGCTTCATATGATTCCGCAGTACAACCGGCCCCCTCGCTGCGCAGCAAGAGATGATTGGCTGTGAGATAAAAGAGCGGAGGACGGAAATCAGATCACATGATAGGCTGACCATTTTTTTCCTCCACTGCATGGGGGCTTTGCTGCTGTGGATTGTAGGACCAATATAGATCTTACATGCAGAAGGAACACTGTTGAGCATTAAGGTTAGGAGATGCTGGGAGAAAAGAACAGTCATTCTGCAGCTGCTTATGGCCTTAGTTACAGCCTAAGTTGTTTTCATCAATTGTTTTCAATCAGAAGAAAACAGAGGCTGTCAAGGGGGAAAAAATCTCTCTATCCAGGGTCTTTTTTCTCTACTGCAGCCAATCTGAATCAGTTGTCAGAAGGGCTCTGGTGTTGTCAATGATATTAATTAAAAGGAATATTTTTTGTGAGGCCACATAAAGTCAATGTGACTTCCTATCCACACAGTCCTAGTCTAAGCAGACACTCTGTCACCGACAGGTCTATTTCAATACTAAATTTGTTGTGGATATGTGGTTATAAATAACTGGAGCCATATTTCTGATTCTTCTTTGTTTAGTTCAGTATATATATACATATATATATCAGTTAATCTTTAATATCGTAGGAATTTAGTTTGGATCTAAAGTTGAATTTTTATTGAAAATATCACAAGATAGCAGTGTAGGCCACTGGTCATTGGCAACACAGAAATCCAGTATGTTACATTCCAGAATGGGAGCTTCCAAATAGCCTTTTTAATGCCGTATTAAGGAATGTATCTCCACAGGCGATAACTTCTTCCATAGTGAGGATCACTCAAAATTATCTCTTAAATGTGCCTTTAGGTAGATTAAAATGTTTATGAGGCTATTCCACCCCAGTCTTATCTGTTGAGAGGGCCAACATCCATATGTAAATGCCTCCCTTTCCCCACCAGTAAACTTGATTAAAGTTCTGTAGCTCCACTGAAGGATTGCCACAGTTCAATGCAATTTTACATGGCAGCAGATGAACGATCTCACTCGCTGTCAGAGTGACACAGCTCTGGCAAATTCATCACACTGGCTGAATACAGACATCCATACCAAAAAGAGGGAGCAGCAAGGTTATGGTTGTCGGTGCACTCAATCACATCGAGGGAAAAGACCTCTGTCTCTGTTTTTCTTCATCACTCAGATGCAAATAAAAGACATCCATCAAGTGTGAGACAACCCTCAGCAGATAACTAACTGCTAGCGGAATCATTACCTTGCAAAGCTCAAGCTGTGGCCTTTTTTTTTTTAGAACTTACTCTTAGTTGGAATCAGCTGGGGCCTGGACCACGAATATACCCAGGATATCTTTCAGTTATCCAGCTGAACTTAACCATACAAACGCAGTGTGGCTATGCGCTCTCATGATGCTGGTTATCAACTCGATAAGTCAACCCGCTTATTCCTACTCTAGATATGAGCATGTGCACATTAAAGGGGTGGCGTTTACTGCATACGACCGATCACAGACATGGTCAAGTGTACAATGAGGATTAAACTATTATATTAGAAAAATATGAGGAGTAGAAACACATTATTCAGACTAAAAGCAACACAGTTATAGATACTAAATGCAGAAAGGACAGCTGGTAAAAAAATTGTGTGAATTAGTCAATGTTTTTATAGTAAAACTGTCCTTTCTTTAGGGGTTAGAGTAGATCTAACTTTAATTTATTTTGTGTTTCCATTACATTAATGTGTAATTTACATGTATTCTCATTGTGTGTCTGACAGTTTTAGCCTTATTCTTTCAAGGGCAACCCTGATTGGTTCATGCTCACCTAGGAGTGCCGCTCCTCCGCTCCCTTCACTGGTTACCGGTGGCTGCCCGTATCCGTTTCAAAACATTAGTACTTGCGTAACGTGCTGCGAACGGATCGGGTCCAGTCTACATCCAGGGCATTGTCAAACCTTACACCCCGGCCCGTTCACTCCGCTCTGCATCTGCCAATCGGCTTGTTGCTCCCTCACTGCGAGCTAAACACTCATCAAAATCACGACTGTTTGCTGTCCTGGCTCCTAAATGGTGGAACGAGCTCCACATTGACATCAGGACAGAAGAAAGTCTACAAATCTTCCGCCGCAAACTAAAAACACACCTCTCCCGACTATACCTTGAATAAAAGTTTAAACTAACAATTTAGTAGCACTTAAATGGCACTTACTTATAGCACTTTGTAGTTTGGCCTTCTTGAAGAAATAGTACTTTCTTGATTCTTGTTGTTCTGGGTTTGTACCCTCATGGTTGAATGCACTTATTGTGAGTAAACAAGTCCAATACTAAATGAAAGTAAGTAGAATACCACAAAGAAAAAGAAAAATTTTTACCTCAGAAAAGACTTTGCTGGTAATGTGCTAAATGCATCTAAAATGTTCATTCCGCAGTGTTTGTGCTGAGCCTCTCTGCATCACCCACGGTGAACAGGTAACAAGCAAAGAAACGTAGATCAATGCAGACAGTCTGTGGTACTGTGAGCACGTTGCTCCTTCTTGTTCTTTCTTCTTTGTTCGTTTTATTGGTGGGTGGCAACCAACGTCAAGGTGCATTGCGCCAAATTCCTCCTACGTGTCAGGTTGCTTATGTTTGGCTTCAGCAGCTGATAAAGGTAAACCATTCCCTCTGATGATAATCTATCTCTTTCATAAAGATACTCATCGGTACGTAAAAGGATTCTGAAGACCCTTGTTCTCCTCAGAGACCCTCTAACAATCCGAAATAAGCTCCACGGGATCCTCTAACAAAGCGAATCACTCATTTCCAACTTAACCTGCTCCAGAGCATTTTGGTAAGATTAATCTGATCTTCATATTTACATTCAACTGGAGACCCAGTTTGTCTGGAGGCCGTGGGCAAAGGTCACTTCTCACAGGAGACAGACCAGGATCCCACTTTCTTCTAAGGGCTCCAGCCCCAAGATCTGTTGGACCAGAAGAAAGGCAACTCCCCAGGTTCTCAATTGAGTCAACTTCAGTAAATGCACAATGTAATGAATAGTAAATAATGGCTAGCTGCATTTAGATTGGTTCCCAAACAGCCTGGCTTTAACAGTTGTGTTATCTGAAGTAATGGAATACATGTACATTGATTAATTAAAGGGAAAACATGTTTAAAGTCTGCATTATTCAATCATAAAGTAGAAGTAGATTAGTTGAGTAATGAGTAAAAAGATTTATTTTCCACCAAAGGGGCAAAAGATGAAGCGTGGTCCATCTTACTGGGGAGTGAAGACTGGAGAATAGGCAGACAGGTGAGCAGGCTGCGGCAAGTGATTTGAACTGGTGAGCAGATGAGAAAGAGAACAGGTTACAAGCAAGGCAAAAACAACGATGCAAGATCAAAAATTCTCAAACTAAGCCAGAGAGCAACTGCACCACTGAGTGGACAGAACAATCCAGCGAAGAGTGACTGCAAGGTCCGGGGTTTAAGTTCTGGAGCTGATGAGGTAGATGCAGGTGAGTCCACTTGAGTGGAGCCCAGCAGACAGAGAAGCCAAGCCCACCCAAACACACAGACAACACAGAGACACAAGGGAGGGGGGGAAACGAAGGAGAAAACAGGACAAAACACTGAAGTTGTGGCAAACCATGACAATCTGAGTAACACCTGCTAAGCAGGTCTACCTAAAAAAAGTTTAGACCTTTTTCCTGGTGTGTGCATTATATTTGCAAACAAGTGTTGTAGTCCCACCTTACAATCCTTTCTGCTGTACAATGTACAAAGAGCTCATATTTGACAAAATATCTGAGACAAACAACGCATTTTAAAGTTGGCCCGAATTTCAGCTTTTTGCTCTCTGAGGCTGCACAAATTGGCAAAACAATGAAACAAGGACATGTGACACAAAGCAACAGTGTTTTCTCCTCCTCCTCTCATGAGTTGAGAGAAATGTCGGCACCCCTGTTTTTTGATGTTTTGGCACACAGAATGGCACATATGGTCAAAGGCAGAGTGAGAATCAAACAACATTTCTAAAATTGCAGCCTGTGCCCATTTGAACGGATCATAGAGTTTTGATCTGTAAAGATTACAACTAATAAACATCCCTCTCATGAGTGTGAAGATGATGTGTTCTTTCCATATTTCCTGACTGCCTGAGCATCTGGTGGCCGACTGGTGTAGACAACTCACAACGTGAACATTTACTCAAGTCGGTTCCAGATGATGTACTCCACAAGATCGTAGTCCCGGTCTAGGGTTGATGTCTCTTAGTGTTTGCTCACCTGTATCTTCCAACATCTATTTCAGACAAGTAAAACCATCTTGCAGTCAGCTGCATTACTTTGTGCCACTTCGGTGAAGGAGAAACATGCAGTGGTTAAATAAGCATAACTAAACCTCACATACCGGCAGCGAGACACGGAGACCCAAGCCTGAACCCTGCAAAATGAATGTAAACGGTAACTGACATGTATGAGCACACAACTGAGATGTTTGTGTCACTTTGTCTGCATTAGGGCCGGCTGGCACAGGAACTGGGAAATGCTTTGTGCCTCTCAGCAAGTTTATTATCCGTTGTCGGGCCAAAGTAGATGGGGTGTTGCAGCTGGCGTGACAAAATGAGATTTATCTCTTTGGAATAGAAAGGGACAGCCATTTTCCTACCACTTGCTTCACTTAGTGAGGGAAGATGGTTTGGAAGGAGTGAATTAGCTTGCGTGGAGTCGCGGGACAGAATGGAGAAGAAGTGAAGAGCTGCACACCAGGGAAATTACTTTATTCTAATTGTGGGTTGGGCAATTTAATCCTGTCATAAGAACAGCAGAGAAAACAGAGAACCGGTGAGATGAGAGGCCATTTTTATTGACTAAAGCCATCTGACATCCGAGTAAATTAAACTGGACAAATACACACAAACGGCTGCTGGAGAGCTTATTTGTGATTGCTTTATAGAGACAGATTGAATTGCAATAATTGGGGACTCAAGCCTGCAGGTGCTGCTGTCTAGAATATGAGACATATTCATTTTGAGGGAAACCTCTGAGTCAAGTCATTACCGGAACATCAGCAGAACAAATACTATGAGATGTTTAATAATAATCTGTCAACATTTCTGCTCCATGCTAGTGTTGACAGATCATTTGCAGGTACGGGCCTTACGCTTGCCAAACAGATAAACCTTAATGCATATGATGACTATTTAGTCATTTCTATCTATGTTAAAAGGGTATAGCCAAAGGCCACATCCACAATATCTGCAGAGTGAAGTGGTCGAGTGATGGCGTGCTTCTTCCCACATCTGCTATCTGCTATCTGTTAAAGCGCCAGAACTCTGGAAAGCCCAAAGATGGGCTCACTGGCACTGGACAGATGTTTTTTTCTATAAACTTAATGTATACAAAACACTGCATCTATCATCAGGCATCTTAATGGGATTAGGGGTGCCAGACTCGACAACAGGCCCTTTAAAGGCAGACATTTTGAATAAAGCTTTACGTATGATAAATGTATTTCACATTACTCCTGGAGTTAAGACTTGAAAAACAAAACTCCCATGTTAGATAGTTTAGGTACACTAGCCTTTTTTTCCTGGCATTTCATTTGACAAACACAAAGTTACACTTGATAGAGTGTGTAAAAATTACTGAACTATTCTGTTGTGATGTTGTATTTATTTGTATTTTTACTTTATGTTATTTGTTGTCTTGTCTCTCTCTAGAAGAGTAATCCATTTTTGGACATATTGTCCAAGCATCTGATCGTTTTCCATGACACCTAGGATAATAGCTTGGATACTGTGGTGCTTGATGGAGATTGTATTTTCTTAGTATTGATCAATCTTTTAGCTGTCAAGCATTAGTGGCAGATTTAGGACTTTTCAGATCATTTACTTTTTTGCAGGACCAATCAATATTGCATCGTGTATTCGGGCAACTTACAAGAAAAAAAGGTGATTATTAAGACTATTATGCATATAAAAATATAAATTTTACTCACACATTTACAAAAACTTGAATCTAAAATCAGAGAACCACACGCAGTTATCTCCACCAGTCTCCTGCTTCAGCCTGGTCACTATTCTTACCAGCTAATTCTAACTGGCCAGTCATTCATCCAGCGCACAGCTCAGTCTTCTTTGCCTCAGTCCTTTAAATTGCCATTTCCTCATTGTTTTTTTGTTGTTGTTTTATTTTGCAGATGTGTGGGTTTTTTTTATCTCAGAAAATATTAAAGTTTTTTTAACTTAAACATTTTGTCTCTAAATTGTAAACAATATCAGCCATGCTTTTCTGCCTTCCATCTCCCACTTGTCTGAAAATATATGCATCTATTTCAATCAAGCCAGCTATATACAGTGGATATAAAAAGTCTACACACCCCTGTTAAAATGCCAGGTTTTTGTGATGTAAACAAATGAGACCAAGATAAATCATGTCAGAACTTTTTTCACCATTAATGTGACCTATAACGTGAACAATTCAATTGAAAAACAAACTGAAAAAATAAAAAAATAAAATAATGTGGTTGCATAAGTGTGCACACCCTCTTCTAACTGGGGATGTGGCTGTGTTCAGAATTAACCAATCACATTCAAACTCATGTTAAATAGTAATCAGTACACTCCTGCCATAATTTAAAGTGACTCTGAATAATCCCAAATAAAGTTCAGCTGTTCTAGTAGGATTTTCCAGACATTTTCTTAGTTGCATCTTACAGCAAAAGCCATGGTCCGCAGAGAGCTTCCAAAGCATCAGAGGGATCACATTGTTGAAAGGTATCAGTCAGGAGAAGGGTACAAAAGAATTTCCAAGGCATTAGATATACCAGGGGTATTCAACAAAAATTTAAAGAGGTCCAGTTAGAGAAAATTTCTTGAAGCAAAGGTCCAGAAGATCATAATGTCTAACTATTTAGTGTGATATATATTTAAGTAGCCTAGTAGTTGTATCAACATCTGCATGTACTAAATACCTGACTGTCAAATCAAATGAATTCAGTACGATTCAAAAACTTTTGGACAATATTTATTGTCACGTAACAAAGAACTGAACATATATGTATGATTGCAGATATGTATAATGTTCTCTCATTAACTAAATAAAAGTAGGGCTGCATTTCAAAATAAGAGAAAATAAATGAAATGTGAAAATTGTGCATGTTCAAATAAAGGGCTTAACTTCAGAAAAATAAAATAAAGGGAGCAAAAGCTTGAATTTCCCTTTTTCTGTTTCACATCTTGACTCAAAAGTCTCAACCAATTTTACAGATAATAAATCTCAACACATCTTAACAATTGAACAGTTTTAGAATCACTTTCTTCTCCTCTTATATCCCACTCCCCCACTTTGTTCGTCTGTTTCTCTCCCTTTCTCCGTCTCACTCCTGTTTCTCCACTTTCTCCGTCTCACTCCTGTTTCTCAACTTTCTCCGGCACAGTCGTCTGTTTCTCTCCCTTTCTCCGTCTCACTCCTCTGTTTCTCAACTTTCTCCGGCACAGTCGTCTGTTTCTCTCCCTTTCTCCGTCTCACTCCTCTGTTTCTCTCCCTTTCTCCGTCTCACTCCTCTGTTTCTCTCCCTTTCTCCGTCTCACTCCTGTTTCTCAACTTTCTCCGGCACAGTCGTCTGTTTCTCTCCCTTTCTCCGTCTCACTCCTCTGTTTCTCTCCCTTTCTCCGTCTCACTCCTGTTTCTCTCCCTTTCTCCGTCTCACTCCTCTGTTTCTCTCCCTTTCTCCGCCTCACTCCTCTGTTTCTCAACTTTCTCCGTCTCACTCCTCTGTTTCTCTCCCTTTCTCCGTCTCACTCCTCTGTATCTCTCCCTTTGTTTTCTCTACCTGTATCTCTATCTGTCTTTTTCTTTCTACCGTCTTCTCATGTGTAACTTGCCTCTAACTCTCTCATCTGTCTGCACTGTAGAGTCGCAATGTTTACCGCCTGGAATGCACAGACTTGATTGGCTGAGTAGTATCACGTGGGATGGCTTAACTCGCATGCAATTGGTCTGTGCGTTTCCTCATCCGCTAAACCACTACCGTAAAGACTACAAAAGCTGCGCCGGTTACAAATAGAAGCGCCCCGTCAGGTTTTAAATCATAACCTTCTGTTTTGGCTGTAGGTCCGGGTCCGTACGGGACGGCTTCTGGGTCCGGACCCGGACCGCGGTCCGCCTGTTAGTGACCTCTGATCTAGTGAAACATCGGTAGAACAGACACAACTAAGTGGAGTATTTTTTTAATTCTTTAGTAACAGTTGTGACAGAAAATGGTTCAAGAAAACATTTCATGCAGTCCAGTATATGCGCGTCCTCATTTAAAGCAATAGCATTTCTACCGTTTAAAGAATCTGCTCAAAGAGGAGAAGAATCTGGACATTCTGCCGGGTTTTTTGGACATGTGGCTTTCCATAGAGGCGGCGATTCTTTTCTCGACCTCTGGTTCTTTTCGATAAATGGAAAGCAGCAGCGTTTCTGGACAGTCCCACATCTTACACAGGTCCTTGAACACGGCCTTGTGGAGGACATTGATTATTTCTGGGGACATGTCTAAGTCAATGTCTTGGACTTCGGGCCATGTTTTTTCAAACAGGTATTGAGTGAGGTGTATTGATTCATCACACAAGTTCACTTTGGACTTTGCATACACTCGAGTGACGAACTGGTCAATGACGAGATTGACATACATCTTTTTGCGGGGCTCTGCCCGTTCCGTTGCACTGTTGATCTCTGAGACCGGAGATCCTTCGATGGGCTCAATCTCCATTAAAGCGGAGGTCACCCTCTTGGTGTAGTCACCGGCCTGTTTTGAAAACCACCAGTTCATCAATGGCAGGAAATTGATCACTCTCTCCTTTATGTCCGCATACATCTTTTTGTGGGACTTAGGAACAGACACTTTCGTCACTTCAGCTGGACTCGCCCCTAAAATGTCAGTTGTGACGTACCTATAGAGGACATCGGTAAGGACGGGGGCGTTTGCAGGTGAAACTCTGTCCTTGGTCTCTGTCAGAAGCAGAGACTCCACACTGTCCATCAGAGACTTGACTGACTCACTGCTCTGGACTTGGGTCTCCTTACTGAACTTCTTCCTGACTTGTGCCACCATCTTGAGCATCGATGCTGTCGCCAAAAACTTTGCCAAAAGCTTCTTGATCCTCTTCCCCACTCCTTTCCAAAACTTCTTGTTGCTCTTTGAGGATTTGGAGCCTCCACTCGAATCAGATGATCTGACGCTCTCCTCTTCACTAATTATCTGATAGATTTCATCTGCAGCAGCTTTAAACTCCAGAGAAGATTCAGATATCAGCCCACTCAGGTCAGATTCGGACATTTCATCCACAAAGGGCTCGATGATGTCGCTCACCTCCTTCCCAATGATTTCCTGGACGGCCTCACTTGTCCTATAGTCACTGCTGCGGACTGTTGATTCTGAGGATGATGCTCTGTCAGAGCGAGAACTGCATGATGAAGTGTCAGTGCTTAAAGAGGTTGATGTTGTTTTACCCCGAGGAAGCTTGTTTAAAAGATCAATTGTACTTTGACTACGCAGTCTTGGCTTGAACGAGCCCTCGATGTCACAAGCAGATTTCTTCAACACTTTGCAAAGACAACTGACCATTTTCTCAAGTTTGTTGGGTGTGGTCTGGTGACACTGTGGCGGTCCAGCGGATTGTGTGCTGGTGGAGTTGGAATGCAGGCTGGCGTTGACCCTCTCTGTCACCTCCTCTGCAAACAACTCTGTGAATTGATCCAAACTCTCAGAGCTGGTTGAGCTGCCCGGTGCTAAACTTTGGCAGAGTGCGTCTTCCAGACTGGACAAGACCTTTTCTACAGTCACGGACATGCCGTCATATCCAAGAGTCGTTAGCAGTTTGGAGGACACAGTCGATGTCATGTTCATGACAAGTTCTGCCAACAGCAACTTTGTGGCATTGTTCGGTGCCCCTAATTTTAACTGCCTCCACTCGTCCGCAGTAAGCTTGGTGAAGACATTGTCAATGTGCGGCCGAATAGCTTTGACTGTTATGTCGGGTAGCTCCAATTCAGTAGATGTATCCATTGTGAAGCTGAATCTTCTAAGAAACTCAGAAACTAAAATCGTATCTATTTATTGCAAGTCTTACAAGCTCTTCTTAATTAATCCTCTTCTTAGTTCGGTTTATAGGCGAGTGGCAACCAACACCTTAGGATATTACCACCACTCATCAAAGGCATGTTAAAGGTCATAGCAAACGGCCTTTAGTCTGGCCTTTAGCTCAAAGCCATGTGGTAATATACACCTTGACCACCTTGTTGGTTCAACTAATTCTATTGCATTCATCACATGGTATCTCTTATTGCCCTATGTGATAAATGCAAAGTAGTAGTATGCACCTTGACATTGGTTGACTGACACCTGCCAATAAACCGAACAAAGAAGCAGCAGCAACGGATTTTATCTTCATTTCAATGAAAATGCAGAAATCTGCAGATAACAATACAATAATAGTAGAATAAAATGAAGATTTATTCAACAAACTGCTTCCAGTTCTGTTTTGTGTGTGAAAGCAGCTAAACACTCATACGAGTGTTTCAGACATGCACTGGAATCCAGACATTTTCCTGAAATCTTTCCAAGGGGCTGTGTTTGAGAAAGCAAATGTACTTGTCTGTTGTTCCAGACATTTTCTGGAACTTTTCCTCCCAGACCCCAAGTTAGTCCTTGTGAAAATACAGCTGGAGAAGATAGCGGGTGAGCGTGTTGATGACGTCTGTAACAGGCGACAGACGTAAAATTGGAACAATATAAATATCCCAGGATTAAAATGAGGAACCATACATGTAGAAAACACAAACAAAGTTGTAAACTTGGAAAGAAAGACAAGATTCAAGAGCATTTAGCAATAGGGGCCAACTTCGGTGTCTATAGGCTCATAAAAAAAAACACGTCATACGTCATGTCCTGCCTCCTGCTGCTCTACCTGGATATTTTCAATAATGTTCTGATCCCTGTTGCTGTTGTGAACACATCTGACCTGGATAATATCCTGCTGTGTTTTGCATATATGAAAAGTAAACTCCAGAAACTGTCCAGACAGTTAAAAAATATATCATTAAAAAATAGAATGTCTGATTTGTCACATCATCTCTTTCTGTAGGGCAGGGGTATTCAACTAAAATTTAAAGAGGTCCAGTTAAAGAAAATTTCTTGAAGCAAAGGTCCGGAAGATCATAATGTCTAACTATTTAGTGTGATATATATTTAAGTAGCCTAGTAGTTCTATCAACATCTGCATGTACTAAATACCTGACTGTCAAATCAAATGAATTCAGTACGATTCAAAAACTTTTGGACAATATTTATTGTCACGTAACAAAGAACTGAACATATATGTATGATTGCAGATATGTATAATGTTCTCTCATTAACTAAATAAAAGTAGGGCTGCATTTCAAAATAAGAGAAAATAAATAAAATGTGAAAATTGTGCATGTTCAAATAAAGGGCTTAACTTCAGAAAAATAAAATAAAGGGAGCAAAAGCTTGAATTTCCCTTTTTCTGTTTCACATCTTGACTCAAAAGTCTCAACCAATTTTACAGATAATAAATCTCAACGCATCTTAACAATTGAACAGTTTTAGAATCACTTTCTTCCCCTCTTATATCCCACTCCCCCACTTTGTTCGTCTGTTTCTCTCCCTTTCTCCGTCTCACTCCTGTTTCTCAACTTTCTCCGTCTCACTCCTGTTTCTCAACTTTCTCCGTCTCACTCCTGTTTCTCCACTTTCTCCGTCTCACTCCTGTTTCTCAACTTTCTCCGTCTCACTCCTGTTTCTCCACTTTCTCCGTCTCACTCCTGTTTCTCCACTTTCTCCGTCTCACTCCTCTGTTTCTCTCCCTTTCTCCGTCTGACTCCTGTTTCTCAACTTTCTCCGTCTCACTCCTGTTTCTCAACTTTCTCCATCTCACTCCTGTTTCTCCACTTTCTCCGTCTCACTCCTCTGTTTCTCTCCCTTTCTCCGTCTGACTCCTGTTTCTCCACTTTCTCCGTCTCACTCCTGTTTCTCCACTTTCTCCGTCTCACTCCTGTTTCTCCACTTTCTCCTCTGTTTCTCTCCCTTTCTCCGTCTGACTCCTGTTTCTCCACTTTCTCCGTCTCACTCCTGTTTCTCCACTTTCTCCGTCTCACTCCTGTTTCTCAACTTTCTCCGTCTCACTCCTCTGTGTCTCAACTTTCTCAGTCTCACTCTTCTATTTCTCAACCTTTCTGGTTTGCCAAGTCAAGATGTGCCATGCTAATAGACTCCTACCCAAAAAGACTGAGTGCTGTAATAGAATCAAAAGGTGCTTCAACAAAGTATTAGTTTAAGGGTGTGCACACTTATGCAACCAGGTTATTGTAAGTTTTTTATTTCCCCCCCTAAAAGATTTCAATTTGTTTTTCAATTGAATTGTTCACGTTATAGGTCACATTAAAGGTGGAAAAAGTTCGTAAATGATTTTTCTTTGTCTCATTTTTTTTACATCACAAAAACCTGGGATTTTAACAGGGGTGTGTAGACTTTTAATATCCACTGTACATGGGACTTGTAATGGCTACATGGTCATAAATGTGTCCTGGGGCATAATATTTCTTCTTTGAGTCTCTTTTTTCGTCTGTATGTATCTAATTGCAGTTGAATAGAATGCATCCTATATTTTTTTGTCAATTTAATAGGACCTGAGGACCAATGCTGCCAGGGAGTACTGACCAGTGCAAAAAACACAAAACACAAGTGTAGTACTCACTAAGCTTCACCAATGTTTTTACAAATTATTACTTTAACAAGCTATAACAAATTGTTGTACTCTAGGTCTGAGATGCAAGGACACTAAATGAAATTGGAAAAGTGCATCATACCTTCTCATTTCAAAATTCCGTGAAAACAAGCCCTGGCTGACAATAACTATTCGTTTTTTCATGCACATGACTGTTAGATAAGCCACTTTTTAAAACAAATAAAAATAATTTCATATTGTTATCTTATCTATTATGTCCTCTGTAAAAACTATGTCTCTACGTTTTCTACTGTTAAGTATGCTGTACCCCAAGGGTCAGTATTGGGACCAGTTTTATTTTCATTGTCCATGCTCCCCCTTACACACATTTCTCCTATTCCTGGTGTTTCGTCTCATTGCTATGCTGATGATACAGAGATGTACCTGCCTGTTAGAACTACAGACCCAGGACTTCTGTGTTCATTACAGTCTCAGTGATGTTTTTAAACTGGATGTCTAAAAATGTTCTTATGCTCAGATCAAGCAAAACTTAGACACATATCAAGTCTGTTGCAAATAATCTTGGCATATGGTTTTGGGTTACAGCCTATACACCTGCCTGAATAAAAAATCTATTGATCGACTCCTAACTGTACAGAACTCAGCTGCCAGGCTTCAAACTAGAAACAAGTGTTGTTTTAGCCTCTTACACTGGCTCTCAGTATGTTGTAAAATTGTATCTCTTTAAGGCCAATCTCTGTTCTTTATATATCTGACCATTAGTAGTACTAGTACGCTACGCCTTGGCCTGTACCTTGAGATTATTGGGTAAAGGCCCAGCTGTCCCAGAAAACTGATTGAAAACTTATTTGATGTATGAACTGCCCAAGGAAATCAGGTCAACTGGCTCAGTAATTAAAGTCTCTTCTTTTTTTTCTATATATATATTTTTAAATTTTTATTATTTGGAGAGGATAGAGTAAGCTGTGAAGGGGGGCAGAGAGAGAGAGAGTGGGGAAAGACATGCAGCACAGGGCCACGGGTCGGACTCAAACCTGGGTCGCTCTTGTGAGGCCTAGCCTCAATGGGGCGGCAGCTCTACCAGGTGAGCTGTACGCCGCCCCTGAGTGGGGACACAAGTTGTGTAATAACACACTACAGAGGAGGCCTCACCTCCTACCTGCTTGGCAACAGACTGATCCCAGTCAGTCTTATATATCTGATCCACCATTCATTCACCATCTGTCAAACCACATAGTGAGCATGTATGTGTAATTATATTACTACAATATGTTAACATTAAAGCATAATTCTAAGACATTAGAAACCTCTCTGTCCATCAGACCTCTTCTACACATTATATGCCTACACATCAGAATGAATGATCACAGGTCTGCACTGTATCTACTGAGCTGCTGGAATCAGGATAATGCTTTGGTGAGATATCTTTAAGTGCACTGATTATAAGAGGTGAGATAAATTCCATCTTTTATCATGTCAAGACAGATAACACAAAAATCTATTTCTCAAGGAGTTATCTTTACAGATCTTCTATCTACTAATGGAGGAACCTCTGTGGGTCTGTCTGTATGTCGATTTTCTCAACAACCTCGCACTCGATCGACCTCTAACTGAGGATCCTAGGAAGTGCAGTGTTGACTGTGAAGTCTTTGGATGAGCTGTTGTTGAGAAAATCTAAAATACAGCTATCAAATGATCTATATCAACAAGAGCCACCATCAAACTGTCAGGAATTTATGACATCACAACTGTGTATTGTGCATCAAGTGATGTACTGTTAGATCAAGGATCAAAACAGAGAAATCATAGTAGTAAAGTAAAGTAAAAAAGTAAAGTAGTAAAAATAAATCATTGCACTTTGAAATCATAAATTGACAAATGTGTGACTAACATATGCTTTTACATGCTGTATCACTGCACTTTACTGAAATACTTTTTCCAATACAAACAATATTTTTCTGTAGTGAAATGTGTATATTATGTACATATTCAGTTAATTTTATGTTTTTAATTCTTTTTTATTTTTCAGTTTGAAGTTGATGTGAATAAGTCAGATCGTTAAAGCAAAAATCTGCAAACTGATAAGTCAAATTTTAAAATGGCTAACTTCCTATTGGGTTTAGGCTATCGCTCCAAACGACTTATATGTATTTAAATATGATACATGTACATCTAGGTAAACTATACCTTGTTCTTGTTCATTTTAATATTGGTATTGTGTTCCAGATGTTGTGATTTTTTTTATTCAACAACAGTTTACTGTTACACGGCCAGGAATCCTATAGAACCTGTGAAGTTTGGAGCAGATGTGTACATGTGACCATCCAAGCATCTTTTACCCAACATGCCCTTGTATTTGGGAGCTCTATGGTGCGCCCTTGATGGCCAAGCCCAGTCACTACAGAGCTTTTCAAGTTTGGCCAGGACTGACATGTTTGTGTGAGGTTTGAAGCCCTGAGGGGGAGACCTTACAATATTATAGAGAGAAACCCAACAGTTTCCACATTGAGCAAAAACTTAGAGAATAATGATTTCTTTTAACAGAAAAAAAATCCAACTGATCCAGACTCAGGCTGGAGCGTTGTCTACCACAACAGTTTTTTTTGGTTTGTTTGTTGAAAAGGTTAAGTCTACTACTTAACTCGCGGTTCTTAAAATATGACTTGTAATTATCCCAGGGTGAACTGAGCCATTTGAAAAGCTGCTTCATAGTACAGGTTATCCAGATGACCAAAGTTAGATAATTAACTAATATCCTGGGTATGGTGAACATGGCGTGCATCCACTGAGGCTTCCAGCAGAAGACGGAAACATCATCTCTTCCCCAAATTTTCTGCACTTTCATGACAGCCAATTCAATAAAACACCATTGAACCCACACTCCGTGGAATTTAAATAGAACTCTTTGTTGATGAGACTTTTTGAATACAATATGGAGAATAAGAAATAGAGGTCATTTCATGGCTGGTACAAAATGCATCAGAGCAGAGACCCAGAATGAGAAACTGAATTTGTCATTGCGTTGAGCAACACAACTCAATTCTTTGAATACAAACTGAGAGGGAGGGCTGGGGAGAATACTGCAGCTCTCCTGATTCCCCCAGAATTGGATGTACCTTATTTCCAAGTAAAGTGCTCACTGCTACCATCCCTCCATCCTTTGGTCCTCCCCTGCTATCTCACTCTCAATTATTAGTTTTCTGCCTCCTTTTTTTGCAGAGCAGGTGGAGGGGCGCAGAGGGTGAAGAGGAACGAGGTGACGCGACCTGATACATATCAAATCAGGCTGCACAGAGGACATGTTCAGATTTCCTTTTTGATTAGACCCAGATGTCAGAGCAGCGGAAGAGAAAAGCATCAGAGGAGCACACAAGCCCGATAACATGCAATCAGAGGGAGCCACAGGTCAGGCCTGTACATGCCTTTGTCAGGCTAATAGAGACGGTGCCATGCCTCCAAACAAGTTTTCTTGATAATGAGGCTGCATGTACACACACAACAAAGACATGCTACACATGGTCAAAGGAGACGAAAAGAACAAAGAGCAGCATGTATCGGGGTTTGAACACCACAGGGATTTCGGCAGCATTGTGCCTCTGCAGTGAGAGCTCTTCCCCATGACGCCGCGCTCCATTTTCAGCTTGTCTTACAATGTTTTATTGGCTCCAGTTTGTGTATCACACCGCTGTTCTGTGCTTTGACTGGAGTGTCCGTGTCCTGCCATGCAGTCCCTTTAGGGAATCGCTCGTGCATTGTTGAGCCCAGACAGTTCACAGTAAGCCAGCTGGTGGACTTAGAAAATATTGCTGTGCCTCTCCAATGTTTCAGTTCGGATTCCACTGGCAACAAAAGAGAAACAAAAGAATGAACTGTCACGGATGCTGTCAAGATTTTTGGATGGTTGCAAATTAAAACCTAGATCTTCAGGAATGTAGCATTCAAGTGCTAAAGCCTTGTCTCTACCCCACGGAGAAAAGAAGTAAATAACAATAACTAACAACTAATTAAAATGTCTCCCCACATTTTCTGGAGATTTGGGTGATGTTTCTGTCACTGAGGCCACATCATCAGATATAACCTCTGTCCATAACATCTCACCTGACAATGCATATCACATGACCATTCACATACACTGGTTATGTGCATGTTGTTTTTAACAGGAAGCAGATTGTCTACTCTGCAGTGGGTTGATTAGTTGCAGCAAGGAAGTGGAACTGTTACTGATTTTTTTTCATTCACCACTAGTAATAATAAAATAACAACAATAATAACTTACATTTTTATAGTGCCTTTCAAGGAACCCAAGGACGCTTTACATAAACCCAAGGACGCTTTACATATTTAAGGGAGAAGGGCATATTTAAGGTGACAGCGACAAAGACAAGGACAGATTATACCAAATCAGGTCATTATTAAAAAGAGTTTTGAGTACATTTTTTAAATTTCCAGAGGGTGTGGCATTGCGAATCTTGGGTGGGGGTTGTCACGATGAAGGCTCTGTTCCTAAATGTCCGAAATCTGGTGTTGGGGATGGTGAGCAGACTCCAGTCAAAGGAACGCAGACTCCTGGACAAGGTGTAGGATCGAAGTAGGGTTGAAGGAGGTTGGATATGTATTATGGGGCTAGGCCCTGGTAGTCGAGTCAAGACTGATGAGAACCAAACAGGAAGGGAACGTGGCCAATAAGGAAGCATACTAAGTAAAGAAACGGGACCAGCTGCGTTTCCAAAAACTACTCTGATTTACGCACTCTAAAAGTCTAGAGAAGTGTGGATAATGCATATTAAACTAAAACATATAAGTGTGTATGTCCCACAGTCCAAAGACAGTACCCCCTGCTGTGTCTTTTCTGAGCTGTCTGAATACTAACTGATTAAGTCTTCTGCTTCAGTGTCCCTTGGTTTTATCTGTGGATACATCTACACAAATAAATTTGAGTTCAAAACACCTCAGTTTTTTTGTCCATTTCATACACCATGCGACTCCAGAGTTTTCCAGACGTGCCAGGCGCATCCTGTCACCTACATGCTTCAGCTTCCAGGTTCCAAGTTTGCCAGTTCTTGTTAAGGAACAGATTCATAACTTATTGCCACGTGTTAATACATGTGAATACACTTTCCTTTCTTTAAACTGGGGTTTGAACCTGGAACCCCTCTCATACCACAAAGGTCATATATATATATTGATATATTGCTTGTGCATTGTGCAAGCACAGTGAGGAGGTATAACACATAATTGATCTACCTCATATTTGTCAAATGTTACTGAAATACACTAGTGTGTAGCCATACATCCATTCTGTGTCAGTAAGGCTCACCATATTCTGGAGCTTTTTCCAGAACCTCCAAGAGGAATGTTTTTTAGATTGATTAGAAAGAAAATATGGCCAATCTTTTTTGATTACCAGTTTAATTAGTCCTGCACAGCTCAAGAAGCACATGAATAACATATTTTAACATGAATTACATTAACATTCAATCAGATCAAAGAACTCCATGTCTATTTGCTCCTGCTGTCCCTAATGCACAGTTATCTGGTTTCACTGCTTAGTCCAGGGGTGGATGGCTCAGGACTGTAGCTACTTGCTAATCTTAGGCCTCAGAGAAGCAAAAAGGCAATTACCTCTTATCAGAGAGCCCAAGGGAGAGATGTGGAGGATAGCATTCACTTCATATACAAAGGTGTTGTGTAGCATGGGGGTGATGCTGATGGGTGGTTAGTCCAGAGTCTCCTTGTCCTGATTTATCTTAATTTATTGCCTTCAGTAAATGTCGAGGAGATAGTAGAAGGTGGTGCTTTTATTCTGAAAGAGAAACAGAGGCAGGGACCGTTATCCTTCCAAACGGCAATTTCTTTTCATGCTCATTTGTCAAACTCCTTTGAATCTTCATGCATAAACTCACTCTGCCATACAGACATGCAAACAGATGTCTTCATTTGGCACCATGTGTGTGTCTGTGTGTGTATGTGTGTGCGTCCGTCATATGCGCACTGAAGGTTGTTGCTGAGTGTGCTGTTTATGATCAGAGGCCACTGATGCCTGAAGAATTTTTCATCACACACTAAGGCCACCAAATTATGCTGTCATGCACCAAACACTGAAACACTCAGTCCTGTCTGGCTGAATGGAGGAGGAGGGATAAATTACACATTTTAATATTAGTGGGTTTGTTTTTGTACAGGTCTTATGTGAGTTAATGTTAGCTTACAATGAAGATGTAAAGTGTGTGCTCTGTGAATGAGCGATAAAATGTGCTGAAGGATCAACGAGCGATTTGTGGCTACGTTTGGAATCTCGATATGAGAAAAAGCCAAAGGAACCAACAGTTTTTTTGGTATATTTCTGCTTTTCTTCAGGAGTTGTAAAGGTGTACATATGCAACTGGACATGCTTGTGTTTGTCTTGGCGTAGAGTGCCTCTGCATCTAACAGTTAATATCAAATTTTCAGGAAAAATGTGAATCCCTCGTCTGCTCATTGCCTCTGCCCCTCCCTCATTATAGCAGGAGTGTCTCGATATGGTAAGTTTTCCATTTTGTTGAGCTGTTTAGTGAAAATTTACCCTGTATGGTGCACTCATTGTTTCCCACAATGCTTTGTGAAAAGTAGTGTACACAGTAGTGTCCACGGCTGGGACATGGAACTGTTTCCTTCTCATGGATGATCTATGTCAATGAGTGGGTGATTTCACGCACCAATCACTATATAGTGCACGGCCATTCTGTTGCGGTGTCCGAATGTTTAGCGAAGTTTTGTATACCCTATATAGAGCACTCATTGTTTCCCACAATGCATCATGAAAAGTAGTGCACAACCGATGGTCACAAACCGAGCAATGTATGCCATCATGCATTGCACTCACGGCGGAGAGAAGAGATGAGAGAGGGGAGCAGGAACCTGTCATATAAATGTAAATTCAAGCAGAGCATCACAGCACAAGACAAACAAGTTTATTTCTGCATTTAAAGATCATCATTCAACATGTTTTTTTTCAACAGTGTAAAATAAACACTTCAAATTTACGGTGGGATTTTACACCGGCAAGATGTTATTGTTGTTGTACGCTGTAATCCTACGATAATGACGTCTCTGCTCTGAGTAATGTCCAAAAGAGTTTTTTTCCTTTCTCCGATGAGCTCACATAGTGCTCTATAAAGAAGTCACTGCATAGCGGAGTAGGGAATAGGGAGTGGGTGATTTCGGACCGAGCTTCTGGGTTTGTGCTTGGCTGCAGGAGTGGGATCAGGTGTGCAGGTGTTGGGCACTGCTCAGCTGTGAGCCATCCTCTCATCCAGTCTCCACTGCTTTAAATACTGGCTTCATCCCCACGACGCTGCCAGATCTGAAACTCCATGCTGCCAGTTCCTCAAGTTCCAGCTCTTTGAAAGCTTTTTTTGTTTTTTGGGGTTATTTTTGAAGTAACTCCTCTCTCCATCTTCTGTCATGTCCTGACATGGAACCCACTCAGCACCCCACCTTGGATATCTGGATTAACTCTCCCTGGTTTCCCCCCTGCCAGTACCCATGCTTCACTGCATTCATACAGCTCTGGATCAAGTCTCCGCCTCAGCCCGTTCCAGCCCCCTGGCCCAAAGACTCCGCCATTCATCTTCAACTATTCTACAGTGTGTAGATAAAGTATTCATTGCATTCAACTCCCTGTTTTCCAGTCTTGTATTGTGCATATATTTGTATTCAAACTACCAGGAACCTTAACAGCTCATCCAAAACAACACAGTCCATACTGCACATTCTTGGGTCCTCTGCAATTCCATGTGACAGAAGTGGCCCCTCTTTTAGTTACGAGCTTTCCATTTTGTTTTGGATGGTCACAGTCCTCCTACTGTTGAGAAATAAGCTGTTCTTTGTCACCTGGAGGATCGTTTGTGTCGTAGTTATTAAAAATCCCTGGCTGTGTGCGCTGTAGGAGAATACAAAGTGCCTTCCACATTAACAGAACGTGTAGTTTGATTTGCAACAATATGATTGCCAATTGATTTTGCAACAATAAAATAATAAATGCATCTACTGATTAATTCCACAAATTACAGTCTTCCTGTCTGTATGTGGAATGCATATCTTGCAAACCGTTCATCTAATCGGCTTCACACCTGCCATGTTTATTGTTAATGGCCTGAGAAAATGCTTGGCCTACTTTTGGTGCAATATTGACACACAATACATTCAATATAAATAAGGTTTGAATAAACAAGTGACCAGCGCTCTGGTCCCTCAGTGTGTGTGTGTGTGTGTGTGTGTGTGTGTGTGTGTGTGTGGTGAGGGGCAACATGCCTTAAGTCTGTGGAGTTGAAAATATATCCAGCTAAATTACAGAGCTTTTACTTTGAAAAGTTGTGGACTTGGGTCTGAACATTGTGACGATTACTTAACAGACCTGAAATAGTTTTCTTACTTCACTTTGCATCACAGTTAAAAGCTGAGCACACAACGTCCAGCACACAAACTATCAAGTAACAGTATATTGCAGAACTGTTTGAGGATGACTCACTAATTACAAGGAACAATTCTATGGTAGTTCCAGAGAATTAAAGGGATAGTTCACCCAAAATTCAAAATTCACTCATTATCTGGGTGAAGTGTAGCATTTCATATCAATGGTGCAGTGCCAGTTGTAAACCTGCCTGTTTGGACTGCCGTGTTTTCTTAGCCTGTGTTAAAGGGCTGGTTCACCCAAATATGAAAATCACCCATTATCTACTCACCACTATGCCGATGGCGGGGTGGGTGAATTGTCCACAAAACACTTTTGGAGTTTCAGGGGTAAACAGCGTTGCAGCCAAATCCAATACAATTGAAGTAAATGGTGAACGATTCTTCAAACGTAAAAAAACAACAGAAAATTGGCATAGAGGGGAGTAGACAGATTTGTCTCTGGACATATCAGAGTATCAAAATGATTATTCTATTGCAGTAAAACCTGATGGTAGGCTGCTGTGTTCATGCCTTGTGACTGTATTTAAGTACTATTGTAAAATACAGTATACTCAAGCTTTAGAGCCAATGGCCAACAAATGACTGGTTAAATGTATACTTCTTACAGAATAAGGGATTGTGCAAGGATGTTGAACATACTTGCCCACTCTGTGTGCAATATGGTCCCTTATACAGAAAAATCCATGATCCCCTCTTGCTGTGTAAAACTCAAATTGTACTATTAGACATTAGTTTATAATAAAATCATTAACAGAATGTAGAAAGAACACACACATGCTGCTTCAATTCCTGTATTACCCATATCCCACTGCTACACTATGTCCATTACTGAGGCCCTTCCAAATAATTAGCATTGGCAATGATCCTGCTCAATAACATCAGCTGATCACACATTTTAAAGCTCATACACACACACACACACACATTAATACATAACCTCACTCCAACGGGTGTGTGCATTATTTTCTATTCTCCTGTCTATTAAGTCTATTTAGTCTGAAACACAGGAGATGCAGGTGTCTTTTCCAGCTCCTTTGCCTTTTACCATTGGGGTTGTGATAATGAGCACTAATGGATTGGTGCAGAAATAAAAGTTTATCAATTCAAAGCCAACAGGATCAAAATAAACTACTTACAGTAAACTATCAAATAAAATCTGTCTTTCAGATAAAAGTCAGTGTGCAGAGGGAGAACTTTGAGCGAGTGAGGTAAACCCACAAGACAGAGAACAGACAGTAAACAATAGTGAGAGAAAGTGGGGAAATGTGTAAATCTAGTGAGCTTTATTGTTTCTTTCGTTTATAAGCCCCTCTCCCATTGTTGCAGCACTATGTTTCAGGTATCTACATGAGGATTTATTTTTCTAACTGGACCTATAATAAACAATGCGGGGCATGTTATGGAGACTCGAGACATGAGAAGAACATAAGAAAAAAATATGAAATGAAGCAGTAAACATCTGAGAATAACAAAACATATTTCGGGAGATATCTATTTCTGTATTCATTACTGCTGCTGAATATTCAGTCAGCACATGTGCATAGACACACATCTGGACACACACACACACACAAATTAAATTCCAGACCAAATCAGAGTGTCTTAACATGAGGTGTGTCTGTACACAAATCAGCAAGAGCTTCGGTTCGTAATGGTCACACTTATACAATTTAATGAGTAAGATAATTGCTGGGTTTGATTGGTTTGGGTTTGGACGAACACGGCCTAACCTGGACACACACACACACACACCCACACATCAAAGGGCCCCACGCAAGAGCAGAGAAATTGCTTGAAAGAGTAAATCAGATTGGGGGGGGGGGGCACCTACACGCAGAACTTGCAAGACTGCATTGGTATTCAGTGACTGGTGGTAACCCAAATTAAAAAGGAATGTATTACACAGGATTTTACACATGGTTGACTCGGCTGAAGAAAACTCATCAATCCACTGAGAAAGAGATAACTCCAAAGGGAAGCAGATGAGGTTTGCATGGATGAGGTGGAGGGGTCCCTCGGCTTGTTTTCTGAACTCGCAAACAAATCCAGCTATACACAGCTAATTTCAATAGCTTATTGCTGAATTAGTTTGACCCTGTAATGCTCCATGTTTTCTGGTCCCACAACCTGCTTCTTTTAATTTTAAAATGTTTGTTCGTGGATTTGTCAGCCTCGCCTTAGGACAGGATCGTTGGATTTGCTTTGGATCTGCACTCACTAATCATTGGTCATAACTTGGGAATGGACTTAGACAGTGTTGGTAATGACTTGGTCTTGCAATGGTACTTGATTACAGTATAGTAAATGCAAACAAAACATTTCCCAATGCTTATTAAAACATATCAAAACTGTTTAATCAAGGAGTGGCTTTCACTGTGAAGCATTTACACAAAATGTTCAGTATTTCTCAAATTTCTTATCTAAACTTACTTTTACACTGCAAACATTTTCTAAGGTAGTACATCATTTCGAGAGTACTGGCTAAATGGGTTAGTATGGACCCACCAGTCCATTCTTGCCCCTTACAGGCTAGAGTCGAACCGTGGGTAATAGATCGATTGACCAACTAGAAGACATCATTTTAAATTAGGATAAAACTCACCATGGCCTCTCAAGTTAAATAGTTTGTGTTGGAATGGATATTAATCAATTTCCTGCATATGTGCAGAGTTCTTCTCCCCATTAATTAAAAAGGATTTGTGAGAACTAATTGGTAGGCCTTGTAAGCCACCTTATCAATTTAAATTATAAGTAATTAAAAGGAAACCCACACCCTAGAGCTCCCTTTGTTGTGTCAAGGACCTCTGCGCAATCAGGCAACAGGTTGGAGGTGATACACAAAATGTTTGATATGATGTGAACTCAATTAGGTCAGCCCTGACAAATTGTGGGTTATACAGTTTTGCTTGAGGGTTTTTTCGCAGGTCTTGCATCTACACAAAGATGCTACAATAGCAGCTTAATTATTTGAAGATATTTTGTAGCGCTAGTCAACCCCATGGTGCAACATTTACGCTAATATGCACAGACGTGCACTGTAATTACTGTAGTTGCTATTATATGTATACAGCGGCTGTAGCTCAAGGGTAAGAGCAGTTGTTTTCTAACCAGACGGTTATTCAGACCACATATTTACATTTATATCAAGATTTTTGATGCACATGCAAATGTTATGGTATGAATAAAATTAAGAATACACAAAGGCATGTATGGGCAGGATAGATAATTTATTGTCAAATGCAGTACAGATAATAAATGGATGGATGAAAGGATAAACAGGATGAGGGGGACAAACCTTGGCTGATTACACACAAAAAGCACAGTAACAAGAGATTATCCAAGAGCAGGTGTGGCCCCCAACACCAAAGAAAGATCAGGAGCAGGTGACGGCTGTTGCAGTAGCTGAAGTTGGTCCATCTGCCTTTGAAGAGACATGCAAAAAGGAGCCTTTGTGGAACCACAGGAAAATGGCCATAGGGGATTGCTCAGGTTCTTGCAAGTTGCAAATCTGATAGATAGGTGGTTAGCTTGGGGACAGAGGCAGACTGTGGACTAGCTCGCTCATGACTGGAAGGTTGCAGGCTCACATACCCAAGTGCTCCCTAAGCAGGCTGGATGCTAGCGGGCTGACTCGGAGGCTGGCTGGGAGCTCGGCTTTGTAACATGCTGGAAGGTGGCAGGCCTGGAACTGTAGCTGGCAGGGAGGCAGACAAGTATTTAAGCGCGTCATCCAAGGCATCTTTCAACCAGCGTTTCTTGGCAAAATTGTATGCCACCCCCAGAGCAGCTTTTTCACCCATGGGCTTACAGAGGATCCGGTTGACAGACAAACAGTTAGATGCAAACTGTGACTTTAACTCAACCAGGAACACATAAGAAACTCGAGGGAATAGAACAAATGAGCTAATCTGAGGGAAATACACAGAACGCATTGAATACACAAAGGTTAAATAACATTTAGGTGAAACAGGCAATCATAAGTGCAGGAAGCACATTAGGGTAGCACATAAAGAAAAGTAGACACATTTTTTTTTCAATTCGCTCTCAGGTATCTTATATATACTTTGGACATGAATCGATGTAAAAAGAAGCACAGGAGTCACAGCTAGCCCCAAGGACTACACTGATGATCTTTTGAGTCAAACTTCAAGCTATATGTATGTGCATGATTTTATAGAGTTTGCCTGCAAATCAGGGATTGAGCAGGTAACTCTTACTAGGTGATAGCAGATAGCAGGTATTAGCTACACTATTTGGTTGAGAGGAACACTTGGTAGCGTATTATCATAGTTGTCTTGGATAACAGACAAATTTATACTCACTTGTTTATTGTCATTACCAGTTGTTCTGCATGTCACTGAATTCACCAAAAGCTATGTGAAATGTCTACATTTAGAGGAGAACTTAGTTGATCTAATCAGTAAAGTCTACTGGCTGGATTGATTTTGATGTATTTCAAGAGCACCAGTGTGCTCTGAGGTCAAAATACCATCAACATTTGTATATTTGAGAACAACCTTGTTGTAGTTATGAGGCAATGGGACATTTACAAAGAAATGTTTGGCAATGGTCATGTGGCTTTAGGCCAAACACTGTCCCACAATAGTAGAGACAAGAATGTCTAAGAAAGTAGATGGACCACACAGTATCCAAAACCTGGTAATGTGTGTTTACAAATGTGTTTGTTCCCAGCATGGTATGTGCAACGCAGATTATGTACACACACATGCAAATTGGGCAGTGACATTTGCAAATGGTTTTGTATTTATATACACAGCGCTTTTCTAGTCTTGATGACCACTCAAAGCTCTTTACAGTACAGTTTTACATTCACCCATTCACACACACATTCATACAGTGCATCTATTAGCAGCACTTTGTTGTTCTATGAGGGGCACTTCGGGGTTCAGCATCTTGCCCAAGGACACTTCGGCATGCAGATGGGGAAGACTGGGGATCGAAGTGCCGACCTTCAGGTTGGAGGACGACCGCTCTACCCCTCAGCCACAGCCGAACCGTTGTATTGTTCTGTATTTGGCTCAGTGGTCTAGTTTATTTCATATAAAAATACTAACTGGGTGTTGTGGACCTACTGCTAACTGCCGTTAAACTTGACAGATCAAGCTAACTTCACTCAATCAAGTGAAATTTGAGCTTGTTCTTGTAATTTCACAACTGCTTTTAATTGAATTAACTATACACTATTGCCTAATAATAACTGATTATGGTTTCAATAGAAATTCTGTTAATTAGTAAAAAAAACCTCCCTAAGTGAGGGAAAGTAATCCATCATGACTCAAGACTGTATGACTGCTCACTGGATATTTTATGCTGTAATTACAGCAATAAAGTGCTGGAACTGTCTCCTCCTTGGAATTTCAGCCACAGGGGCAGACTACATCTAGAAATAAAGATAGAAGAAGCATCTCCACCTCCTTTCATTCATCCGTTATCTATTCCACGTATCCTTTTTGAGGGTTGGGGGAAGCGGGAGCCAATCCCAGCTGACAGTAGGTGAGAGGCAGGGTACACCCTGGACAGGCTGCCAGGGTATTGCAGGGCCAACATACAGAGAAAACCAACCATTCCCCCTCAAATTCAAACATATGGTTAATTTAGAGTCTCCAATGTCCTTACCCTAATCTTTGGACTGTGAGAGGAAACCTGAGTACTTGGAGAAAGGCATGGTGAAAACACATGTCTTCCAAATCAGAAAACCCTGATGCAAACATCTCAGACTTTTTGCCAATGATGACAACCAGGATTCACGGTTAGAAAGGCAGCAACACAGCCACACTGCCTACACCCACATTTCTCTGCCTGGAAGATAAATAAACATATTTTCAGACAGTGGGCTTAAGGGCAATTTTTTTTTAAATTAGTTTAGATAAATTAAATTTTTTGATAATCTGAGTTCAATGTATGTACATAGTTTGAAATATTTAAATGATTGGGACACGACCTAAGTGGCATTTTGAAAAATGACAAACCTCTAAATACATTCACATCTACTCCTGGGACGTGCATTCTGTCCTCCAAGAGGTGGTGGCACTCTAAAGACTCAACTCAACATTCGTTGTTGACCTTGGTAATGTTTCACAATGCAAAAGGATGCTGTTGTTGGAGGACAGGGATTCTTAAAACCCCACAAAACCTGACATGTGCCAGAAATGGTGCAAATTGTTATCTGGCACTGGTCCCATATGGCTAAATGAAGGACCCCTGAGAAAATGTCAACCTCTAAGGTAGAGAGTAAAGCTTTCTTTAAAGCATAACATTTTTTTGAATTTGAAAGACCAGGGGGGTTTGCATCCTGCATTGAAGAGTTTGTGTTGTCTGTTACTGATAATAACTGGGATGATTGCCATGTTCTCTGGATTCTCACAAGAATTAATTGGGCTGGTGATAGAGACAGGAGGTGAAGAGATCAGTGGGCTCAGAAAGAAACAATCTGTGATCGGTGTGCTGTCCAGAGCAGGGTCAGAGTAACTGCAGCCATGATGGAAGTGATAGCAGCCGACTAACACATCTGATACCTGAGCCCAACATGGGGACAGGGCGTGAAATGGATAAAAGGCTTTCCACAGTTTCTTAAAAAGTTTAAAAAAAACACAGGAAACTTTGATGACTTCAGAATCCATGGCGGTTGAGGAGCTAAGCAATTATAACAGGAACGTTATTTTGTTTGTTGAATATCCTTGTTTGACTGCATTTATAGCTGTCGAATGCTGTTGGTGTCTACATTTGGAGTAAAATGAAGAGTTTCATTGTATCCTTAATTGATTAAAACATTTATTTAACTAATTGGTAGTCTGTCCTTAGTGATATAAAAGTACAGATAACGTGTGACTAGGCCAGGTCCATAGAGGAAGGCACTTGCAATTGGTGTAGACTCTAAAATGAATATTTGCCATCAGAAAGCATATTTTCAGCTTTAAAAATGTCCAGAAACTACAACTAATGTTAAAATCAGGAGGGAGTTATCATAATCTAAAATGTTTTCACATATAGTGTCTTTAAGTCAGGCCACTAAAGAGACTTGTGGAAAAATAGTGGGTCAGTCAAAAATGGAATAGCCTCAGCCTATTCTTAAATATAAACCTGTTAGGCAGGCTACTCTTTATCACTTTAAAGTGAGGGCTGAATTGGACCCCCCAGGGTAACAGAAAGGTGGTCATTTTTTATCATAAAAGTTGCCAACGGGTCAGTGCACGGAATCAGTGATGTTTTGCGGTGCCTCTCTCACCCCCTCAGCATTGTTAGGCAGTTCCAGCAAAGGACACATGACAGGCTTTCTCATGGGATGTGCAAATTAGTATGAATGATGTAAAGGACTCCATCTTTGGGAATAACATGAAAAAGAAAAAAATATACAAGACTAATGATGGCTCAAATTAAAAGTAATTAGGAGAGGAGCGTGGTGGATGAAGCAATTAATTCACATGGGTAACATTTCATGCTGGATGCCACAGTCTGCATTTGAGCTGCGGTGATGTTCCTTCTCCAAACCACTGAGCCAAGGATTCCCTGTAGACCCCACCTGTACCAACACAGCTTATCATGGGACCATTCCCTTTCCCACAGCCCAGGGATAATTAGTAACTTTCGTAAATGGCATTGGTTGCCACTGCCATTGACACCCTATGACACTGTGCATCCCATACAGTTAGCTGGCTTTTCTGAAGCTTATGTACTGATGTACATGATTCTTGCTGTTTTGGGTTTGTACCTTCGTGGTTAAATGCACTTATTGGAAGTCACTTTGGTTAAAATATGTAATTGATGAGGAAAATTGGGTATTTAAAATTAATATTACCAATCCCTATAAGTTACCTGAACTTAAAACTTAGTATTTTACACTCATATGCAGTATTTACCCAAACTTATTTACAATGTGATGACAGGATGTTTCTGAATTAAGTAAGAGTAACTTAAAATGTTGCAACTTAAGTTAAATTTACTTAGTTGTCTTCCACTTAAGAATATTATTACATTGTAGTTGTGATGACTTGAAAACTTTGTTATGGCTACTCAGTTCATTTGATGAAACCGATTGCCTTAAACCTTTTAAGCTCTATTAACTCAAAATAATAACACCCACATCTGACTCAACTTAAACAATTTATTTCATTGAATTCTTAACACTCATAACTGAATACAGGGTTAGGGTTAGGGGTTATTTCAATGTTCACATCCTTAAAAGTGCAATTTTCTCCTCTCGTCTATTCATCCTTCACAAACAAATAATAAAAAAAAGTTTAACCAATAGATGACTTAACATCAACTTGGTCTATGAAGCACAACATCCTTTTCCATCCATTTTAGTCACAATCTTTGTTTGTAAAACATTTTGGACACTGAGCGTTGGGATCAGTGGTCTCTGTCACCAGAAAGGTTTCAGACCCATTTTTGTTCACCATTTACTGATAATTATAAGTAAAAAACTAAAACAAAAACAAAATCCTACATCACAAACAATGAATTTGCAATGCAACCAGCTGCTGGAGGTCAAACAAACATCTATCACATTTTTCAGATATTCCGTGGCCCCTTGCTGAGGTACACCTGTTCAATCTCAAGTTTTTGTTGACATTGCCAAAAAGTTCAAAAATTCAATTGTGTGTTTAAGGCCCACAAAACATTTTTGGAGTTTCAGGGGTAAACAGCATTGCAGCCAAATCCAATATATACAATATAAAGCCTCAGTGGCTGATAAAGAAAATTCTGTTCATGTCAATATTTAGAGAACCTTGGACTCAGTGCCTAGATGTTATTTTACCATTAAGCTGAAGAATAAAATGTCTTATACATTTATATGTTGCCTTATGAAAATAAGGCTCATATAAAAAGTAATAAAATACAAATTCAAGTCATTTCCGTGTGGTACAGAAGAAAAGTGGGAAAAAAACCAGAAACAATGCAAAATAAACACTATTTCATGTTGTCACCTGCAGACAACTGTTTTTTGCCGCCAAGATCCAGACGAGAGCAGAATATTATTGCGAGATCAAATCCTCGACAACTACTATTCAACAAGAAGTCAACAACCAACCGAACAGACGAGAGGAAACTGTGAATCAACTCTTTGAACTCGAGTTTCTTCCGTGCTTAATCAAGAAGAAGTTCTTGTCTCCGTTGTGAAATATGCAACAACAAGACACTGTGACGAGCCTCAAAGCCGAACTCATCCGAGCCATGGGTGAGATTAAGGCTCTCAAAGATGGAACCTCGTCTCTGAAGGAGCAGGTGGAGCAGCTGCAGGAGCAGCTGAGAGAAAAGGATGGTCTCGTGAAAAAAGAGACCAGGAAACGACGTAATCGCTTCAGAGCCTACATGGACTGCCTGGTCGAGCTCACTGAGTGTCAGGCCAAGTGTGGGAGACTGGAGGCAAGTCTGCACCAGGAGCCACCTCAGCCCGAGACGAGCTGGAGCAGAGCGGTGGAGGTGGAGAAGGAGAACCAGGTTCTGAAGGAGGAGGTCGACCTGCTGAAGGTCGGACAGAGGAGGCTGGAGGATGAGCTGATACACAAGAACCAGCTCATCGTGAGTGCTACTAAGGAAAAAAGAGCTCAAACCAACGCTTACATTGACTGCCTGGCCGTGCTCACGGCTAAAGAAATGGAGCTGAAGAAGAGTCGGGCAGAGACGCTCGAGGTGAAGCTGCAGCAGACTCAATCTGAGAGACTGAGCTGCAGAAAGGTGGAGGCAGAGACGAGCTGGAGTAGAGAGGAGGAGGCCGGATCCGGCCCGCCAGGGGGTCCAGCCCGGCCCGCCAGATGACTTTGCTAAGTGTGAAAATTACAGAAAGACATAAATTGCATTTCTATAAAAGTAGCTGCTATTCCTAATCAGTCCACTGGGGGTCGCACTGTATCAGTAAGAGCATGCCATAGACTGTAAAACAAGTAGAGTAAGAGTAGCGATTTACACTGAGAACCAGAACTAAACAGTGAATCAGAATGTCTCTTAAGAATATGGAGGTTTATGAGTACAAACGTTTTGTAATTTTTTTAATCGATCCAGTAATTGCTTCAAAAACAGCGTAAATGCGATGTCTGCTCCGGAGGCAGAAGCGCTCATTGCCACAGGCAGCAGCGCTCGCTGCTCGCTTTGTGACGCGTTTAACGTCAAACGCGTCACAAAGCGAGGGAATCTGCAGAGGAGAGCCCAGGCAGATAAACAGTGGGCTGATGTCTGAGTTTTTGGTCTTTATGTTTCTAGTTTATTGTAGAAAGACCTTAAAAAAAAAAACCTTCACCAATGATTTAAACATAAAGAAATATTGTCGTTATGTATGCGTTATTATGCTATGATTTTACTGGTCTGGCCCACTTGAGATCAAAGTGGGCAGTATGTGGCCCCTTAACTAAAATGAGTTTGACACCCCTGGTCTAGAACAAAGACAAACTCCTGAACCAGCAGACAATCATTGTACAAAGAAGAGAGGGATGTGTAGATAAAAGTGTGTCCAAAATATTGTAAATATGTTTAATTTTGTAAATAAATATAACAAGTAAGGTAACATCTACCTGTGTATGTCTTTCTGAATATAGATACAGGATTCATGGCTCTGATCAATTAACACAGTGTTGGAGTTAAACACATCAGTGTGAATGGTTTAGTGTGCTACTGTTCACAACAACACAACACAAGACAAACAATGTTTCTTACATTTTTTACAATTGGTTTTATTTATATATTAATTATGACAATAATACAATAATAATAACAATTAAAATTTAAGATATAATGAAAAATGAAAAAAAATAAAATAAAAACATATTTATATAATAATAATAATAATAATAATAATATAACAAGGATAACTGGACAGATTCCAAGTAATTTCGGCTTACAGGAGGAATAAAAACTTAAAAAGACCTGCTAGTTGAGACAACACTCACACCAATGCATCACAAGAAAAACAATGTTATTACAAGTGTTTTGTAAACTTAAATTCGTCAGAAACACACACACCAAGATCAATTCCATAATTTCACAGCATTTCACACCACGGACGTCCAAGTGCGTGTACATAATATTCTGTGAAAAATGTGGAAAACAGTATGTAGGAGAAACAAAAAATTCCGTAGCCACAAGAATGGTACAACACAGGTATAATTTGAGACACAAGAAAAACACAAATACTCCTCTAGTCAAACACTTCATATTACATGGACCACAATCACTTAGAGTAGCAGGCCTCCAATATAATTTGACTTGGACCGATACAGAACGAAAGAAAATGGAGAGAAGATGGATCGTCCTCCTAAATACGAAAGAACCAATGGGCCTAAATGTTAAAATAAATGAAACCATTTTGTGAATATTGTATGACTCCTAAACAACACAGGGCATTTTAACTAGAACAACTCAAATAAACACTAAGGAATTAAATAATATGTAATTTGATATGTAAGTTAAAACAATCACAGTTTATCTGTACGAAATTCGTTTAAAATCACAAGTCACAATTTTATTTTAAATAGAATATAAATAAATAAATGAATGAATTGGCTTTTTGAGGGTTTTAACATGCTCAAATTCTTACCAAAGTTTGCAGAAAATTTGAAAGTGGTGAAAATTTACGTATTCTGGAGTAATTTTAAATGGGCGTGGCAAAATGGCTCAACAGCGCCCCCCCGCGCCCCCTGGAACGCGTTCACATTGACCGATCTTCACAAAAGTAGGGCTTTCATCAGATCAACTTCAACTTCTGGGAATGTCATCTCAACAAGATGGAGATATAAACTACCATGGTATATTTGATTTCATCACACGGTGTGACCGTGGCGTGGCATCAAAGTTTGATTACACGCCATCAAAACACGAGGTTCTGTATCTCGGAAATATTTGGTCCAATCGAGTCCAAACTAGACATGTAAGACAAGAGTCCCGACCTGATGAGATCTACACAGAAATCATGACTTAAAATCACAGCGCCACCTGCTGGCTACAGGAAGTGACATGTTTTATACTTTGATGAACTGCTCCTGGCTGCTTAACAATATACAGCTCAAATGAGCTGAGACAAGTAATAATATATATTTTGATTATAAATTTCATAGTGACCTTTTGTGCTGACCTAGTTCATTTTCTTTAGGTGGTGTACTGGCAGATTTTGCATTTGTGTAATGTTTAATAGAAGAACAGATATGTATTTAGAAGAAGTATGAACAAATGTGTTTCTGTGACTTAATTCTAAACTTTACGAGTGTTGCTTAAGGTAATAGTGTTTATGGCTTCCCCCACTGGGCAAATGGTCATGGCAGGGGTTACTTAGTGTGTCTGAAGTAGACGTGGTGAGGGGATCTCTGCATTGTATACAGGACTGGGGTCTTTTGTGTTGTAAACGAAGATAAGGGATCTCGGAGACAGATTGTCTCACACCAGAAGTCACACTAGGGGTTTGGGACAGAGAGGGAGACAGGATGTCTGCCCACCCTGGACAAACAGTGAAGAAGATGAGGAACTTCTTCTTCTTCGGGAGTCTGGGACTCCTACCTCAAATTAAGTGAGGGCCGGATGCCAGAGAGCCAGGAGTGCACTCACTGATGTGATCCAGCGGACCTGGTTTGGCAGGCAGACATTGTCTTTCGCGTGAGTAAAATAAAAAATTTATGATCTTTAGGAAAAGGTCAAGGGAAAGAGAGATTCACTCATTCATTTAATGGAGGGACAGACGTGTCTGCATGGCAAGGTTTTGGAAAATTGGTGTAGAATCGAAGAAGCTTCATGGTTCGATCTTTAGGAAAAAGGTCCAAAAGGTTTTAACTAGCATAAATGATTATTAATATATAGTAACATTATTATTTTGCAATAGAGGTGTAGCTGGGACGGAAGGACCAAGGCCGAGTCCGGATCGTCTCAGTACAGCAATCTGTTGAAAATTTGATAATTCCAGTACATTTTATACCTGCATGTGTGGTGCCAAAGAGAAGTGTGTCTATGAAATTTCTCTAAGGCATTATAATCAGGCAGAGTATTTAAAATGTATTAAGGAATCAAAAACTTAGGAACAATAATTGAGAAATTTCCCAAGTGATCAGGTAATTACAAGAGGTAATTAGAATTGGCAACATAATATAGAAGATGGTCTCTTTTTGTTCCTTACAAAAGCATTTTGGTGTTGGTTTGTTTAAGGTTACTAACACTAATAAACTAAAACTTAACAAATTTTGTTGATGAGTATTTCAGGAGGATTTCAGCTGAGAAAGCGGAGGAGAAAATAAAAAGAGAGGATTCTGAGAATCCTCAAACTGGAGAAAGGGTGAGTATATGTTTAAATATATTTGGGGTAGAATTGGGTTTTTAAGGCTAATAGTAAAAAGAAAAATAAACAACCTCAAAACTCATTTTAAAATATTTTTTTTAAGAGATAGAAAAGAATTGGTTTAAAAAATTAAATTAAGAGACTTTTAAGGTCTTTCCCATATCAGCAGAACTTTATTCCCCAAATTTCATATTCTGCTGAACTCCAGCCGTCCCTAACCCTCCATCTAGACTTCGACCCTGTTGCAGCGGAGAAAGTGGACAGGCCTCCAGCATACACCACTCCATATGTGGAAGGTGTGCGCATTTGACAGAGAAACTGCGGATGGCACAGCTGGCGGCGTATAAAAGCCAAGTCCGCGGGTGCGGGAGAGGTCGATGGAGAGGAAGGGGACGAGGAAGAGCTGACGCCTGTTTCAAGTGTGGCAAGATTGGGCATTGGGCAAGAGAATGCCCTGGAAATCAGCGCACACAGTGCGATTGATGAGCGGTGAGCTGGGGACAGTGAAGGAATTCATGCTCTACCAGACTGCCACAGTGTCACCAGAACACAGCCAACAAACTTGAGAAAATGGTCCATTGTGTTTGCAAAGTGTTGAAAAAATCTGCCGGCGACATCGAGGGCTCGTTCAAGCCAAAACTACGCAGTCGAAAGACATTTGAGCTTATAAACGAGTTCCCTAGGGGGAAACCAACCTCTTCACGCACTGACTCTTCATCATGCAGTTCTCGCTCTGACAGAGCATCATCCTCAGAATCATCAGTCCGCAGCAGTGACTATAGGACAAGTGAGGCCATCCAGGAAATCATTGGGAAGGAGGTGAGCGACATCATCGAGCCCCTTGTGGACGAAATGTCAGAATCTGACCTGAGTGGGCTGATATCTGAATCTTCTCTGGAGTTTAAAGCTGCTGCAGATGAAATCTTTCAGATAATTAGTGAAGAGGAGAGCGTCAGATCATCTGATTCGAGTGGAGGCTCCAAATCCTCAAAGAGCAACAAGAAGTTTTGGAAAGGAGTGGGGAAGAGGATCAAGAAGCTTTTGGCAAAGTTTCTCGCCACAGCATCGATGCTCAAGATGGTGGCACAAGTCAGGAAGAAGTTCAGTAAGGAGACCCAAGTCCCGAGCAGTGAGTCAGTCAAGTCTCTGATGGACAGTGTGGAGTCTCTGCTTCTGACAGAGACCAAGGACAGAGTTTCACCTGCAAACGCCCCCGTCCTTACCGATGTCCTCTATAGGTACGTCACAACTGACATTTTAGGGGCGAGTCCAGCTGAAGTGACGAAAGTGTCTGTTCCTAAGTCCCACAAAAAGATGTACGCGGACATAAAGGAGAGAGTGATCAATTTCCTGCCATTGATGAACTGGTGGTTCTCAAAACAGGCCGGTGTCTACACCAAGAGGGTGACCTCCGCTTTAATGGAGATTGAGCCCATCGTAGGATCTCCGGTCTCAGAGATCAACAGTGCAACGGAACGGGCAGAGCCCCGCAAAAAGATGTATGTCAATCTCGTCATTGACCAGTTCGTCACTCGAGTGTATGCAAAGTCCAAAGTGAACTTGTTCTGTGACGAATCAACACACCTCACTCAAAACCAGTTTGAAAAAACATGGGCCGAAGTCCAAGACATTGACTTAGACATGTCCCCAGAAATAATCAATGTCCTCCACAAGGCCGTGTTCAAGGACCTGTGTAAGATGTGGGACTGTCCAGAAACGCTGCTGCTTTCCATTTATCGAAAAGATCCAGAGGTCGAGAAAAGAATCGCTGCCTCTATGGAAAGCCATATGTCCAAAAAACCCGGCAGAATGTCCAGGTTCTTCTCCTCTTTGAGCAGATTCTTTAAACGGTAGAAATGCTATTGCTTTAAATGAGGACGCGCATATACGTGTCTTCTACTAAAGGGCTGTGGATTCACTCTGAGAGCTCCAGTTTACCACATCCAAACAAAAAAAAAAAGTCTGCATGAAATGTTTTCTGTAACCATTTTCTGTCAGAACTGTTAATAAAGAATTAAAAATAAGAAGATGAGTCGCAGAGGTTGTCCTCTTGGTGTGAAAGCAGCCAATGTGTGAGGAGGACCTCGTTCTCGAACACACTTATTAAAGTGAAGCATTACATGCTCCACTGACTCTTCTATAAAATATTGTACTAGCAGATTTTGCATTTGTGTAATGTTTAATAGTAGAACAGACATATATGTAGAAGAATGTATGAACAGATGTGGTTCAACTTAAACTTTACGAGTGTTGCTTAAGGTAATAAGGTTCATGGCTTCCCCCACTGGGCAAATGGTCACGGCAGGGGTCACTTAGTGTGTCTGAAGTAGACGGGTGAGGGGATCTCTGCATTGTATACAGCAGCGGTCCCCAACCTTTTTTGCACCACGGACCGGTTGGATGTCAGACAATATTTTCACGGACCGGCCTTGAAGGTGTGGCTAGGGAGCCTCACTACGGAGGCCCTCTGGTACGGCCTCGGTAGATTTTTTTTTTATTTAACGAAATTAACGAATTGTTAATACGGGGCCTCAAATTAATTATTGCGTGGCCAGGTATTAACTATGTGTGGACACGAATTACTACTACTAATAATAATAATAATTAATATTTCGAACGAATCACAATATAATTATTAAACGAATTAACGAGATGACGCCCGTGCACGTCTTGCTGGTAACTTACCAGCAAGATGGAGACGGACGGATACCAAAGCTCCATTAAGCACACGCTGCGCCTCTGTGCGCTTTGGAGAGGTTTCGGAAGTGTCTTTACACATATTAATATATTATTAGTTTATTAATATATTATCAATATATTATTAGTAATATATAAAGCTTTCTTAACAACAGCATCACGATATAATAAAATAATAACTGCAGACTCCAAAGATGAACAAAACGAATTATGCACATTGGCATGTACAGTGTGTGCAGGCTCGGTGTGTAAATGTCACCAGACGGAGAATGAGGGAGTTTAAATCATGAAATTCAACCCACGAAAATCAGGTGTAAACAATAATGGAATGCACTGTAAAACAGCCCAGATTGGGAAATGTACATATTAGCTCAATGACGTGTTATAAACTGCAGCGGTTTAGAATAATTCGTCTGCGTAAAGACGCTTCCAAAACCTCTCCAAAGCGCACAGAGGCTGCTTACCAGCAATTCCACCGATGTCACTAGCATAAAAACTGGGGTATTTGCTAAATATAATAATAATAAATGTGAAACCGATGTGTATTCTTATGCAACTTTATTAGCAGCGTCCTCGTAACATGGCACCAACAACACAACAGTGAGTAACAATGAATAAATCACAAATAAAAAACAAATATAAAGTGCATGAAACATATAACTAACCACAACGCTGAATCAGTGGGAGCCCTGAGCCTGTTTCTCTGCAACAAGGCGGTCCCATCTAGGGCTAATGGGTGACAATGACACCCGAAGTGTGTTGCTGATGTCCAGTCTACTCCGTAATTTCGTTTTGGTTGCCGTCACAGCTATTTTGCCTATCTTCGCTGTTTTGCCTATCTTCGCTGTTTTGCCTCCCTCACTGTTTTCACCAGTGAATCAGTCCAAGATCTGTGAGACATTACAACCTGATCTTCTAGGAGGATCGACACATGGTGAGTTTCAAAGGGAACTCCTGCAGGCACCTCTTCTTCATCCACCACCTCCACCAGATCCTCTTCCACCTCCATCTTCCACTTCCACATCTTCCATCTTCCACCTCCATCTCCATCTCCATTCTTCCACCACCTCCACCAACTCATCCTGAAAAGGGAATACATGAGTGTACTTTTACAAATCATATAACAGGATTGCTGTGAAAAAGGTTTATTCTGTGCACCAACATCTCCCATGAGTACAAGATTGTTAGAAAGGAAAATGTAGCTGTGCCTCAGCCTCACACTGTAATTTTCAGTTTACAATGTATTTTTTGCGCATTGAACAATTATGCAAAGAAATGTTAAATACCCTGAATATAAAAAAATAAAAAAAATGGAGTGGAAGTTGCTGCAGTAAAATATGTAGTATAATAAAGTACGAATGTCTTTACGCATCATGGATAGACTGTTGCAAAACAATGCAATAGGGCTCACCTTAGCCAGCTGCAGTTCTAACAATAAGTTGATCAAATTGGAAGATTTTAAGTCTAACCTGGTTCCACAGGAGAGGAAGCTGGTACCTGTGGGCTCGGCCTCCCATTCTACAGTTAGAGACTCTAGGAACCACAAGTAAGTCTGCATATTGAGAGGAAATGATTCTATTGAGATAATATAATATACAGAGATATGGAGCTTTGTCATTAAGGATTTTGTATGTGGGAATGATTTTGAAGTTGAATCTAACACAGGAGAAATATGACCTCTTTTTCGAGTTCCTGTCGGTGCTCGCGGTGCAGCATTCTGGATCAACTGGAGGATTTTGACTGATTTATTGGGACATCATGTCACTAAGGAATTAAATTAGTTGAGATAGAAGTGGCAAATGCATGGTCTAGTTTTTCACCATCCTTTTCAGACAGGATGTTTCTTATCCTCATAAGTTGTGGGAGAAGACTGTCCTCAAGACTTTTTTAATGTGTGATTTTGTTGTATTGTCCAGTCTGTTGATGTAGAAATACAAAGATATTTATATCTTTAAGAGATTCCTGAAGTTTGTCGATTCAATTAGTTTAATCTGGCTTTGTTGATAAATACAGCAGATTTAATAAAGCATATATGGGGTGGAAAGTATTGGTCTCATCACTGAACCCTATGGAACTCCATCACAAACTTATTTCTATGGAGTCATTTTTCACTAGAGCAAACTGGAATCTATTTAATAACTATATGTATAGTATATATATCTTCAAATGGATGCCAGTGTTGTTGTGACTGCTGGCTGTGCAAGATGGGAACCTATTTGCTAACACACTAACAAACTTTAGTGTAATAACATGTCAAGTATGTTATTTTGTGTTTACAGTTTTCAAATTGACATTGGTTGAATTCAGTACATTGTTACTGATTATAACCGCCGTATGGTCACCATTTTCCAAAATCATATTTACAGCCTTGTGAAAGCAGTAGCACATTTCGATACAGCCAAGAACATGCATTCAGTGAATAGAAGCAAAGCGATGTGAATTGGACTCATATATATGTACCATGGAACATCTTGTATATTCATATAAAAGGAAACCTGGGCTGATTTGTTTCTTGGGTTTTCTGCATCGGCATAAGACTCACACAATAGCACACAAGCCTTGCTGCTCTATCTCGCCTCTGCAACACGGACCTACAGCCCACACAACATATTGTTCATGTATAAGTCAGCAGCAGCAGAGACAATTATGGCGACGGCTCCTGATGTCCTTGGCTGGGGTATCTGTTTGATCCCCTGTCCTGTCAGGAGGAAACTTCTCCCTGTTCAATTGCTTTGTGAAAAATGAGTCAATTACGGCATTTCTTTGAGAAGATTCCCATTTTAGGTGAGGAAAGTCATCTATCATCAAAGGTTTGGAGGCGCAAGCTTGCTGACCCTGCAAGAAATCAAAAACCTAACCGATTTAAAATGTTGGCCCTTCCCTTTAAAGCGCTAGTGTGTATATCTCTGTCCATAAGAATGTGTGAGATACATAGGTCCCAGGTAACGTATGATCTGAAGGCAATTTGCCATGAACTGTGAGCACTTTCTCTATCAGCATATGAATATGTCCTGATGACTTACCCGTCTCATCAGTCAGACTGCAGCTGCAGCAAAAGCCCTTGTTCTCCAGCCTGATTCCTAATGCAGCACATCCTCCACTCTACAATCTCTTCTCAAAAATATTCATCATATTCCTCTGAGATCAAATATTGTAAGTGTGACCTCGTGCATACATCATTATGTGGAGTAACACCAGACGCATGCGTTATGTGTTGTTGATCCTCTAAAATGTGTATAATCAGCAGAAAGTTCCTTTGGTGAGATTTTATTGTATTTTCTGCGAGAGGATGAGGTCGAGTGTAAGAGCAAAATCACTATACAGAGCCCTGTTTCTGTTAGAGTGATGGATACTTTGAGAACAGGGTGTTTTGGCCCTGTTAAGGAAGAGAGCTTGCCTCGGAAGATGGCAGCATTGATCCGTATCACTCATACTCTGTGTGAGGTGTATTTTGTTGGACAGAAAGGAAAAGGAGAATTCACATTTTGTTGAGAACTTCCAAATAATACTAACAATAATTTCATAAGAAAAAATGTATTTTCTATAATATCACTGCCCTCTCAGCTTTCAGTTTACATCCCTGCCACTTAAGCAATCAAGGACAAAAACAGGCTGAAACCAAATGTATCCAGTTACAATGGCAGAGCCAGTGCTGTGGCTGAAGCCTGGTCACCCAACTTGCTATGGTTGACACTAGATCAGAAGTCTGCTCTCTGTCCATGGGTTTTCCTCTTCCTTAACACATTAAGACCTGAGGCTCCAAATCAAAACGCACTCTAATACCTGAGCATGTTCACACGACCCCCTGAAACCTGAGTATTTTCTTAAGACCTGGCAGATTTGCCAATGTTTCTCAGCTCCTGAAGCAGATAGAGACATGAAAAAAAATCATTTGAGAGCATAAAAGTTTTATTTTTTATTATAAATCATTCCCTTTACCTTTGTGAACATTTTTTAAAATACCAACAAAGCCGGCAAACTCGCCCAGAAAACCTTCTTCCTCTTCCTTAATTGTGTCTCTTGGCTCAGCCTTGGTCAGCGGGTCATCAGGAACATCATCTGGGTCGGAATCTTCTCCATAGTTATTTGCATGGTTGTTTTTGTCAATGAATTGCTGTACTCTGCTTGAATATCGCTCCTGAAAAAAGCCTTTTTTGGATTTTTAGAGTGCTAACAAACAAGCAAACTACATTTCCCATAAAGCATTTCAGCTGTCCCACCAGTATTTCAGCGAATCACGATTTATTTCTTCAGACACACGTCTTGCAAATGATGACATGGTGGATGAGACACACGTTTCTCAACTGGTTCTAAAGGGAGAAGCACAGGCTGTGGCTCAGAAGGTATCTGACGAGTGTTTCGTTCATTAACCAGAAGGTGGGTGTTCCGATCCCAGTATCCCCCATTTCAAATGCCGAAGTGTCATTCGGCAAGCTACCGATACCAAATTGCCCCTCACGGCTGTGCCGTCAGTGGATGATGTGTGATAGAGAAAGTGCTGCACACAGAAGCACTGTATGAATGGGTGGATTGCAAAACTATACTGTTCCATTTACAGTTTTACCATTGACAGAGTTAATCTGAACCTAACGTTATCATTACTCTTGACCAGTTGTGTCTTGTGATGCCTAACCTGACCCTGACCTTACCCTAAACCCGGGGGTTAAACTGGGTTTGTATGCGAGATAACGTTTTCACATATGCGTTTATTATCGTTCAAATAAGACTGAGACAGTTCCTCCTGCTTCTCTAGACAGGCTTCATGCTCTCCTGACCTCCTCCAAATCACCTACTTCTGACAAATGTTGTTGGGTTCCACAACTCTGATGGTGGAGCAACTAAATATTGAACAAAACACATGGTGTACTTTTAAGTGTGAGGTGGTGAGACAACAGTGTTCATAACAGAAAAACGTTCTTCTGCTTCAGCTGTGCTTACAGCACCAGTATCAGCTGCAGGGGCGAGTGGAACGATAACACAGGTCGGGAGTTATTTGACTCCATCAGGCCTCCGTCAGTGATTCTGTGGTTTAACACTGTTTGTTAGTGGAACAAGTTCCAGACTAGTTCTACATTTGTCGACTATGTTCCTTTTATAAATATTATTTATAATAGCTTGGAGCAGGTGGAGGCATCATGTGTATTATATAGTCACTGCAGAAGCCCAATGTAGGTAGTATTAATATTTTGCCAAAAATCGAATGAATTATAAATAACTCAGAGAAACATTACCTTCCATCTTCTCTCTATCTCACTCACTCACTCTCACACACACACACACACACCGGAGGCCGCAGGTCATCTAATGCTCTGGCTGACAATAAAGTGCATTACCAAACTATAAAGTAACAAGCATCTGTCACACATCTCTTTGCACCAAGACTATCTTCTATGATGCATTACAGTGGGCTAAAATAAGACTAGCGTGTGTTTCAGCCTGGAGAATTACTCATCGGGACCCATATGCTATTTTGTTTACTGGGACATTAAAAAACACAACAAGAACGATTTGTGCCGTCTCTGCCTCTCCTCCAGTCGTACAAATTTCACAGTACATAATGATTACCACTCAATAAATTAGTTGTTTATCATGCTGCTAGCGGATCCATTTATAACTAATTTTATTTATTACTAGATATGATTTATTACTAGGGGACTGGTCTGCACTCATATTTCAATGTAGATGCAGGTTGACACGTCAGTATTTCTTCTTTAGGAGCGATTTTACCCCTTGTGATTTCAAGACTAACTACATGCTCAGAAATTCCAGCCGCATTATTGAGGCCCACTAAAATACTTCTGGTATACAATTTACAATATACATTCTACACCTATACAATCACTTGTTACCATGCAATGCATACTTGCGTCATATGATCTTCTGAAGAAACATTTATCAATCAATGCGATTGTAAGTGAACTTTGAGTTAAGGTAATTTTGTCAGAACAGTTTTTCCAAGGTCAAGGAAAACTCTCCACAGTGACCTGCAAGGCAAGGATCATGTGACCGAGGTAACCAATTTAGCATTAACAAGCTAATCCCTGATTAGACATTGCGAATTTAAGGAAAGGTTTGTGACTAAACTGAGAGACATTGGTAAATTTTGCTAGCTGTCACTCACACGTCGGTTTGCTCTTCTGTTACCATGATAAATTACCAATTAGAAGATTATAATGACCACATGTTCGGTGGCTGCTTTGTCATGTTTGTCATGTTTTCCAGCAGGACATATTGTAATTTCATTTAAGTTCACCATGACTGTCAACTCCTCGTTGAGGCAACACATGGTCTGTAAATGATCTGTATTTATCCAGCTTTTCTAGTCCTGATGACCACTCGAAGCGCTTTACAGTACAGTTTTACACTCATCCCGACACACACACACACACATTCATACAGTGCATCTATGTGCAACACATCCTCTACTGCGAACCTTCCTGTTTGAGGACAACCACTCTAACCCCCCGAGCCACAGCCGCCCAATGGTGTTGTCCTCTGAGGAAATCAATGTTCCTATCCAAGTAAAAAACACACACATACATTGTTAACATTACATGATGATAGAGCTCTGAGATGTCATCGTGTTTACTAGTTCTACACACACATTATAAACATGAGCTGTGATAGAGTTCTGAGATTTCACTCATTCATTTACTTGTATTTTAACAACCTGTTCAAAAGTCAGTCAGAACTTGGATTTCTACTTGTGGTTTAGGTTGAATCTAACCAAATGGTGTCCCACTCTATCTGAATTTACCCATAACTCACTAACTCTCTTCTAGCTGGAATCCACAATGCTGCATCTCTGGACAGCTTAAAAAAACTCCTCAAACTTCACCTGTTCACTACGGCCTTTGGCCTCATCTAACGCTCCACCCTGCCATGAGGGCTGTTTATTTCTGTCCTGTTTTGTGCAAATTACTCTCTTTTCTTCTCTCTTTTGTCCCCACAGAGACATGTAAAGCCTTTGGTCTCTTGAAAGGTGCTAGTTAAATTCAAGCTATTATTATTATTATTATTATTATTATTATTATAAGCGTCAGGTAATGGTGTTACATAAACGTTTTCTCTACTTTTTGGCTCTTGTCTAGTTCCATGAGGTCGGGTAGCAACAAAATAATCCCAGATCAGTTTATTTCTGATAAATACAACTTCATAACAATGAGGAGGTACACTACACAGGTACAAACTCCTTACCATTCACAATCCCTTCCCCATCTGCCATTTTTTGCAGGTTTGAGGATGCGGAACATTGTGACCGTACGAAACAATGTTTATGTTAGCCAGCTAGCCATTGTGGCATAGTAACACGTCCACAGACAGTAATTGGACACTACTATGTGTACAACAAATGTAATGACAGAAGTGATTATATAGGACAGCGGGTCTATGAACATAATTACAACCTTCCATCTTTCCAATCCAATTCTTTTTGTTTTAAAAAGCAACGCATATACAGTGCCAAAACAGCTGTAGATAGTTCAGCTATCATACTGTGTGTGTGTGTGTGTGTGTGTGAGAGAGAGAGAGATAGAGAAAGCGCCTGAACACTGGTGATGCTTTAGTTACCAAGGCTCATGAACACCTGAATTGTTTTCAAACGTGTACATGATGCTTTGGGATAGTCCAGGTTAAGAGGTGAGTCCAAAAAGTCCAAAATCACACAAATGATCCAGAACTATCTGATCTTCAATGCAAAGGGTAATGCTCATTGGCCTTGAGTGGACTGTTCCAACATTATCTTCGAAAACGGTAATCGTTCCACGCTGAACCCCTTGACTGCTTCTTTTCTTTTCTTTAGGATACAGACTCAGAAGAAATGTGCAGACAGAGACTGTAATAAACACTTTAAATGTAAACAAAATTCAACTTCTCCCCATTTATAACCAACACACAAATAATTCACCCGCCTATATTAGAATTTCAGTGTGAGAGTTAAAAAGTACTGCACATAGATGCACTGTATGAATGTGTGTGTCAGAGGCTGTGAGCGCTTTGAATGGTCATCAAGACTAGAAAACCTCTACTAAATAAATACAGGCCATTTACTGTTTACCTTCATATACATTATGCACCAAAAACTAGCCTGTGATGACTTAAGCTGTGTTTATCCCTCACAAGACCCCCTCACCTTGCAGGTCAGAGAGCCTCCAAACATCTAGGTTTTTTCTACTTCACCCAAAGCATGAAGAGAACCTTGGTGGTAGGATTTTAATATTTAATTCCTCAAAGAGAAACCTAAAAGTAAACCGTGCATCTGTGTTTCTCTTTCTTCTCTAGTTTAAAGTTTGAAGCCTCAGTAGCTTCACTTCTTCGCCCAGCATCACTGAGGTGTGGTCAGAAATGTGCTGTAACTGCCCCCCCCCCCACCATGATGTCACAGTGTCCTGGAGTCAACTGTACATCACAGAGGTGAGAAGTTAAACCATGTGACAGCAAAGCAGGATTTTCAGATAATGAGGTTGAAAACAATTGATAATGAAAATTAGCCTCTATTGTTTTTTTTAATATTAGCCTACTTTTTTGCAGTACTATAGCAACGACCATGGCTCTGTATATTTTTGTCTGAATTATTACCTGTATATACGTCCTTTCAATTGTGAAGATATCAAATATTGTAACAAATGTCTCCACTAATTAACACAATGGTGTTTTTATTCCTACAGAGGCCATCCATGCATGGCAGTGTTGCCCTTCTCTTCACTGAGTGCATGCGGCCGAGGTATTTAAATTGTAAAACGTTATGTTTGAAAACTTTACTGACAGCAAGCATCGTAACAATTTGCATGAGCAAAGCCTCTAGTTGCCTCTCTTTGTGCTTCTGAATGAACACTCTTTGAAACTATTTAACCTCCTGCCTTTTGTATCATCCTGGATTCAAACCAGCCACAGACGGTCAACATCCTGGATTAAAGGACTGAAACCACAGACAGAAGATTTAGGGTAAGAATCAGGGAATCACTTGCTTGAGCTGTGAGCTTGTGAGGACTGGGTCTGGTCCTACTTACAATTGATCTGTTTTTATGGTTGTTATGTGAGTCTGCTCCCTAAATATGATGCAACAGATCTATTCTGTTTTTATCAGAATCCAGTGTGTGAGGTGTATGAGGTGTTGTTTCAGTACCATGGACAGCACTGTTGTGTGTAGGTCATGCAGACAGACAGACAGACAGACAAATAGAGAGAGACAGACAGGCAGACAGACAGAGGGGAGGCAGACAGACAGACAGACAAATAGAGAGAGACAGACAGGCAGACAGACAGAGGGAGGCAGACAGACAGACAGAGGGGAGACAGACAGACAGACAGGGGGAGGCAGATAGATAGACACACAGACAGAGAGAGGGAGACAGACAGACAGACAGATGGCTGCTGCCTTTTTGTGGTTTTAATAAAGAACAAAGTAAAAACAAACACATAATGTTTTTCACAATATCCTGCAATTGATAGTACACCTGTGCACGTCTGTGTATGTGACTGGTGTCACCAGAAAATAAGGCTCCACATGTAATCTGATGATTTGTGAATGTAAATGAGACACCAAACACATCATGTTTGTATCTTTTTCCATCTTTGATTCACCATCTTGGAAAAATCCTGATACCAAGGACCAGATGAGTAGAACAGAAAAATCACTGCGTGGATTAGCGACTAAACCTCTGAATTATTCTAGATATCAGGTGACACAGTATTATTTCTTTCTTTAGATCGATGTTCCTTCATTTAGTCGATTTTCATTTATTTATTTCATTCATGTCTTTTTATTCACAATGATATTATCACAATATCTATAAAGTTTAAAATAATAATAATAATAGGAGTGTGTTGCATATTGACCATTATTTAGGGTGTGGTATTTTGTGGTATGCATCATTACAATTACCATCAATATTAGGATCTAATAACATTACGATTGGTAGACAGACATTAACAATAAGCCAGCTCCCAAAAGTGTCGTGTTCATGGTTCTCTTGGTGGGATTTAGATAATGTTGTCACATTTAGCTCTACCTCTGACTGTTAGTAAACATAAAATAATTACAGTGTATCTGACCCAGTGGGTTGGTCCTGACATACGATACAGTCTGGTCTCCATTAGCAGAGGTAAGACGCTCCTGAAGCCTTAGGGTTCCTTCCTCCACTGTCTGTTCCCTCCTGAACCCTAATTGGCTGCTAAGACTCAGTGTCCAAGGAGGAGCGTGAGGATGAATCAATGTTTTCCCAGTACATAATGAAAACCAACCTGTCCAGCCAGTAAGCCCGAATGTCTTAGTGTACTGTGCCTATCAGATATAAACATGTCCACACACACACACACACGCATAAATACACAGATTGTAAACCTTCCTCCTGACAGTCCACATATACCGGTGAGAGCGCTAAGCTCCAGCAACAACCCAATACAACAAGCAGGCCTTCACTAACGATTGACATGATGGCTATCAAGGGAGGACTAGTTGAATGGAACGCAATGAATAATTGAACAGTCAGAGTGGTGAGGAGTTAGGGGAAGCACAGCGAATTATGTCGGTGTGTTCTGTTTCTTCCTGAACTTGTTTTTGGTTCATTATTGCTTATCTGAATATCTGAAATACCCAGTAGTCGGGCACTCAAGGCCCCAAAAGCAGGAGGCTGGTGGTCCGCTGCCAATCATGCAGAAGAAGCATTTTTCAAAACCATGCAGAGCAGGGCTTCCCTAGAAAAGTCCATTATTAATTCACTCAAAAACTTTCAGGAGGAGGAAATATGTTAAGTATCAGAGACCAACGCCAGCACCCATTCCACTTTAATCATTCATATTCATATTTGAATACCAGAAATGTTCCATCTGTCTTATCTGCATTGAAATACTACATGAAAAAACTGAGCCTGATTTTTCATCCCTACCGCCTGAGAAAACAGTAAACATGGTGAAACATGCAAGTTGCATTTAATTGTTGAATTTGCATTGGAGAGAACATCTTGACTGCGACAACTGAAAAAAAAAACAATAATGAAGCTTAGTCATCTACAAATGTTTTATTTTAACTGCAAGCTGAACACTCACACACTCCATCTGCTCCTCTATTTCAGGAAATGAAGATTCTTGTTGTCATTTTTCAAATATGTGTTTTGATTTTTTTTTAGATCCATTCAACTGAAGGGAATATGGCTGAGCAGTTCAAGAAAAGATTTACAGTTCCGTTCTTTTATCTTATTACTATTGTTTTCTAATTTTGTGAAATTTTAACTTTACCTAGGCAGAGACCTGAAATAAGCCCACTTTCTTCTTATATTTTATAAAGATATGGTGCAAATAGGTAAAACAGGAGGGAGAAGGACAGACCAGGGATTCTGATGCTTCATGCAGGTTCAAATTTAGCCTTCTAAACTCAAGGGTAGGCTGTTTTTCCTCTTATTTTTTGGTACTGGTCTGTCCAAAGCAGTGTACAAATTAAGGAATCAAGGAATTTAAGAATGGGTGAAAAATCACAAATCAGCAAATATAAACTTCAACCAAAATTACTATCATTTCAATGTATGATGAAAGGCTACGATGTAAAATAAAAGAAATGTGATCAATCATTTAGATGCAGGACCGAGAATCCCACAACATGTGTCATGACTAAACTGGAAATCAAAAATTGAGAAATTGAAAGAAAAACTTATTTGGTTTGCAGCACTAGCTGGCTTGTTAGTGCATATTTCTTTGCATTTTATTAAATTAAATTAAAATGAACTGAAGAGTGGTTAAAAAACAAGGATTAGCAGTAATTGGCCTAGTTCAGCACTGTCAGCCTTACTTGTTTACTTGCTTTCGTTCCCTCCCCGCTCAGCTGTGCTAGCACATCTCCTCTTATTATTTAGCACGTAATAGAAATGATGGACGCAACTAAAACCCCAAGTTCCATTTAACCAGACGGAGGCGTTGGTTGTTTAGGGAAAGCTCCTCCAAATGAAGCCCATCTCAGTGAAATGACTTCTATTTGCCTTTTCTCAGCACAGCTTCCGTCTCTGCTCCCTAACCAGCCTGCACTGCCCTAATTACTGTTATAAAATATTAATCTAATAATCTGAGTTAGTCTTACAGCTTTTTTAGGGCTGCGATGAATCACTGCAAACACATTAACGGCCTATGATCATAAATCATCATTTGTGAGTATCAACAAAGAGAAAGTGTTGACTAAATCTGTCAGCACCATTTACAATTTGGGTAATTATTCCACCCCATCTTCAGAATTTCCCGCAGCAACTTAAGCCTGTTCTGCTGTTTCTTTCAGCTGTGTGAGCATTTGGTGCAGACAGCCACGTGTTGTGCTTGTTCCAGTCCGAGAGAGATGTGTGTACAGCTTTGAACTGCTCCCACCGCTGAGCTGAAGGGTCAGCTGTGTGCAGCAGTGCCCAGGGGCTATGGATACCAAGGCCACTGCATCTGAGACCTGTGATTGAAAATGCCTGCTCTTTGTAGTTTTGCAGGTGAGGTGGCTCGGGGTGGGAGGAACCTTTGAAAAACTGTCTTGGCAGCTGATATGCACCTATAGAGAATATTGCCTCCCTCGGCTGGAGGAGCCCTGTACTGTGGAGAAGGTCAAGAGTGAGGCCGTGGAGGGAAAGGAAACGTCTGCCTCTTTTATCTGACGGCTGAATGACAGGCTGAGATTCAACAATACTGTCGCCTCTTTTTATTTGGTGAACTTGAGTTGGGGGGGCGGGGGGGGCTATAGCAAGCGTAGAGCGATTTCTCCATGTGCTGCATGTGTCTGTTAAATATGTGGCTGGCAAATGGATGAATAGCAGTGTCACAGACTGAGCAGTTAGAAATCTAAACCACTGTAGAAGCCGAGTCTTTGCTGCTGCTCATCTCTACTGTCAGTTTCCCATTTCATGCGATTTCTTCAAGAGGCTATAATCATCCCCTCAAGCTAGAGCTGGGCGATTAACCGACAATGTATCGAAACCGACATTTTATAACCTCTAACCCACTAAATCTTGCTCATGTCGGTTAATTCGTTTAATACTTTCCACGATACGCGAACTCACAAACTGTCCGCTACGTCCCTTTTGCCCTGGTACCTTGTACCGAGCTGTATCACCCTGCTGCATGTCCTCCCTCCTCACTCCCCCACTGACCTGCGCCGACTTTACACGTTAACAATAAACACCAACACTAATAAGAACTAATAGGACACGTACGGGACTGAAGTTTACTTTGTGTTTGTTTGATTCGCTCTAGAATTTATGAGACATGAGTTTAATCACAGTGAAAAAAACGAGACGAGACGTAACGTGACATCAGGGTTAAAGTGACTGGAATGATCTGGATTAATGATACAACACATCGATTAATAACTAAATAAATGTGATTGTTTTTGTTTGCATGAAAAGCGACAGACACGACACACACACACACACAGTAAAAGTTTGAATTAATTGTGATATTGATTTGAAGTCATATTGCCCGGCCCTACCTCAAGCTTTTTAACATCAGAGGAAACTTTCCTTTACCTGGTCCACTTTGATCTTAATTCAGATTTGACCTTTATTCTTGAACTCCTCATTTGCTATTGGAACTGCTTGACAACATAAGTCATGGGTCTTTCATAAATTAAAGTCAGTAGACTTGCACATTGCGAGGTCATTTAAAGTCTAACTGTCTATACTCACCGGGATTTGATGTTGAAACATGGCATTTGTGAAGTGATTAGGCAAATTTCAACTGATACCGATTCGACCTCTGCCAAGGAGATTAGGTGTTCACCCCTGTTCATTTGTTTGTTGGTTGCATTGTAATGTAGATTATGCAAAAAACAGCAGAAAAAATTAACACAGAACTTGGTGGAAGGATCCAGCAGGGGTGAGGGAAGAAACCATTAAGGTTTGCTGTGAAATTTGTTTCTCTTTCTTTAACATTGCCAGATTTGGTGTTTTTCAACATTTCCGTTGTTTTTTCTGAGAATAATTCATTGATCATTAAAAAAATCCGGATCTCGTGAATTTAAATGTCGTTTCCTCAGGGAACTGTTGGGCCTTGGCGATTGCTTCTGGTTTGCGCTGAGCTCACACATTGTGAAAAACAGGAACATCCTGTGTCAGGAAGAGGCGAAAAGAATATTGCAATTCCTTTTTATCAGGCAGCTCCGACAAGTCACCAAAGTATCTCCAGTTGGTTGAACATGCTGCAGAGTGATAACTGACAGGAACGACTTCTCCCATATTATCTTCCCTGCATTGGCTCTCGGCAAAATACAGAACGGTATTCAAAAACTTTATATACAAAGCTCTTAATGACCAAGCTCAATCACATCCTAATGAGCCAAAAGTACTGTAATATCCCAATAGATCATTTTGCTCTCTAAATGCAGGCTTATTTATGGTTCCTAGAGAGATGGTGGGGTCTAAACTGCAGTGTGATAATATTCTTTGAGGATTGGTGGAGCGACACCTCCCTTATTCTTGGGTAGGTGCAGGGTTTTGTAAATTTTTATCCTTGGCTTTTTCTCATCCAAATGAACCCCCTTAATATCCCTTGATAACATCTTAATATCTTCTCTTTTTGCCTGTGCCAGAAGCTCAATTATAATCAAAGATGGTGAAGGCCAGACAGCAGCCCTAGATCCAACTTTAACCAATTTGTGAGATTATTTTTCCTTTCTTGCCATTAGTTCGTGGTGCAGTGTTTTAACACACTCGACTAAATCTTCATTGAAGCCCAAATTTGAAGGACTAGCCGAATTCATTTTGGTAGCCATCCCAGGTCAAGGTCACAGGAGCCTCACAAAGTTTCTGTTTTTCCTGAATGGGATTTGTTAAGATCAGCTTGAGTGAACGTCTTCTAATTTGGCACAAACATTCACTTGGACTCACTGATTCGATTTTGGTGGTCAAAGGGAGAGTTCCCAATGGCCTCACAAAACAGGAGTTTGGCCTTTTGAATGTGATATCTCAAGACCTCCTTAAGGCGATATTATCAGGAAACACCACATACATTTAAATTGCTACACAAATAACTTCCAGCTGTTCTTATCTATGAAGCTGGATGAAACTTATCGTGTAGGCCTGGACGACTTGTAATTTGAACTTGTAAATTCAGACAAAACTGAAGTTATAAAACTTTTTAAGAGAAGAGCTCATTTGATCATATAATTACTTAGGATGGCAATGTACGTTTTGACAGATTACCAGGTGTGAATTGCTCCTAGGTGTAGTTATTCATTTTATGGTCACTAACACTTAACATTCTTATAACAGTATTATTTGAAATGAAAAAGTAACTCCATTTAATAATTTGATTTGCATATAAACAATAGAGGGACAGCATTACAGTTATTTAGGACAAAGATATGTCATTTATTTTTCTCCATTTTTGAGATAAACATTAAGACGGTGAAGTAAACCTGTACATGAACATAAGACTCCTCCTCCAAGACACCAGATTTAATGTTAAGATTTCCAACAGGCTTTTTACTACTGTGCCAGTTCACTCAAACGTCTGCATAATGCAAGTCAATATAAAAGATTTAAGTCCATAATACATTTGCCACATGCTGTGTCCTTTCGCCAATTTGGAATGCTATCAGAAAGTCAATTTTTTTTTTGAGAGAGACAGGTTAAGTCCACCAAGTCAAATTCTGAATCAAAACAGAGTCAGATAAGGTTCAAATGTGGACAGATGTTGTGATCTACATCAAAGATTGATTTTATTTGAGTGCAGGTTTTCCAGAGAATCGCCTCGATTGAAAGAATTCAAAGCATGAATGAAAGCGGGCAGAAATTATTTAACACTTCTACTGGTACAGCTTTGGTCTGCCTCGCTTTTAACTTCAGCCACATTTCTAACGACAGAAGTCGCCATGTGCAGGTCAGCGCATCTCCATCACGTGCATTTCCAATGTGCGACCGATGACCCCGACTCATCTCGTCTCATTTGAGCTGAACTGCAGGGTCACTCTTTTTCCTCCAGCTTCTTTTCTATAATAGATGAGCGTGAGTCTAGTGTTCAGCCTAGTGCAGCATTGAGTGTGATGGGAAGACAGAGGAAGGTTCTCTTGAAAAAAGCAGCAGACAGCACTGGAATCAGGCTAAATATTCCCAGAGCAGAGTTTTTACATCTCCTCTGCAAGAACAAATTAAAAGAAAAAACATTTTTACGAAATAAGCAGCATGGGAACCCGTGCTCGCAGGAGTTTCATTCCTTCTGGTTCCAATATCTTGAACCATTCAGATTTGTATGAGAAACTAGGCCACACAGTCGATAGCCTTGCAGTCAACCACTACCAGACGTCCCCTTCTCCACAAAGTAGGACAATTTCCTCCAAGTCTGGGTGTTTTTCAGAATAGACACAGTTTCTTGCGCAATCTTTTAAAAGTCCTGATACTTATGATAAAGTGGAGCTGATGAGCCAAAAGATAAAGTATATAAGTTACTAAAGTACAACTTAACAATATGATCTACATTCCTTATTTTAATGCACCAGGATGATCTTCTGGTATTCCCTCTTTAACACAGAGACATGAACTGTCCGATCTTTTTACATTTTTTAATTTAAGTGGCCCTAATACTCTATATTGTATCGTCAGACTTTGGATGGAGTACAGTATAAATAGCAGAGTGGAGCACTGTAGTTTGAAGTTATGATTATTCATTCTTGTAACATTACATCTACAGCAGCAAGTGGTGCTATGAGAACAGCTACTATACTAGCACCTGTGTAAAATACCCATATGACACTGGAATTAGACAGCTGAGAGCTCATTCATTCAAACTGCTGCACCTTGTCACACTTGTTCGACTTTGCAGCGCTCAGGTTTAATAATTGAATGAATATTGTGATGTGTTTTAAGATACAGTCTGTGGTTTTAAGACTAAACAGAGCAATTACCAGTGAGCAAATGTTTGGTGTTGATTTGTATTGCTCCAGCAACAAAGACAGAAACTTAAAGTAATTACCACTACAACATAGTCCTAGGTTTCTCAGATGTGAACAGGAATAGATAAAGAAAACACATAAACCAAGAATTGTTATGACCCATCAAAAACACATACATCCGTAGTTTTTGTAAATGAAGACGAGAATGGTGACTTCCTCAGGGAGATTTTGGGATCTTTACTCACTAGTTGTGTCCCCAGCTGTGGATAACACGCTTTCAGACGGTGTTGAGGCCTGAAGGCAGAGGTAGGTAGTGGAGATCTGTGAGAGAAGAGGAAGAGTGTCCTTCTTACAAGGGTCCTCTGAGGTAGAGGAGGGAGGCCTCTGTTGATGGACACTTCACTCTTGATTTTTCGATGGATGCTTGTTGCAGGGTTTTGCTGTAGAATGAGGCTCCTCCTCAGCTCTCGACCATCGGCAAAGAGACTCTGGATTCCTTGGAAAGGGGCTGCTGAAATACAGTATAAAACCGAAAACATAATATAGTTGTAAGTCGTATTTCTTTTTTAGTTTAAAGATGCCTTGGTATCACAAAGGTACTTCTAACTTAAATCCTCCCCTTCATCTTATCATAGTCTGACAGCTGAGAGGGAGATAACCTGATTAAGGTTTCTAAAATTAAAATACCTGATGTGATTAACATAAATCACACACCTTCTCAAAGAAGTTCCATTTTGATGATTAATGACTTCCCTCACTGCTGCTCTCATGATCAGACTTCATAATTTGTTACCTTTCCTTTGACTCTGAGGTCCATTGTCGAGGCCTCCTTGATAAATCCCATCCCATCATCGTCCTGGGTCTTCCTCAAGTCATCATCTGTGATCCTTTCAAATCTAAGATGAAATGATCATTCATCTACCTACTAATTCCACACATGTCTGTCTGTATTCTTAGCGGGCATGGGGAAGTGCAAGTGGCGAGTTTGGTGTGATTTGGACTCATGATACGTTCAATATTTAAAACAATTCAATAAACAGACCACGAGTGCTCTGTAGCAGTCAGTGGGTGCGGTCAGTTGAACATGTCTTCTTCTATCTCTGATAAACTACAGCAGTGGACGGTAACTGGGGTAGTAACTGGGCAACTGCTCATAAAAAAAGAAATGCTGTCAGATCATTTTGAAAATTTAATTTCTTATTTTTCACTATATCGGACTGACAGACATTCACGAGTCACTGATGCTGCCCTCCATCATGGCAACAACTTCACAGTAAAAGCACAACATTCCTTTTATCGTTGGAATGCTTTATATCGAGCTAAATTACAGAACTTGTATTTTGAAAAGTTGTGAACTTCGGTCTGAAGCTCGTGTCGATGCTTAAACTACCTCTGAAATAGCCGACATGTAATGTATGAAAAAATAACACCAAGTAAATTATTCAAACTTATACATAAGCGACATATATGAGCAGTAATAAAGCAAATTCACTTTTAATTATATGTAAAACATTGACTATAGAAATCTTCAATGCAGATAAACCAGGTAGGATGAACACAAAGTTTTCCACCTTCACCCTGCACCATAGACTGTTTATGAAAACATCTGCACACAATGTTCAGCGCACAAACAATGAACAGTGACAGTACGTTGTAGAACTGTGCTGATCCTGAATTCCAAAGTATCTCCAGGGCATTAATACAAGCACACAGCCCATTCCAAACTGCAGCACATTATTTGTCTTTATCGTGACATCAATTTTCATTGTGCTGACATTGACAAATATTTAGGTCATGTTAGATTGATTAATATGCATGGGTTTTAAATATGTAATTGTGAAGCCCTTTCCCGTGGAGCTTTTTAGCTCGTGTTTCCAAGAGGCTGCTTGTTTGGCTGGATGCTGCACCACAAATCTGGACCAGAGAGAAACAGAGCCTGACTTCTCTTAACCTAGGATGAGAGAATTCTCAGGCTGGCCTGCAACATATTAGTGAAGTATTGAAATCCATTTAAATTTGATCTCATCCCACCTGAATCTTGGATACTGAAACAAGGTTTATACAATTAGTTTCGTACCCAGGACACACTGCCTCACCTGGAACAATTCTTTCACAATGGTCCTTGCCCACTTGGAGATTGTTTGGATTGTGTTGTGCAACATGGGTCCAGAATATGTGTGAAGCATCCGAGCTGTATGACTTAGAGCTGCTGTAAAGCCATGTCATGGCTTTTGAAGGTGTGCATGCCCGAGGCTTGTTGTCAGCGTGATAATGACAATAATCTCAGTTTAATCCTTGGGACACAAATAGTCGGCTTTTAAGATAACATGCCATGCACGCTACCAATGCTATGCTAAAGAGATTTACACAATAAATAAAATGCACAACCAGATGAACACACACCTGGGGTGCATTCGAATGGTCCAATTTGCGTAGGATGGTTCATAACTGAGTGAAATGACCTGGAAGTATTTCAGCGGCGCCCATAATAAGAATTCCCTCAATGATAAGGAAAGAAGCTTCACTGCTTCCTATCTTATCTCCTTCAGCATAGGAAACACACAACGATCTTTTATGAAAGGAAAGGAAATGCCATCCCACAATTCAATGTGGCAGCAACATTTAAAGCAACTCAACCTCACATTAAGCTCTGCTCAACTTCTGAAATGCAGTTCAAAGTAAATGAGCTTTTCGGTTGATGCATCCAACACATATGTGCCAGTCCAGTGTTGAGGCCACATCTTACTTACCCCATGTAATGCAATACTTTTATCAATCTCCTGAGTCACAACAGGGATCCACTCCGAGTTTCACAAACTGCCTGGGACCTTAGGACTTTCTGTCTCAGTTGACCTTCATTTACAAAGTGTGGTGCGTCTGTGATATAGAGATCCTGATACGTGTCCACCCAACAGTGGTTATGGCTCCTTTTAAAACACTGGTAAACTCACTGATGATGTTTTTTTTTCTCAGCTTCACACCGAGCAGTACCCCCCAAGGTATGAAATTGAAAGCTATCAAAATATGATGTCGGTCTATTGACATTACAAGCTTTTAATCCAGGATGTACTGTATGTCCTCAATATTAAAGTAATCAAACTTTACTAAAAATTTCATGTAAGCTACCTTCTGAGTTTCAGTATTGGTGCACTTCTGTATTTTGCTTTTGATGGTTGATGAAACACAGCCACTGTGACTTCACTAGTGTGGATGTAGTACTGACTCGGCCTGCCGTATTTTCTTGGGCATTGGTGTTTCTAATCTCAAAGTGAGAGCAGGGTTACATGGGGATAAAAGAGCGTCGGACCATTAAATGTCTTTTGAGTAATTGAAAGAACCTTATAATAATTTCTAAAATGTACTGGAAGCTGCATAAAGAGGCTTAATCCAGGATGATGTGTTCCAACCCGTTTACTCTGGTTAAAATGTGCTGCTTTTGGATGCTTTTTTAGGTTTTCTTCACCCGATTTCTACCCATTCAGTTTCATTCAGCATAGATATACTCTGTGTGATGAAAAAAGGATGAACACAACAAATGGCATCCAGCCTGGTATGTAACCAGACTGCAGCCTCAGCACAGACAGTGGCCTTTAAAATCAAATCTGGCTTCAAATGTGAGCTCCAAATTGGAGCCTATACTGTGAATGTGAAATTGGGGAGAGGAGGCATGCTGGGTCAGTTCCCTGGATCCTGCATCCTTCAGTGAAGTGCTGCCAACTAGGCCGTTCTCCAAAGCTGAAGCAGCGGAAGAAACTTTGAGGCAAACATTTGGGACCTAACCCAACTTCTGACATTTGTGTTGTGGAATCACTAGGAAGAAGACTGTGAAGAAAATATGCTCTATATACACAACATAGCGAGCCAGCTTCTAATCTGTGATTTACACCAGACCTACTCATTTGACTTGCAAAACATATAAGGTAAAACTAATATAAACTAATTCCAAATATTTATAAGGCTGCTCTGAAAAGCTCAGGAATACGTGGGCATTCTAATATCCAATCTTCTTTAGAGACAGATTTAGAATATGTGGGTAGATACAGTAACTTCAAAAAGTTAAATATGTAATTTCGCCCTCCTAATATTTCAAGTAGATTAGATAGTATTTCAATTGAAGGAAAATGTGTTTAACCTCGAGTTTGTTATTTTTGCTAGAACCTGACTAACACATGGCCCACACTGTTTCCATGAGTGCATTGCGGATTGTCTTGTTTTTTATTTCGGTGCCTATTTTCTCCTTGTGCCGCTAGGCTAAATAAACATTGAGAATGATCTTTGACCACAGTTTCCATTGTCTGTATCTGTGGAATATGTTACCAACATAAATATTTGCATCACCCGTTTCATATTTGCCCACCTACACTTGTGAACTGCATCCTTTTTACGGAACTAGCTGACAATCATACGGTATCCACGCCCTAATGCATTCTGTGTTTTATTGTCTATTTTATTGACCTCATTCTGTATTGAAAAAGAATTAAAACTTAAGAATTTGACCATTAAAACCTTGAGAAATTATTTACTATTTCTAAATCAAGTGAGACGTAGGGTCATTTCCTCATAAACTTCTATAGAAACTGACTTATTTTAAACTGGAGTCACACTGGTCATTTCAGAATACAGGTTTCAGGTACCTCCACACTGGCTTCTTTTTCCAGACCTAAGTCTATGGAGTCTATGGTTTTTATATACAAAAAAAGGCAGCTTGCTGTAGCTGGAAATGAAGGGACTCTGAGCAGAAACTGAAAAATACATAGTTATTTTCCCTCTTGATGAACAGCATTAGTCTTCAAATTCCTCAATTGGCCTCACTTTGATTTTCAGGTGCACTTTTTTGTGTCACAATTAAACTTAGGGACATTGAACCGAGCCTCTTGAACATAAGAGGTTAGCAGTCTGATTACTAAATCAATATCAAGCTGTCCAATCTCGTTCCGCTGCCACAGATGACTAAGCAGGAACGCCGATAATAAAATCAAGACATGGATGGCGACCTGTTGGAGTCAGCGGGAGAGGAAGTGCCGAGACAATCAGATGTGCAGAGTTAATGGTGCCCTCGGTGGAGCTCTTTTCGCTGCAGATAAATGCTTCCTCTCCGCTCACCGCGGTGATGAGATGTCGCCGGTTGCTACCGGCTCGTCACGAAGCTCCCCATCTGTGTCCTTAACACTCTAATGAAGAGAGTGACAAGCAGCGCTCGAGATGCTGTTTTTGATTCTAATGAGCAACGAGGGCTCTTCACAGAGGATGTGGGTGTGCTGATATCCTCCCTCCCTCTCTGGGTTCACAAGAGAGAGATGGGAATCGAGACATTCATCTATAGAATGCAAGTTTTAAACTGTTTACTATTATACTCTTGCATGCTAAGATATATAACTTATCCCATCCTTGGCTCAAGTTTTCTCTCGAACACTTGGGGAGGGATGAGTTTGGTGAGAAAAGAAGGAGATAAACCCTGGAAGTCTCAGTAATCCGATGTCCCTCGCTGGGAGTCATGATTAGGGGTCTGGCAATTTTTGGAACTTTCTGAAACAAACAATTCATCAATCGTTTCCACTTTACAAGTTCACTGTAATTACCCAGCAGTGTGACAGTGAGAGAGTAGGGAGGGTTGAACTTCTCAACACCATTGCAAGCCTTCAGGGACAGGCTATCTGAACGTGTGCACCGTTGTCCCCATTTGTGAGATTCACTGGATCAAGACCACAGAAACACAGCAGATATCAGGGAGACAGTGGGATGTAGCTGAGGGGAGGCTATGAAAGCAGGCTTTTTGCCCCCCCCCCCCGTCAAGCATGACTGCATCCATAACAGATATCAACACATTTTGTTTTAGATGTTTTACAAACTAGTTGGTTTGAGGCAGACTGAGGCCTTAAGCAGACACTATTTTTGTGTAAAGGAAGGGTGCAGCTACACCACAACTTTTACAGACGCTAATTCACAGCAATGTTTTGTAGAGATCTCCCTCCACAATGAAATGGCCATACAATTGGACAAATAATCTCGTATTTATTCTCTCCTGTAGGTCAGCGGACAACATCAACACCACATAATAGTTGACACAAGGGTTGGGTTAGGGTTAGGGACAGGGTCAGTTTCTTTTGTCTGTGATGTCCCTTTGCCTTTTGAAAAGCTCCAATTCTCCTTCGTACACTTGTTGCCTTGGTTCTTCTGTGGATTTCCATCTCAGTGTCTTAGTGGGATTCTATTCTATTCTAACTCATACGTGCCTTGAAATAACTTCTTCTAGCTTCTTTTATGATTGTCAATCTGCCTCCTCTTGTACTCCATCAGTTCCACCAGTAAGACAGTAACTGCTCACTGCTGTGCATAACACACTTGTTTGAAGGATGCAGAAACTCCGTTTGAGAGGTGAAATCCAATTCGGCACAGTTTCAAACTGTGAAACTGAGTTATCACAGTGGGCACGCTGAAGAAAAAAATACAAGAGGCCAAACACTAATTGGTAGTCTCAGCCCCACATGACACTCGTCAGAGTCGCCAGAGTTATTAATGCTTTGCTGCTCACTTTTGAAATGACAGCCCCACTGCCCCCCTCTTCCCTGTCTCTAATTAAAGCAGACTAAGGGGATAATATGAGATGAGAAATAGGAAGAGGCAGGCAGGTGCCTGTAACATAGAAAGTTGCATCAGGAGAGACAGAACGTATAGCAACATGCTGGTCCCAGTGCTGCACAATACTCCATTTCAATGCTATGTTCTTATACACGTATCATCATTATTATGATTATTATGATTATTATTATTGTTATTACATACCTGACTGGGTCCACTGAGCAAAAACCCAGGGACCCAAAGAGTTAGGAAGCTCGTTGCTCTTCATCTTCAGGATATAAGAGACACAAAGAAAGACCTCAAAGAGACACACACCAACCACAAGGAGATGCAAAATTGCCAAACAGAGATGAAAACAAATCCAGGGAATCACCGAACAACCCCAGACATAAATTCAAACGCGAAGAGACACAAGGCGAACACAAAAAGACACAGAACGACCACACAGAGACGTTAAACAACTGCAAAGAGACGATGAAGGCTGTGAACACATACATACATATTTGCAAAAACCATTAAACATCTTTAAACAAATTCAAAATAGCGATTGGAGATTTGCTTTTTATGATTTAGAAAAACACAGAGTAAACCCTAGGTACTGGTGTCTCATCAAAAGATCTTTAATATGAATGAAGGAATCTATGCTGGATGTAAATATGGTGTGGGTGTGAATATGTGAATGTAATCCTCTGAAATGTGTGAGTGTGTTTTTGCCTATGCATGCACTCTTTATACACACATTTTTATATATTTGCATCATTTACCTCTTGCTATTGTCTTTCCTGATTTTGTCGATCCATGGTGGGTGCAGGTTTGCAAACTGAACCCAATGTGTGTGTGTGAACTTGTTTGAAAATTCCAGAACGTTATACAGCTTTGTGTAAAGACTTTTTTTTTTACAGCCATTAGTGCGATATCTGTTCCATCCATTATTTATACCACGTTTTAAGGGTTAACGTGGGGGAGCTGGAGCCAATCCCAGCTGACACTATGCAAGAGGTGGGGTACACCCTGGACGGGTCGCCAGCATATCGCAGATTATTCCTATAACTGCAAATATCAAAAAATATGACTGCAATTGTCAAAATAATCTAGGAAAATATATTTGACTCTTCAGACTTTCACGGTTAAAAATGTTCAGTATAAAAGATGAAAAGATAAATCCTAATGGATCTGATGGAACTCGGAACTCATCCTGAGGACAACCATTTACTCCAGATAACTTTGAACTTGGAATCTGTCAAAAGCCTCCCAGTTATGGTTTCTAGAAAAATATAGAAGAGTATTTAATATTAGATTCTGACTGATCCTGTCACTGTGTCTGGAGATCATTTTTTAATGAATTATTAATAATTAAGTCCATCCATGTGTAAAATTATCCACAGCCTCTCTCTTAAACTAGAGAATGTAGATAAAACACATTCTGCCAGAGTGATGAATGTAGGTCCACTAAAAGTCATTTTTTTCACCAATAAAAGGCTCAAATTGTTATTCTGGGTATTTGATAAGAGTGTGGCAACATTACACACGTCTCGCTCAACGACAAGTCTCACTTTCAAACGTGTGGCAGCTCATTGTCCTTTCTCTGCCTCTCTCTCTCTCTCCTCGTTCGCGTATACTCCGGAACAAACAAGTAGGGATGAACATTGAAGTTAAACAATTTACATCGGCCACATTAGAAAACGATTCAGCCATGTAAGTTTCTCACAGTACAATTCTAACTCACTCTCACTCATGTTCCAGCTCCGTCTTCCTGCAGCAACCCTGCAATGAGCAAACATGTGCAATGTGGACAAACTCTTAGCAAAGACAACAATTTAGCCTTTTATCGTCGAATTACCTTTAAATGTAAAGTGAACATTTCATTGACTGTTGATGTCTCATAAGATTACATTGAAGCCACTGTAGCTGTGTCATGGTTGGTGTTGGAGATGATCTATTTCACAGATTCCAAAAGTTTTTGTTAGTACCACACATACACACTAACATTAACTAACAAGTAATCATCAGGAAATAACCTCCAAAGTAATATCCTCACCAAGTTTGGAACAAATCTGTCCATGCATTGTTTAGTTATTTTGTACACATGCCACACACACACACACACACACAAGACGTTGCACAAGGTTACGGCATATTTTGTCATGTAATATGATGGACTTACAGAACTTGAGTGAAGCAATGAGGTGTGAAAAAGTGGACGATTTTTGCTTTCGACCAAACCTGTACCTGTAATTGGTGAGAATACCTGTGAAGAAAGCAGAAGTCACAGTCATTACGATGAGGGTAGAGACGCAGCAAGACGTTGGAGGTGAAGTACTGGTGGTCAGGGAGTAACAGGGGGGATGAGGCTAATAAGATCACTGAGCAAGAAGAAATAAGAGGATCAATAGGTGTTAGTCTGGGAAGATGGAAAAGAGTGTGGCAAATGGCATGAGGTACTGCATGTCTCTAATACTTGATTCTTTATAATGAGAAGCTCACAGAGACAGGCTAGCAGGTAGGATTAGGCTTTCTCAGCTTTATGATTTACAGTATTGGCAGTCCAGCATCGCAGCTTGAATTTTAAAATCACTACCCTGGAAAGAGAAGGAAGTCATCTCATTAAAACACACACACACACACACACACACACACACACACACACACAGCGTGGCAGCTGTAAACCCTAGGATTACCTGGAAACATGCAGCGGTTTGTCAGTTGCTGAAGGCCTCAGTGGTCCTCATCCACACTGGATCTGTCATCTGGTTTTACATTTCAGCTAAAGATCCTCTCTCACATCCGAACCCTCCTGACATGTGGTGAGCATCAGCATAATTAGGATCAGGCTTTGTTCTAACTTTCAAGCGTCTCCCAACAGGCTACATGACAAATGACCAGGTCCACTCGCACTGTTTGAGGCTTCTGAAGGAACCTATGGGCTTATATCACTATCATTCTACATAATGTGTGGATGAGTTAAATCTTTATGCTGCGGCATGGGTAGCAAATGGGAGGAGACATTTAAACACACACACACACTAGAATAATGTTAAATATTTACCTATTTAGGGTGTTTTCAAGAAACTCAGGTTGTCAGTCTCTTACCTGTCTACACTTATTATGTAATTCTAGTTCAGTTAAACTGTCACAGTCTAATAATCCATATAAAAGAAAGAAATGTCATATTTTTTTACTCCTTTTTACCTTCTTTTTATCTTCTAATATCAAAGTCCACTTACAAACCATCAAACTTTATCAGAGCATGGTCGCTTTCCTCATTACGTGTGTCACAAGGTCAATTACTAACTTTCATCACCTCACTTAGAGCTACAGTGCCTCATGCATAGTATAGTGTCACTGTAGTGATTATGGCCATTTATGTTAGGCATGTAATATGTGCATGCCCATTATAACTGAGGTGTCAATCGACCTGTCAGTGATAAGCTGAAACTTAGAAATTAGACTAATGGCAACATTGTGTGTTCGAGCCTCAGGTTATGGGAGCTGTTCAGACCTGGTATTAACATCTGTCCTTCGTGATCCGATCACAAGTGTGACAGGTCTAACTTTTTCACTTCACACCTGGCATTAGAATGTGTCCTCATGACCACTGTGGTGCCCACTTCATATGCAAATAAACATGTACATCATTTCTGTTTGCAAAGACTGAATGTTGATGCTCTAGCCTAATTGACTACACACATATGCTGTCAATGTGTTTTGTGTGTGTCTGTGTGTGAGAGGAAGAGACAGATGGAAAAGAGAGAGACAACAGCCAGGGGGGGGGGGGGCTGAGTGAATTTGATCCATTTGAAAAACGTTTGTGTTTGTCAGTGTTAATAATGTGGTTGTAGCCACGATGTTTTTGAAAGATTGCAAAGTGTAAAAATACTTAAGGTCTTTATGAAACTGTCGCTGGCCATAGGACGTCAGCTGAGTAGGCGGTCCTCAAATGTCTGAGGGACTGTATTAGCTCGGGCTGCATGTCACGAGTGTTACGTCCGGCCTAGGAGCAACCTGAGCATAACATAAGTAGGCTCCCGTCTTTCCCCACTCCTAAGTATGACCAGTGCCACAGCAGATTTGCAGTCCAAAAAAATGTGATTTATTTAATAAATCAGGTAGAAAACAAAACGTCAGGAAGAGCACAGCCAAAATAACAAACAAAACAATCTATAATATCAAACTAACTTCCCTACTTCCAACGGACGGAAATAATATACAGGGATCTTAGCTGCCTACCTAAACAAAAACCGGTGAAAAGGGTTCTCTTTCCTACAACTACCAAGACTGCTCCGAAATAGCATCCAAAGCGTAACAAACAGAAAACACTCTTTTAACAAAATAGCGATCAATCAACAATATAGGTCAGATGGGTTTCACAAAAACGAACTTACGGCCGTGTTGGGAGCCAGGAAAAAACGGAGGCAACTGGCATAAACAGGTGAGCTTTTTGTAAGGTGAGCTCCATCAGCCCATCCTCCAATCACCTGCCGGACCTGAAACAAAGCCACAGGAAAACACAGAGCAGGGGAAACAGCACCAACCCCAGGCAGGGAGGGAGAACATCACAAAACACATAAACATACACATAATATGACTCATGAGTCATAGCAAGCACTGCTTCTTGAAAAAAGTTTTGTCGCTTTGTTTTGGCCCTGAAGAAGTTGACAATTGTGACAATTGTGTTGCAATATTTACAATTTCATCTCTGTACCGGGTCCACACACTTCAATTTTGACATTTCTGGGTGCAGTTAAATCAGAGAGAAGTAAACTGTATGAAGTAACTGAATAGAACAAGCAACATTGACCTACTGACTCACAAGTGGGCTTTCATCTGAATACAATGGCTTAAGAAAATAAAACGTAAGATCCACTGCCTTGAAAGACACAAGACCTTTTCAAAGAAGTATTCATATTCAGAGTAGTTCACATGATTCATTTTGTTTTCTAAGATTAAGGTAAGAAGTTCAACATCAATCTCATAAGACATTTAAGGCATGTAGTAGAGCCCAGCGAGTTATGTGGTGATGAAAAACAGTCAGATGCGGTGACTTCCTGGAGTCTCACCAACTGTATCTGTCATTGTGAAGGTTGGAAGCAAAGATGGTGCACAGAAGTGTCTCTCTATGTCTGTCTCTGTCTCTCTCTCTCTATGTGCACTCCATGCTGGGAGCTTGGAGGTGGAGAGTGTGGTGAGTTTGGCGAGTGTGTAATTTTCTCAATCTTTTTTTCCAGCTCCGTTGTATGATTGCTGCGTAGTTATTTGTGATCAGTGCGGGTGGTTGTGTTGGTGTGATCGCTCGTTGTTCGGCAGGTGGTGAGCCGTGTTCCTCGGTGGTGATGGCAGCCTCTAAGGCGCTGTTGTTTTTTTCCTGCTCAAAACAATTACTCAAAATTCCACCATCGGTCGACCTCTAGTTTCTAAGGGCAACTTTCAGGTCATCACACAAAACTGCTGTGACATATCCTTGATTACCAGATTGTTCACTCCCTGTCAGTCTGTTCCCACATTGTCTGATCACATGTCTATCAATGGGTCATGTGTCTCTATTTCCGTAACCTGTGCTGTAAGCTACAGGAGGATTTTGGGGGTTCTGGCATTGTGGGTAAAATCCAGGTGGCTGTCTTATGCCTCTCCTCTATTATGAGGGAGCAGGCAGATGCTGCCGGCAGAGTTCTGGCATGATTGAAGTTGCCAGTGGATCCTTCAACTATCTTTGTCCCAGACGCAGTTAAGATGTTGCTACAGGCACGAGGAAGCCGCCCGGTGTGCACAAGAGGCCTCAAGTGTCCTTTTCAGGCACACCAGGGGCTCAAGGCGGATGAGAACATTTGTGCCTCACCCAACACTAGAGGGGCCAGTATGGGGACCAGAGGACCTGAGGACCTGAGGACCGTAGGTGAAACACTGGCATTGGAAAAAAGGAGGTTGAGCGGCAAAGGCTCAGTGGTCCTCAAAGCACCCACCCCCATACTGATAACTCCCGTACCTTGGCTAGCCATTCTCCCCTGTTCATTGCAGGGCAGCCTGGTCAGCTCTGGGGGCAGACCCATGGGTTGTATTCACCATGATCCATGGCTACCGCCTGCAGTTTTCTCACCATCACACCTATAACAAGGTTTGCCACTTTCACTGCCGTGAAATGCACAGGTTATGCGGAAAAGAACTTGCCACCCTTATGGAAAAGAAATCTATGCAATATACAGTATATCTACAGTTCTCTACTTTTTCATGATATAAATTATGGTTAGCAACTTTTTGTTGTCCCTATTGTAAAACAGGATTTAATTTTTACCTAAAAGTATTATAGTCTTTATGACTGCTCACATTGGACATTGCATTACTCTTTTTATAGATGTATTATGAATCCATCGTGACGAAGGAGGTTTTTTCCTCTTAAAACGATTTCTCTACTGTCACCAAGTGTTTGCTCATTGGGGGGCCTGTTGGGTTTCTTGATCATATGAAGTCTCGACCTTATTATGTATATTATATTATAGATAATGTGTTGATTTGAAACGATACAAATAAAACTGAATTGTAATATTCAGGAAACATTAGGTGTCTCTTCTCAAAAACAATCCAAGGTATGTTGAGGTACGTCACATGATTGGAGCAGCGCAGCTCGAGTTGGCTGCCTGAACTAGCTCGCAGGCATCGCCCCATTTACATCAATATTTGTATTATTCCATTTGAAAACATTAATAACATTATGATAATGTTTTAATACTTTTTTTTAATCTTTTAATATAACCTACTATCTCTTGATCTGTTTTGATTCATATTTCTAATGTAATTTGTGGAATAATCATTAAGATTCTTTATCACTAATTAAAAACACCAACCCCATTTTACACAGCAGAAATTACTACTGCCCCATGTATATAAATGAAATTGACTGCATTTATAAAGCTTTTTAAGTCTTATCGACCACTCAAATCACTTTACGTTACAAATCACATCCACCCATTCACACACACACACACACACACACATTTACACTGTGCTTATGCAGCACTTTTACTTGGACACATCATTCATCCACTCACAGCACCACCACGGGCAATTCAAGGTTCAGTGTCTGAAAGTTTGTGACATTCTGATCAGTGGATGATTCGCTCCACGTGCTGAGTCTCATCCACCAGACCATCACTTATACAGCGCTCATCCGTGAGTACAAACACGACCCAGGCGGTTTTGCAAACACACAGCACATTGAGTGTTTGCCATTATTTTTATGCCTCCGTGCCTGTGACAGCCAGTTGCCAGAGGCATTGGGTTTTTTTCAGGTTGTCCGTCTGTCCCATTCTCATGAATGCGTTATCTCAATAATGCCCTGAGGGAATGTCTTCAAATTTGGCACAAACATTCACTTCAGAACTTGGATTTCATTTTGGTAGCCAGAGCTCAAAGGTCACAGTGGCCCCACAAAGTATGTCTTTTCTAGAACATGATGTCTTAAGATCAGATTGAGGGAATGTCTTCAAATTTGATACAGACGTTCACTTCGTCTCAATGATGAACTGATTCGATTTTGATGCCTGGAGGTCAAAGGTCAAGGTCACAGTGACCTCACAATCCTGTGAATGTGATAGATAAGGACATCTGTCACAATTCACTTTGATTTCTGGATGACCTGATTCAAATTTGGTGGTCAAAGGTCACTGTGACCTCTCAAACACATGTCTTTGACCTGTGACTGTGATATCTCAATCTCAAGGGAATTCTTTCAAATTTGTAACACTTGCTCTCACCTGGACTCACTGATTACCTGATTTCAGTGATCATAGGGAGGCATACAACCACAGTGTGCTAATTCTCCTCCACAGTATTAAACATAGCTAAACCCACCTGGGTTGTGGAAGATCCCATGCTGTCACCCACCTTCCAAATCTACTACACCTCTCAGGACCTGTGGCAGTGATGACGGTAACAGAACCACCTGCTCTGTGATTGTCATTGTCAAGTCACATCCAGGTATAAAAAGCAGGTCAAACCACTTTGTGTTCTACTTTTTTTCCCAAAAAGCGTCAATGTTTTCACTGTGTCTGAGTCTAACATTAGATTTTCGCAATTTCAAAAAGGATAATTTACAAAAAAACACTCAGGAATCATTTACTTCATTGTAGTTTAAACGCTTAAATCTTTTTTACCCCAATTTGAGCCCATAAGGATGATATGAGAGCGGCCCGTTCCGTGACACACAGACATTAAAAATGGTTTGACATATAATTAGATCTCATGTCAAGTGACAGTCACTACATGTGATATTACAGTGTTGGGTACAACAAAGCATTATTTTACTCAAGTGAAGATTGCTTTTGTGTCAAAATTATGAAACACAAACACACAATGAGCAGTTGGACAACACAGTCATGCACACTAAATGATCACTTTGCGTGTCTGAAAACACACTGTTCTCATCGTTTTTACTCTACTTCAAATACTGGATTGGTCTAATTAGCAGGCTCCTCACACTCTATTGATCTATGGATTAGTGTCTGATGAGAGCTCAGAAGCAACAATGATGCAACAAGGGGCAACTTGAATGTGGACCTCCAGTCTGCAGGCTACACATGGCCCTCTATGGTTGCTTTTATCTGTAACTGTAATTTAATGAGTGGAAATCTTAACTTTTAGCACTTTTCTTTCCACTAAGTGACTTTGCAGGGCCTATAGCTTACTCAAAGGAGGTTGAGACAACATGCTTCTTTCTTTGTTCCAAAAACAAAGGTGGGCCATTGAACTACATCAGCAGGACATTTTCCTTTAAAATGTTTGTTACATTTATAGAGCGTTTTCAAACCCCAAAACGTCCAGAGTGTTATTTTAGACACTGCCACTCACATTTGCATTTGTTACTCACACTTAGTCAGTAAAACTAAGTTAACCCTTTGAAATTACCGGCATTTATGTATAAATTTGTCTGAAAACATGGTCTGGGACCTTATTTATAACCGTTGCATGTGCACATGATCTGAAAGATTTGTAAGTCACCTCTCACACAAACTATAAGATCTGTGATACGAAAACTTTACGGGAGAATGTGCACACTTGTACGCTTACTGTGCCTCATGTGTGCAGACATTTAGTAGACGGGAAACTGACGATGCAGACTTGAGGTGGTGAATTGAAGCCAGATTAGAGATCCACTCCTTCATAAAAAATTTAACCAGTCGTGTTATTTGTGCTTGTGCGATATAACTGTTCCATAAGCACCCTTCAATTGTAACAGATATAAAACAACTTAAAGCAAATTACCCATATATGGAACATCATGTATAAAATATCATTCCAGATTTGTAGTTTTAAACTTGACCTAAGTTTTCATATAGTTTGTGTGTATAAAATCGCTGTATTGAACATGACTGAGCTCTCAGTCGCACAGAGCACATTTAAGACCACAAATAAATAAATATATTATGTTCACCAGTCACAGTTCTATTTCCAATTGATATTACAGGGTGGAGGTTTGGATACCACTGATTGTCTTGATTAATTTGAGCAAGGTGTGATGATTCTGTGTGATTGCTGTTAACCTTTTAAAAACCGCATGAGAGTCACGCGTAATGTTGGATTAAAATGCACTGGCACAGCTGGAGGACTTTGCAAATGGGCGAATTAGGAGGATATGGGTGTGTAGTGACCATGCAGATCTCCTGGCCCATGATGATGATGATGATTGGCTAATCAGCCGATTTAGATTCCCTAGAGAAATGCTCTGGGATCTATGCGCTGTGAACTGGGTCCAGTATTACAAATGCAACGAGCTCTTACCAGCAGGAATTTGATTCTGTTGATTCTGCCCCTGGAACAATGAGACTGAATGAGACAAGAGACTGATTTTCTGTTTTATGAACTTCTTAGTTTATGGACATTTGCATTGTTTGCAAATGTTCACTCACTGTGTGTCTTTTGAATTATTTCCTGCCTTTGTCCTGTTTCCCGCCCTTGTGATCATCTGCATTTGATCCTAATGTGTCTCATTAGCTTGTGGAGGTATTGTTAAGCTTTGCAGATGACCTGTAATGCTACAAACTCAACATTATTGAGGCAAAGGAACCTGGCTCAGGTCATGTCTTCAAGAAGCCGGCACTGTGCCTGTCATTTTTCTGTGTTTCTGATGGACCCAAAGGAAAGACCAAACACCAAGGCAGGCCCGTACTCAAAAACTACAGAACTCACAGGGACACAAATGAGAGCTGTAGGGAGCAACAACTGAAAAACTAGACAAATTCAAGAGGTGCGATCAAACCAGCAATAATTAAAAAGTTAAAAGGGGTAATCAAGGGACATTAACTGACAAGCGAGTGTGGAGCACACAGACTACATACACAAAAAGAGGCAGAGATAATTAAACTCAGTTGTGACACATCATGGCAGGTGCAGTCACAGGAGTGGAGTGAAAAAAACAGGCAAAGGCGGGAAGTAAAGTAAGAGATGGAGAGCAAAGAGGCTTCAAAGTATAACAGAGATATGAATCTAAGAATACAAAGCCAAAGTCTCAACACAAAAAGGTGGTAAGACCACACTTCAAACTGTCAAAACTGAGTCCAACACAAAGGTCGGAAGACAAATCAAAAGTCCATAACATAAACTCCAGTCCAAAAAAGTTCATGATGGGGCAGAATCATGACAGGGCCATAGATTTCAGCAGAGTAGGCCGACTATACTTTATCTGGTGTGTTGTTGAAGCTGCATTTTGTGATGGCAGCATTCCTTTTCATCTTTAGGGTGAATGCAGTGTGTTTGTATTGTGCTTTTCTAGTCTTTCAGACCACTGAAAGTATTTTACAGTACAAATCGCATTCACCTATTCACACACACACACACACACACACACACACACACACACACACACACACACACACACACGCACAGCACTGCCATTAGGGGGAATTACTACCGCCACAGCTGCCCATTAAGGGGTGATCAGTGTGATGGGACTAGAATCAGTGTTGCCTTTAGTAAAACCAGGGTTAAAAAAAGAAATGGCATCTGGACAAAGGCCTGGTTAGCTTGCCCACATGGGCTGCGTGGGCAATCCCCAGATAGTGCTTACAGAATTATATTTGCATGAGCTCCACAATATTGCAACTATAAAGGAAGGAGATGGCCTCTCCTGGAACACATCACCCTGGACCACCCTGACACCTGCCACTCCCTTGGCAAGGCTATGAGAGAGGCCATCACACAGCAATTTATTACCTAAAAAACAGATGCATATTATGTTTTTCTTGAGATGCCCTTTATTTACATTTTTACCTAAGAATCTGAGGCCTTTCCTTTTCACTTTTAGTGTAGTTGTTTCCAATGTCTGGAAATAAAAGGTTACCTAAGAGGAGAGACCTCACTCTGACCTGAAACAAATAATGCAGCTGCTTTACATGTAAGCCTTGTCACTTTGCAAGGCACAACTGGAGAAAGTGGCAAATGGAGTATGAACTGCCATGTTTACGTCAAGGTTCATTTATTACCACTTTTGAACCTCTCGGCCCAGAAGTGGAATCTACATGCACAAGGGGAGGAAAACTTCCCTCTTCCTCAAAAAAATAACAGTGGAAGTAACTGTTTCATTTCAGGATAGAGAACACTTGAAGAATTTATGAGAACAAAGTGTCCGCACCCTCAATGTCCTTGGCAAAATTGGCAAATAGAAAAGAAAATTGATAACAAATGATTCAAGTGCAGCCCCATGGTTCTCTTTGAGCATACAGACACTGTCTAGTCATCAGGAGCCTCCAACTGAGAAAATTAGACATGTTAATTGTCTAAATCCATCAACAGCCACCATAGATGGCACGAAGGTGTGAAATGAAAGGCTATTTTCACTTCTACCTCTTTGTGAAACAGTGTTGGTGGGTAGTGGCAGCACCAAGCACCAACGTGGAAAAGTAAATAGTGTCAGGATCTGGCTCAATGTTCAGGCAAAAAAAAGGAGGGCAAACATACAAAAGATTGTCAGTCAAAAGTAGATGAGATGGTTTATTTAATAAAAACAACAACAACAAGCAAAGAGGAGTGACAAAATCGGTGATGTGAGAAGTGCCTGGATGAGTGAACTAAAAAAACATGTTCATGCTGCAACAAATGGCAAAACACACACAAACAAATCCAGGAGCACATGTAGGAGCTGAAAGTGAGAGAGGCAAACCTCGGTCAGTTCAGTAAACGCAACAGACCATCAACCAAGCGGACATTGTGTCGTCGTTGACCTCTACTCTGCTGCCACTTTCTGAGAAAGTAAAACCTCAACCAGGCCAGGCAGTAGGGAGAGGAGAGGAGGGGGGGGGGGGGGGGGGGGGGGTGAGGGTCATCACTCGTTTCCACAATAATGAGCATATTATACAATTGTGTTTATTAACAACCCAGTTTCATTTATGCTTAACGTTAAGATAGCATAACCTGCGTTCATTTTGTCCGTATTTCTGCACGTCGAAAAATAGCAGTGCTGCCAGAAATCATGGAGGGGGGGCATTGCACTCCCAGCGAGATGACCATAAGACACGAGAAAGACCTTTCAACAGTGGTGAAACTTATTGAGCATAGACTGTGGGTTGTTAAGAAAACACAGGTCTCTTGAAGATGTTACTTCGCCTGCAGCACAGAGACAAACCGCTCTTAAGAGGGACATTATCACGACCTCCTCCACCATCAACATGTTTGTTGTTGACAGAAACTCTCGTCTTTGCAGCCTTCTACTAGATGTATTGCTTAGCAACCATGTAAAGGACATGTGGTTGCTTTGTGTTCGTAATTGAATGCATTTCTATGGTGTTTTTCTAGTCTTGATGACCTCTCAAAGCACTTTACAGTTCAGTTTACCCTTCACCCATCCACACAGCGCATCTATGCATGTGTAGCACTTTCTCTATCTCACACACTGCTGGCACAGCCTTCAGTGGCAATTTGGAGTTCAGGATCTTGCCCAAGGACACTTCAGCACACAGGATGGGAGATCAAACCGCCGACGTTCTGGTTAGGGGACGACCTGCTTTACCTCCTGAGCCACAGCCATCCAGTGAGGGCAGCATGGATGAGTCTTAACACCGACTCACTGACATATTCACTGTACAAATGTGGCCTGTTGGGAGCAGCCACTTCCACGAGGGTCTGATGTGACACCCCCTTCCACCCGGTCTATTAAGGAGCGACCCTCATTACTGTCGAAAGCCAGCTCCTCAGAAGGAGTGTACTTCTTTGTAGGAGGCAGAAGGGCCCCCTCCTCTCTTCTTCAGTTTATTTTCCCCCTGTTAGCTGCAGCAATATTAAAGCCATTGCATGTGCTCTTGTCAACCCACATCATCCTTCACAGCCTGATCAAAGCAAGGAACCATTGTTATGGGCTCTTACATCCATATCTTGCAATATGGAAGTATGAGCCCTACTTTCTGATTTTAATTAGTTTGTATTTCTTTATTTGCTCCCAAGCAACAAATATGATTATAGTCAGATACATTTTCTTTCTAGTAATGTGGCAGTGATTTTACATGCTTAATAATTCATACATTCACCCACTCTCTGCAGTTTTGTGACAGCGGTACTTCCTGTAATTGGCAGCTGCAACAAGTGTCGCTTGTAGCCTGTTTTATGTGTTTGCGTTCCTTGTATTTTTCTGACAGTATAATTTGCCATTAGTTGGTGAAATATACATCTCTGCTTCCAGTGAAGTGGCAATTAGTCGTACGCAGTAAACACCACCCTTCTTATGTCAGCACCATCATGTCTAGCTCATGAAAACCATGGGTTTCCTTGGTAAGTTGATGAGCACTGGTGTGTGACCTAGCCCGATTGTGTTTGCAATGTTTGGTGAGGCCAGGTAATTTCCTTAATTTGTTGAACCTGCGTCATAGTGCAGGCACCAGCTCTCCCTCTCCCGACGCCCTGTGTGCTGCCAATCTCTTTGCTGCTGCTCCCTGACCTCCACGCAGGCCTGCTCGGACCAAACTACTGCAAGTCTCTCTCTCCACACCCTCCAAGAGCCTGCTGCCTAGAAGTTAAACGTACTACAAGGAATTTGTATCTGGTTATGAAACATCTGCATTTTAATATTGCTGGCTCTTTATGACCTACAACAGCAAAGAAGACAACCAGGGAGAAAATTGGCTTTTGCAATAAAATATTTCCAATGTCTGGTCAGGTCGGACCACCAGGGATATTAGACGGTTAGGGTTAGTGTATAAGCTGTACTAACACAAAACTACAGCAGCAAAAGACACATTACCTCATTGCTATGCATCCTGCAAACAGCTGTGTGTCTTTTTTTCACTCCTTCCAAAACAAAAGCACATGCTGGTCAGACCAATGTTTTCGCGACAGTGGAGACGCTACCGCTTTTGTCCACAGGGGCGCTAAAATCAACGAAAAATTAATGTTCCTCGAAGGGGCTTTAACTAATTTAGTGCAATCGTGACCCAGCGTCTGTCAGCTGTTTTCACATGAAAACAACGCCACGAAACAGCAGCTAACTCTGTGAGGAGATGAAGGAGCAAACAGTGATCTCTCCAACAACACAGATGCTACACAGTCAGATATGCCTGCAGCTCACTGGACCGACAAAACAGCTCATCAGAAGGCATCATCCTCTTGCTACATGGACTTGGTAATGTAACTGGACCAAGCATGACATAGCACGGCACAAATAAGGAAAGGACTGTTTACACTGTGTCAGTGTATTGTAAGGATTTGGTTCGATGGACGTGAGATTTCCTGTATTGTCTTTTTATGGTTAGGTTAAGTTGGAGTTATGATGTTTTATAGAACGCAGTCTAGCAGTCTACGTGTCAACAGTTTACATGTAACTAACCTCTCTTTTAAAATGGTACCTTTCCTACAAGATATGGCCCTAACAAAGAAACACAGCAGCCACGTGTCTGCCACAGTTTCCTCTGAATGAGCCATTTTGTCTTTGATATCTCTGTCTCTCCTTTACCGTAACCGTACTTGCCTAACGCGTACCGTAAAACATGTATCTATTTGATTTCAGCAAAGGAGATCGGTGGAGCAGTCAGGAAGAACAGTCAGACCCAGTGGATGGGAAGACCTTTTTATTCTTTATTAATCAGCACATAAGAAATCCAAAATAAGGCACACATGAAATAACAACAGAAACAAAGAGAAACCAACAGTTATGCACTGCCAGTGGTTATATATTAAGTGAATATTATATATTCACGCAATCATATGTATATATAATTACAAATAATATATAAAATTGTAATTCCGAGGTAAGAGGTGGATATTGTTCCTGTGTTGGAAATTCTTTAGGTACAAAAAGAGGGTTTAGCTTTTAACACCTTACATTTATGGATATACTGACCAGAAAACAAGTAAACAACAACTAAACAACCAAATTCTTAGAATATAAACATAAGACAAGTCATGCTAGTCACTGAAGCCATCAGCCAATCAGAGCAGAGTTGTGACGTCACAGTGGCGGCCCCAAGGGCCTGCAGCTGGAGGACAACAACTGCACAGTCTGACTGCAACCGTCTCGCTCCTGCGATGTTTTAAGGTCACGTGACACGGTGTTGCAGCCCTGGATGAAGTCAGATAAAAATTCTAACCAGCATGAATCACATTTAGTCAGCGCTGCACAGCTCCGCATCAAGTGGAACGCACCAACTCTCTCAGGTGGGATGTTCCAGGAGGGGGGAAGTATGGATTTCTTTTTCCTGTATAAATTATTTAATACTCAATGGTTATGTTAAACCAGGTCTAATATCAACAAATCTGTTATTTATTTTATACATTTTATGTATCTTTATTTTTACATGAATGTGTTGAGCAGTTTGATCTCTGAATCTCAACTGTTTTGGCGTAATGATCTACAAACTGCGGTGTATTGATGGAATGCAGAAAAGAGCTGAAAGAAAAGCCAGGAGGAGCAGATCAAGTGACAGTGCATGTCAGAAAAGGTGAGTTTACAAACGGCTGATGAGCTGAACACCTGCCAATCGAGATGTACTTAATTCGGCCCACGCTGTTTGGATTCATAGAGTGAAAGTGATACACAGCAGGAAAAACTATTTGAAAATGACATCTACTGCTACACAGACAATATTTGCATATTACATATGATCCAAGTCAGGCTTTCGGTGTAAATAATGATTCTGTTATTTCAAACAGTACAAAAAAAGTATATTATACATTTGCTACAGGGAGTGTGTACCAAATAATACTCAGAGCTGGGCTGGTCAGGACCACACAAATTACAACATGTCTTGATTATAAAGAAAATGTCCAAATTCCCGTCCTCTTGCTCAACTGCTTGACCTCTTTTTAAAACCTAACAGTATTTTGGTCTTGAGTGCCATCAAAGGTAAGGCATCTTTTCTGATCTATGCAAAGAAATACATTGATACAGATGAGATTCAATAGAACAGTTAATTTGTATTCATCTAAGGATTTGAAAAAAAACCTCATTATTTCTAACTTCTCCACTGACTTTGCATTCTGTATACTAATAGAGCTCATATTAGCTCTATGTCAGTAAGATTAGCAAAGTAGCTTTCAAAAGTTGACTTGCCAGAAAGAGTTTGGCAGAGAGACCATTTAACATTTGCTCAGCAGTCTCAACTGCACACACACACACACACACACACACACACACACACACAATACGGGAGCACAGTATAAGGGAACAGGGTGTATGCCCTACACCTGACGCAGAAATATAAATATTCGTTAAGGCCGAAATTCGTCTTTGCTTACATGAGCAAAAATTTCTATAAAAGGTACATTAAAAACACAGCATGTCACATCCAAAGAAACGTTTACATAAAATACACTTTCATGAAACACAACAACAGAATTTAATGAAATTGAATTCACAAGGAGTGACTGTCTTTTACTGCTTAAGATATTTTATGTCAATAGGGACAAGTTATTTCCTGTAGTACTTCATGTTTTTCTTTGCACTGGGGACTCTGTACCTTTGTCTGAGGTCAGGAGCTGGAAGTGGTGATTTGGGGGTTAATTGGCTGTGGTCGTCTAGGATTTTGCTGCTTAAGCGTTGTACGGCTTCACTTTGGTGATGGGACAGCGGGGCTTGTTCACAGCCCATAATTGTACTGCCCTATTTTACTATGGCAGCTGAAGCCGTCACAAAATGTACATCGCGGAAACACGATATGAGATGAACAATGCTTCATTTGACATGGTCACTAGATGGCAGAATAGTTCCATGGAAGGAATTGGTTCAGAACTCATACTAATATAGGTTACAGACTAGCCAAATATTATTTTTCATAGTATTTAAACCATTTGTTTAAAAGAGTAGGGAGCTGTTTTAGTCCAAATTGGAATATGGTTTTAATTATGCCAGTTGTCGTGGATCTTTAATTTGCAGTGAGGAAGACGGAGGAGGAATACAGTATTTGTGTGTGTGTACTTTCAGTGAGTGCTCGTGGTGTGAGGAAAGACATTTCACACCTTACTGATAATTAGAATCCTTTCATGTTTCTTCCTTTGAGAGAAGTCAAATATTAATCAGAGATGAGTCCTGTTCGAGTGGAATGAAGCACTCGGTGACAAATAACTGCTCTCCCACAGCAGCACGTTGGCTGCTGTCCTCCTCCTCGCCTCCCACGTCGCTTTCTTCATTAGTCGCTATTCCTTCCTGACCCTCTTTTGCTTCTCCAGCAGCCACAGCAGCTCTCATCCAAGTCAATATTCAAATCAAATTAATCGGACTGCTAATCAGTGACCCTGTTCGCGTCTGGTATTAACATCAGAATACAAGTACACAGCTCGAAGTACGTCAGTGCACATCTGGCATTAGAATGTGTCGCCACATCCGTCTCCAGACTAAAGACTAAATTATGTTGTTTTTAGCCAATCTGACTGTAAGGATGGTCCGTTGTCAATTTGTGTGTGTGTGTGTGTGTATGTGTGCATGCGTGTGCGTGTGCATGTGTGTGCACGTGTGTTTGAGAGAGAGACAAATGAGAAGGGCAAGTTGAGACTGAGTTAATCAATGTGGTGTGCATAGCTGTTCTAAAATGTGTGTGACAGTTGATGTTGATATTATGGCCTCAAATAAAACACTGTGTGTGAAATAGATCAGGGTTCAAATTCTTTAGGTTTATTATGAGACTTGACTTCAAATGTGGCAGAGGACACGTTTGCATTCACTCTGTTGAGAGAATGTGGCCACGTGTCCCAGACCATCTCAAATATTTGATCATATCTCAAATGCTGCCGTGAATATGAATATTAGAGCTGTGGACACATTTTAATAGGGCCAGACTGATCAGACCGTTCAGCTTCCCCACACATGTTTTCTTTAGTCTCTGGGTATAAAGTATATGGCATGGCCATAAAATATCTCCCATTAGCCTTGATAAGGCAATTCCTTCTTACATTCCATTTACATGGTGCCCACACATCAGGGTAAACAGTTGATCAAGTTTACAACAACTGGGTTCGTGAGGTATCATAGACTTGGTGCATCAGATTAACTGTGTTGTATGGAGGAGTATTAAAGTAAATAAACAAATGATAAAAAAAAAAAATTTAAATTAAAAAAGAGGACATTAATCATTTATATTTTATTTCGTATTTTAAGAATAAAGTCTAAATGTTGAGAATAAAGTCAAACTAACTTTTTTATATTGCATATTAAGACTAGAGTTTATTTATAAGAATATATCAAACGGAAATTTCTGTCTGTTTCGAAAAAGAAACAGCCCAAGTCCAGAAGAGGTGGCCACATTCGTGCAATCTGAAATGGCTGCTAATGGACACATCCAAGCACATTAAACATTACACCAACACTCCATGGATGTTACACTGGCAGCGCTCTTCCAAAGCATCTGGCACAAATCTCCTGTCGGCTTTGGCTCGGGCTCGGTTGCTTCTGTCTCGTATTCGGCAAATGCTTGGAAAGAAACATGTGGCCCGAGTCAAAGGCAATAAAAACTATAACTTCAAATTCTATTGCAGATGAGACTTCTTTAGTGTCTCACTTTACTATTTTGAATCATTTTTGTCTGTAACTAACCAGCAACAGTTTTGGCATCAGTCATTAATTTATAGGGTATGAAAACACTATAATAATAGTGATAAAACATACTAACATAGTTCATAACTAATAAAACCCACTAATTTAAAATGTTTAGAGAAAATTTGAGCTCGCTGGGAATAGAACTTTATATATTTCTCTTTTAAAGCACGACTTGTGGTAAACACTATATGCAAACCTGAACTTTAAGTTGGTTGTTGCAACACTAAACCCACTATAACAAAAACTTCACTAATGGACGAGACCACGAAGCATAGGTCTCCTCAACCCAATTTCCCCCTGAGCGAGTTTTCGCATTGTCGAATGACAACAAGACCATAATAGTCCCTGTCCCTGCCATCCCAGAGTTCAGCCTGTGCAGAGATGAGGCCAGCTCCACTTTTAATAACAAAGTCTTTGTCTCCGCTTAACCTCCCTCCCCCAGTGGACTGGAGAAAAAAAATTGGATTTCACTCTTGTTTTCAAACAGCTGATCTTAACTCTTTTGGGTGGGAAATCGTGTTTCAATAATTAAAAACGATTTTGCAAATGACCAGTTATGCCTCTATTCAGCTGTAAATGATTAGTCTGATACGTCGCTCCAGGCGCTTTTTGGAGAGAACCTGCTTCCTTGGAGAGTTTACTGCAGTAAGTCATCACTTAAGGAAGCAGCCCCCCCACCTCTTGTCTCTCTATCCAGTCCCCCTCTTTCAAGGCCCTGATATTATGAAGCTGTCTATTTCTGTTAAGATGAAAAGATTCCTGTCTACATTTGGTTCATGCAGATAAAGTAAAATAGGGCAGAGGTTACCTTTGCTCAGTGAGTTGATGAATGACTATCGGCTATTTCTCAAGTTGTATAAATATTGAATCCAACCCTTCTTCTATGCATATTTGCTGTGTTTATTACAGAGGCAGAAGTGTAGACTCGCTGCCCATTGTTGGACACATTCAGGTGTAATCATTCCGCTGGTTAGTTTGCCTGCCTGTTAGCCCTGCCTGAATCTTGCCTGCCTGAATCCAGCTGATCACTGTGGAAGTGGATCCCTGTGGAAGTGGATCCCTGTGGAAGTGGATCACTATGGAAGTGGATCCCTGTGGCTCTCTCTGTGGAAACCCTCCCGGCTTTATCACCTACAACGCCGCTGCACTCATTGCCAGCCGGCTGCCGCTCTACGCCAAGCACGGCGATCACGCCAGAGACTCCTGATCATCAATCACCCTAAACTTTCTTTGAGAATACTTCTCATTGAACATGTATCCACTCAGTAGTCTGAGTCGTGCTTTGGGGTCCAGTTCCTGCTCTGTCCACAACAGTACAAAGTTGTTTTGAAGACGTAGTTACTCCGGAGTTGCTGTGTACATACAAATAATTGGTAGATCTTCCCTTTGCACTTTTGAAAACAGCCTCAGTTATTATTTCTGCAGCTGACCACCACCAGTTTGTATATATATATACATGAGTAGAAGCAATATGTGCACAAGTGATAGCATGCAGCTGTTAGATCTGGTAAATATGGTTTAGCTTTTGTGTGTAAATGAAAGATTCTTGACACAGTATTAGTATTTTTTTCACATCATTTCAGACCTACAATATCAATGATTTAAAGCAGAGGAAAACAAATTCTTTCCACTGTGATAGCATCAAAAAACCATGCAAGATATAGTTAGGAAACTTTACAGGCGTGTAGTTGGGGTCAAGATAAAAGCTAATTTTGAAGATGAGTGTAATCTGACCAATGAGTACTGACTCATGTAAAGAATACTGAGAACTCGTCACCAGGGAGGCAGACGTTTGTTCCTGTCCCTGGTTCCTCGTCAGCAGGGAGGCCCACGCCTGCTGGTGCTCCTGGGTCCATGTTGGGTGTCCAACGCCCACCCACCTGGCCTCCGGAGATACCCGGCGTGCGGCTCCCGCCTTGCCTGTCTCCGGGTTGACCTCCTGAATAGCTCCCCTGGTCTACCCTGCCCTCGAGCCACCCATTGCTGTTGAGAATGTAAATTCTTTGTCACCTCTGAAGATTACATTTTTTTTTCATTTAATAGGAGCAAGATATGAATGCCATAATGACAAAATAAGCCGATTTTACCTTAATCTTTTCAAAATTTCTTAAATAAAATCTCTTGAAATTCAGACAGTGGGGGTCACCACGTAAAAGACTGAGGTGAAGTTCTTTGTCAACTCTTGAGCATGTTTTTTTAAAATAATATTTATTAGGAGCAAGTTATGAGTGCCATGATGAAAGGTGAGCTGACTTTCCCTTGAATTTTCTCAGATTCTCAACAGTAAAATCTCTTGAAACTCGACATGCAGACAGTGGGGGTCAGCATTAACAAGTGTGAGGTGTAAATTCAATGTCACTTCTGAAGGACTTTTTACGGGCAATTTATGAATGACATGATGGAAAAGTAGCTTTAATTTTCTCAAAATTTCTGTAGTAAAATCCTCTGAAGCTGGAGAAAGCTGGTGTGTGTGTGAGATCATGATACTGTTCGTGAGACCAAGTATAATTTTTATTAATAATTTTAAACATATACACACACACACACACACACACCCATGCACACGCACGCACACACACACCAAAGACGTAAGGGCAAAAAAAGGGTCTTATTTCAGTCTCTAAAAAGTCACTACTCAAAGAGATAAATTCATGTCTAAGCTTTTATATATTTATATATTATTTCTTTGTTATATGTTCAACAGAAAGACGTGTGGTGAGACATCAATGTGGTGAAAGATCATTGTCACTGTCTGTTTTGCTGTGAACCCCCACCCCCCCACCACACAGAGAAAACAGGCGAGACCCCGACTATCTAGAAGAGCAGCGCGGCTGACACGCGGGCAGTGTGGCTGCTCTAATCTGATGGGTGGTGAAATGAAACACAAGACATTCCCCCGTGCACACGTGCTGCTAATGCATCCAGCTCGGGCGTGACAGAACAGAATGTGGTCGGAGACTGGTAGTCAAACATTGTGTGGTTCAACACAGTGCAAGGTAATAATTCCTGGTTAAGAAATTTATGCTTAACGCTTTTAAACCATCTCAGTTGACAAATGGGTGTGTCAGTAATTATGATTAAGGTTCCTCAGCTAATATTCTACATATTCAATGTCCCCTAACTTCATTTTCAATTTTTTTTTGTCTAAGTGAAATATTTTGTGAGATAGTAACTGCTTGGATATTAACTTATACGTAAATTGGTATATGTCTGTGGGGCTAAAAGGATGCAAGGACCACACTTTGGTGGACAGGTTTCTGTCATAGTCTGCACCTTGGCCGCCCCTCCCTCCGCTGTTTAAGTGTGTGCGAGTATGAATGAGCTCTGATTGGCTTGGCTTGGCGTGTCTAGAGTGTGTGTGTGTGTGTGTGTGTGTGTGTGTGTGTGTGTGTTTGTCAATAGGTGTGTTCGACTTTCACTTGGTCTGACTTGATCCTCTGCAGGGGTGAAGTAAAAAAACACGGACGTCAAGTCGGACACTCTTTACTTCTCGTAGCGTCAGTGAGTCGAAAACAATCGATCTTGCGGCATTTGTTTTTTCTCGTTGCAGATTAAACGGATGTTAAGGAAATCCTCGTGTTTTTGAAAATTGAAAACATTAAACAACAAAGCTGACTGAGAACTTCCTTTCAGCTGAAAATAAGAACTGTAGTTTATAGTGAACATTTCAGAAAGATATGAAAATCCACATGAAATAACATGACAGAAACAAAGAGAAACCAACAGATATGCACTGCCAGTGGCTATATATTAAGTGAATATGATATATTCACACAATACTATATGATAGTTTTAATTCTGAGGTAAGAGGTGTATATTGTTCTTGTGTTGGATATTTTTCAGGTACAAAAAGAGGGTTTGGATTTTACCCCTTACATACATGGATATACTGAGCAGAATATAAGACATGACAGGCGTGTCACTGAAGCCTTCAGCCAATCAGAGCAGAGTTGTGATGGCACAGAGGCGGCTCCAAGGAGCTGCAGCTGGAGGAGAACATCTGCACGGTCTGACAAGTTATGAGTGCCATGATGAAAGGTGAGCTGACTTTCCCTTGAATTTTCTCAGATTCTCGACAGTAAAATCTCTTGAAACTCGACATGCAGACAGTGGGGGTCAGCATTAACAAGTGTGAGGTGTAAATTCGATGTCACTTCTGAAGGACTTTTTACGGGCAATTTATGAATGACATGATGGAAAAGTAGCTTTAATTTTCTCAAAATGTCTGTAGTAAAATCCTCTGAAGCTGGACAAAGCTGGTGTGTGTGAGATCATGATACTGTTCGTGAGACCAAGTATAATTTGTATTAATAATTTTAAACATATACACACACACACGCACGCACACGCACGCACACGCACACACACACACACACACACACACACACACACCAAAGACGTAAGGGCAAAAAAAAGGGGTAAGGGGTAAAATCCAAACCCTCTTTTTGTACCTGAAAAATATCCAACACAAGAACAATATCCACCTCTTACCTCAGAATTAAAACTATCATATAGTATTGTGTGAATATATCATATTCACTTAATATATAGCCACTGGCAGTGCATATCTGTTGGTTTCTCTTTGTTTCTGTCATGTTATTTCATGTGCATTTTCATATCTTTCTGAAATGTTCACTATAAACTACAGTTCTTATTTTCAGCTGAAAGGAAGTTCTCAGTCAGCTTTGTTGTTCAATGTTTTCAATTTTCTGACTGCAGCCGGCTCGCTCCCACAAAGTTTTCAGGTCACATGAAGGAAGTCAGACAAAATTTCGAAGTTCCTAATTCATGCATTGCTTTAGGACCAGCATGCATCACGTTAAGTCAGCCCTGCACAGCGCCGCATCAAGTCGAACGCACTTATTGGTTTGGCAGGTCTGGGCATGGGCTCTGTGTCTCTGCCTGCCTCAGATGCTAATTGAACAGCCACTTAGGGGGGTAGGGGTAGAGCGGGTCGATCCCAGTCTCCAGCATGCTGAAGTGTCCTTGGACAAGACACTGAACCCCACATTGCCCTTGACGGCTGTGTCGTTCTCATAGAAAAAGTGCTGGTAGTAATCAACTGTTTTGTTTGTTAAATGCAAAAGTTTCCTGATATATATTATCATTATATGTGTTACACACTTCCATTGTTCAGTGTATGTGGTTACATCGCTGCTTTACAAATTGTTCTAGAGTAATAAATCAGATTGGGTATCAGATCCATTAGTGAGCTTGTACTGTCAACACACATAGTGTAATGAGTCTGTGCACAGGGCCTGTCCCTCTGTTTTATTAATGTGCAGCTTAACAATTGTCCTCAAACAAATTATAGTTGCTGGTGTGATGAATTATTATGTGGGTTGGTTTTATTTATAGATGCAGCATGAGTAAAAACATGGTCCTTAACTTCTGTATTTCTACATGTTCCCTTAGAGGATGTCATGTTCATTGAATAACAGTGTGATTCATAAGATGTTTTATTGCGCTGCTATCTAATCTATAACCTCACTTTGTGAACAATTTCCCTGAAAAGAAAAAGTCAGCAGGGAGCGCCATTAGTCCAACACGAGGTCGTCCATTCACATTGTTGGCATTTCATGTGCTTTACAATAGGCAGCCTTTTATATTCATAAAGTCCAAATATCATACAACCTGTTGACTGAAGCCTCATGAACCGAAGAAAAACATTTTGTGACTTGTACATCATTCGTGTTGGTAAACTAAGGGGATTAAAAAGTACCAAGATCTTAAACTTCACCCATTTACAAGAAATTCAAGCTGTCAACACTGGTTCACAGTCTGAATGATTCTTAATGCTACTGGCATTGGCAGTAAGATAGGTGCATCCTCTGCAGTATAGCAAGGATTGATAAGTGCCGGTATCCACTGTAAGAAAAAAAATGGGGATCCTCAAATCAGGGCAGATTTTTACCTCCACCAAGGAGGTTGTGTTGTGAACCCTGTCTGTTCCTGTCAGCAGAATCGCACAGTAACTACAGAACAGAGTGCCACAAAACTTGAAGAATGGGACCAGACAGAACCCATGACATTTTTCAGCACTTTCTTTGACATTGCAAGATTTTCGTTTTTGACCTATTGACAGATTTCCCGGGGGGGTTATGCATAGATCTTAAGTCATATCAAGGGGGTAAACATCTATGACTTTGTGCAAGTTAATGCTGATCTTAATAAAGACATGCATAGGGCTAGAGGATTCAGTAAGGAATCTACAGTTTAATATGAATCTTCAATAGTTTTAGATTTATGTCTAAATCAACTTGTCAGATTTGGTGCTGAATTCATGGGGGTATATGCGCCCTACTGAGTGATGGTTAAAACAACTTATTAGGCCCATGTATATTTTATGTGTTGTGTGCAGCTGGCAGCCTGCACTAGACTAAGGGCCGTGTGAACGTACAAGCAGCCCACATTGAGCGGGTACAGCCTCTGACACCATGTGCCACCCCCACCCTACCCGCCCCCACATGGAGGAGGCCTCACCTCCACCTCTCACACCAGACCCCTCGCCAAGACTCTATTTCCTGGCCCGCTCTCACAATCTGTAATCGATAGCTGCCGAAATGTCAAACACATTTGTATCTGTATCTTCCCTCAGCAGGAACTCCATCAGCTGGTTGGACTGGTGTCAAGGCTGCCAGAGCTATAATCTGTTACACCACGCATTTGATAGAAATACTGCTGACAGATTTATGTTGGGGCTGAGGGCGAATCAATAATCCGTTCACAGATATTGTCTTCAAAGCAATCTTTTCAAATCTATTTTATCTCACTTTGATTACCCAGTGCAAAATCATTCCGGCAGCGATACCTGCACTATTAATGTTCTCATCAACAGAGAAAAGCAAAACAGAAACAACAAGTGGTTCATCAAACAACTAAACAAAAATAACCTGACATGAGAACAAAATAAGAATCTTAAAATATGACACATTTAAATGCAGATTAAATTAAGGATCTTCATTACCTCCACCAAGGGGCTCATGTTTTTTTTTTTTTGTCTCTTTGTTCGATTTTCAGATTTGTTCCGATTTACACGGAATTGGGTGGATGCTTTTTTTCACTTTCTTCGACATTGCAAGATAGAGCCTTGACATTTTCAAGGATTTCCCAGGGACCAATCGATGAATCTTGATAAAAAACAAAAAGGCCTGTTCATTCACTCACTCTGTGCAATTTGGTGTGGCTTGATTGCATTTAAGGGGCCTTGGCAGAGGTATGTGCTCTACTGAGTGCCATTCTATGGACTACAGTGTCCTTTAGCTACTGTGTTCATGCAAATAGAAGAATCTATCACTAGACTCTAGTGCCTACATTGAATTTGAATAAAATGTAATAACTGGCCTAAGTGGGTAATACCTGACCAGTCACAGATACGTGTTGCTTTCAGACTTGTGGTGGGCATACATGATGCGTGGTGCTGCCGTGATAACAACAACCAATCACAGTATCCCGCTTGGGACACTGTCAGATGCAACCAGCTCTAACATCTTCTCAACAATCTCCCTCTCCACCGGACGTTTGCAAGTTTTAATAAATACTGTTAACCTACAACTATCCTGACTCAGTCTCCGTGTTCTGCTTTTGCGTTCTCTAACCAGCCGTTCCTGGCTTTCATGCTAACGTGAACACACACCAGGATAACCAACTGCCTCTGCCTCCTCTCCAGGCACCTTTTGGTGTCAAACAGGAGCTAACATTAACGTGATTTTAATTGCAAGTGCCAATGACAAAAGTTTGATTGGTATTAGCGCTGTCGCTTGAGCTTTGCTTAACGTCTGCCACACAACGCAAGCAAAGAGAGGCCACGGAACCACGATGCCCTTCAGCAACATACATGATTACATCACCTCAAGTGAATGAGCAGCCGGCCCAAATGTGTGGATTGTCCAGAGTTCAGGTCTGAAAACAGCTTCAAAGTGATACCACTCCCTTTTTGCTCAGACCCTAGAAACGTTTAAATCATCGCACAAAATATATTTCTTCGTTCTGGCTTTTAATTCAAGTTGAGGCTGAGAACTTGGTTTAATCTGTTTATGTACGATATTTTAACTTAATTTAGTATGATGTTAAATGTTTTATTGCTTGTATTTTCATTTATTCTGTTTTTTATGTATATATTTATATTCTTTTAATTTAGTTTTAAGTTTACTCAGTACTTTGGTCAATGATGGTTGTTTTAAACGCGCTATATAAATATACTTTGACTTTACTTGACTTTTGCATGCTGGATATTGCTTTGGAAGATAGATAGATATATAGATGTACTTTATTGATCCTAATTTGGGAAAGTATTGTATCACAACAGCATGTCAAGGGCATTTTCACATAGAGCAAAGAACAAAAGGCTAAATACAAGATACGACAAAAAAGACAATCGGGCAAAATCCACTGTCTGTCCACTAGGTGGTGGAGAGGGTGCTCGATGTGGTTGTCCATGATGGATAACAGTTTGTTCAGCGCCCTCCTCTCCACCACCACTTCAAAAGAGTTCAGTTTGCAGCCAATGACAGAGCCAGCCTTCTTAATCAGCTTGTTACGTCTGTTGGTGTCACCGGCTCCGATGCTGCTCCCCCACCACAGCAAAGAACAGTGCACTGGATACAACAGACTGATGAAGATTTCCAACATCTTGCTGCACCCGTTGAAAGATCTCAGCTTCCTCAGGAAATAGAGTCTGCTCATCCCTTTCTTGTACACAGCGTTGGTGTTGATTTTCCACTTGAGTCCGTTGTCGATGTGGTACTTGTAATCCTCCACTGTGACAACATCCTCTCCAAGGATACGCAGTAGTGGCTATGAAACTGTCCCTTTCCTCCTGAAGCCAGTCACCATCTCCATCGTCCTGGCAACATTCAGAAGCAGATGATTTCTACCGGCCCACTCCACACAACCGTCCACCAGCGCTCTGTACTCACCCTCCCTCCCATCACTTATACACCCAACCACTGCAGAGTCATCAGAGAACTTCTGCAAGTGGCATGACTCTGAAAGTCCGAGGTGTACAGAGTGAAGAGAAAGGGTGTGAGTACAGTACCCTGCGGAGCTCCTGCAGTGCTCACAACCACTTCGGACAGAGCACTGCCCAGCCGGACAAACTGAGGTCTGCCTGTCAGATAGTCAGTAATCCAGGAGACAGTGGATGTGTCTACCCCCATGGCTTGCAGCTTCTCCCTCATAAGAACTGGCTGGATGGTGTTGCTCCTGTCAAGGATAGATAAGGCTGTTATGTAACTTTTACGTGTTTACATCACAGCTTTGGTTGGGCTTGCTTTCAGCTTGGGGGAAGAGGAGGAGGAGGAACACAGCATTAAATTGAATTTTGGGAATCTTGGCTTCCAGTGTCACCGATCTTGGATTGTTTACAGCATTATATAAAGTTTTTAGTGTGGTTTGGGGAAAAACATGTCAGATTCCAACAGTGTGTTATTTACTTTACCCTGGAGGGCTTTGTTTCTTTGCCTCCTCGCACATGTTCTCGTAAGATTCGCATGAATAAATAAGACCTTAAGTCAATTTGTAAGAAATTGGTATGTAAACGGATGAAAGGGTACAACCACAGGCCACTTGTCAGCCATTATTCTAGCCAGACCTTGGGAGAAATAAATGATTTTGTACCCATGAAATTCACACATGGGACTCACAACCTCAGTATTTTTTTTTAAATACGGCTCTGGCCATGATGTCCATGCACCCTGTTGATGTTAAACGACACAGATTCCCTCTTCAACTGCACAGCATAAGTGAATCTTTTTTTTTCATGTTTAAACAGATACTATCTCACTTCTATTAAGTTCCCTTTGCACTTGAACGCCTTCCGCTCTTCTCAGCTGTCTTTAATGTACATTGCACTGTCAAACAACAGGCACAAAATCAATCCCTTGCTTTCTATTTGTGTGCTGCAAAACCACCCTGCTTCCAATCAATACACATTCAGGCTGGATGACAAAGGTAAGAGGTGTGTGTGTGTGTACTGAAGAGATTTTCCTTTTCCACAAATAAAAGCGTGTGTGTTCCTGCGCGTGTTCATGAGCGGTTCAGTGATTCTTGGTCTTGTTCAACAAGAAATGTATATGTTGTGAGCAGTTAAAGAAATTCAATAGATTGTAAATAAGGACACAATACACTGTAACTCCCCCCCCCCCCCCGAAATATAAAACCTGTGTGTTTGTGTGTAAAGACAAAAATCCGACTTGCGTCTCCTGTAGAGCCGTGACTCTGTTAAATCATAGTTAATCACAAACATCATATCAGTATCATTAGTGCTTAGCTCAGCTCAACAGTGTCCACGTGTCTGCAGTGACCACCTGTGGTCGGATCTCACTGCCCCTCTGCAAAAACAATGTACGTTCACAAAGACAAAAATATTATATCAGGAAATTTACACTACATTTACAGGACCAAATACAAACTCACACTTCTTACTCAAAGGTATTTTTTGGAGTTTTATTGGGCACGTGTTCAGTGTTTTGCACTATGTGTTTTTAACTTTTTCCCATAGTCTTATTCTCTTTTTAGTTTATGTAAACTGTTGGTACAGGAGGAATGGTATTTAATTTTTCATTGTACATCACTGCATGAGATGAAGAAGTCTTGAGTCTTGATTATTTTGCTTTAAGTGAGTACATTTGTATGGATGTGTCCATTGACCATATTCACTCGGCTGCCATTTTCTATTCACATCACGCTCAGGGTGGGAAGCTCAAAAGGCTGGTATGAAAAAAAATGATGTTGTACTGCTTTGATCCAGGTTTATAAGTCACATAAACACATAGAATCTGACAGTTATGATAACTGAAGGAGGAAGAAGGACACCTCTAGCAGAACCAGACTCATAGGTAAGTGAGTCCTGTCCCCCCTCATTTACTTGACTCACCTGCTGGGCCCCATCTGTCCCCATGAGATGTCCCTCCATACGTCAACTGAAACACTTCATATTGTTCGATGTCACAAAAATAACATAAGCAAAATCCTCAACTCTGAGTTAAAACACTAAGTTCAGCTCCTCACTCCTGTTGTTGAGGATCATGTGGAGCTTCTGTGAGACACAACATGTTTTCAGATAGGAGACTTACATCCTGAGGAGACTTTCTTAATCGGAGCCACTATTTCCCCGTGTCTAGACAGCTCCCTGATCAGTGTCTCGTCTCTGATGAACGGGGGGACATTAGACAAAGTGATTTTTACTGTCGGTGTGACGAGAAGCAGAACAGGTACGAACATATCGTTCACAACGATCCCGTTCGCCACCCCCGTATTCGCCTTTTCCACACTATCCACATATATGACAACGACCAGGGCGCCCTGATCGACTGCAAACACACACACATAAATCACCCTGTAATCCCCTATGTGTACACACCACCACCCTAACATCTACAAACATAAAACAATAATAATAATATAAAAGTAATAAATAATTCAACGGATAAATAATACATTGTTTTACCTACCATGTACTGCATTTGTATTCAGAAACATTATTCACCTTTTACAAAAAAACATCATATCTAAAGACATTTTTTACATCAGGAAGAGCATCATTAACTGAATCAGTCCATCACAATAAGAGTTCAGAGTGTGTTAGCTGCTGTTTCCAGCCTCTCAGCAAGAGGCTGACCACCCTGACAGACCTGATCCCCAAACGTAAGGCCAGACCTGCAGCATTGTCCTCCACACGGGCCCAGTGTGAGGATTTTGGCCTCACACAGTTTGTGAGGCAGGGCTGTCTCTGCTTCACACCGGAGCCGAGTCCCCTGAACCAATGGCTCTTTTAATAAAACGACGGAAAAAACACAACATGCCTCCACACTGCTCATGTGGTGTCATCCATGTGTCCGTAAGCCCCGACATTTATATTCAACTCGAAACGAGGTCATTTACACCGTGTTTTAAGCCTAAATGTCCTCGGATATCTTCCTCCGAGGTGCGTTCACAGACCCTTGGACACACCATTGTGTAGCTAATTCTGCTAGCTTAGCCACTTCTTTTAGGGGAGGCATGTTATATTTTTTTCCGCTGTTATATTACGTCTGAAGTCACTATTGACTTCAATTGTTTCGGATTCAGCTGCTACAAAGTTTACTTCTGAGTCTCCAGAAGTGTCTTGTGGACTCAAACACTTCATCCACCCCCAATCGGCATTGTGGTGAGTAGATAATGAATGAATTTACATGTTTCAGTGAGCTATCCCTTTAACATAGGTGACAGGCAGGGTTGTTGACCTAGTCTTTGTTTGTTAATGCATAATTCTGTTGCCAAATATCATAACAACAGCATTGCGAAATTTGATTGATAACCATTAACAGCGAGGACACTTATAGGAAAGAGACAACGCTTCTATCCACATGGGGTCTAGACAAAAACCTCTGCTTAAATGTTGGACCAGCTGTTTATGTCAATGATTTTCCGTTTTGTAGGCATTTAGACCTCAGAATCTCCTTCTTGGTTGCCAAACACTAGTTGTGTCATCAGAAAATATAGTTTCCACAAAAAAAATAAGGGGATGTTCACAAAAACCCTGGTCAGTTTGTACTGGGCTATCATAGAGAGCATCCCTGCTGCAGGCAAACTGGTGTGGTCTGGCAAACTGACCGATCAAGACAATAAACGCTTTAGGGAGACATGGGGCTCAGGGGGTAGGTGGTTCGATCCCTATTCCGCATCTTCCTTGGGCAAGATACTGAATCCCAAATAGCCCCTGACGGCTGTGCTGACTGAGATGTAAAAGGCAAAGTGCTGCACATAGATGCACTGTAGGCATGTGTAGATGGCAAAAACTATAGTGTAAAGCACTTTGAGTGGTCATCAAGACTAGAAAAGCAGTATAAATACAGACCATTACAGTCAAAATGGCATCGGAATCGGCCACAGATTCAGGACATCTTAATATCCCAGAGTAGAAGGGAGGCCCCTAATTATTTTGGAGGACACCGGCCACCAAGCAAATGGTCTGATCTCTTCACTCAGAGATTTGAGCTCGGACCAGTCAATTAAAAGTCAGTGTTTTCCCCCCAAGACGTTGAGACTACTGAACGAAATGCACGTTACATTGCTTTAATTGAACTCACCCCCATGGGTATCATGGGCACAAGTTCATTTAGCTATTTAAACATCATGGCCGCTGGATGGGAAGATGACAACTGTGTTGGCCTAAAACTAACATGGACACTTGCATGGTGCTTGGCACAGCTATGCATCGGGTGTGAGACCGAGTCCTGTGTCTCTGCTTCATGCCTACTATATTATTTAACATATGTATAAGTGCTGACTGCCAGAGGGCTTTGATATCAACTGTGCATCATGGATAATTTTCAATATTTGGACCATATTTTATCTTAGCCAAGGGAAACCACGGCACGAGCATAACAAACTCCTCACACACACATTAATTCAATAAAGTCCAGAAAAAGCCAGGGGCACTTTTATTCGTGTGTCCTGATTAAGGCATGTTCAAAGCTGCTGGGTGCCATGGAAACAGAGATGTTAAGACACACGGCTTTTTTCGCCTGCTCTTTTTAGGTTTGGACTGTATTTCCAATTTCATTCCCATAGAATGGCACCTCAATAAATGCAGGCTGCGACCAGTTCAAGGACAGGTGAGGTAATGAATCTGACTTCCCCAATAAACGTCAGCAGGACAGAACACACAGTGAGACACACAGCAGCACACTCCCTTCATTAGTCTTATCACGGCTCTTATCATGTTCATTTAGCGCGGAATCTAAAGTGACCTTCATTTGTTTGAGTTGGAGGAATTAACTGTGTCACTTTGAGGCGGTGGTTCCCACCTGGGGTAAACCTGATAAATCTGTGGGGCTCAAATGTGGCATCAAGTGATAAGAAACATAAGATATATGGGTCGCTTTTTCTGAATGTAACTCAAACTTTTTGGGATGAAATTATATAAATATGTCCCCACTTATACAGAATATGAAATATTCAAAAGTGAAGGAAATACTGCTCTCAACTTATATAGCCAAGCTGCTAATGGCCTGTGCTAAGTGTAGCCTCAGATTTCTGCTGTTGAAGATGATCCACCTCTAGGTTTGATATGTTTTTCATTCTGAGATGCTTCTTCACCACAGATAAGGGATTTTTATAAAATAATACTAGTGATGTTTTCACTAGTTTGTTTATCTAAATTGTACAAATTGTTGTTTTCTTTACCCTAGAATGGACCCTTTATATTTAAATACTCTATATTTACATCGGGAGTGGTTCCTCTCTACAGAGGACACCATGGTTTTTTTTACAGTAGCACAAACTGGACAAACTAAACACCTTCTGAGCTTGTATCACAACTCAAGGCTACCACAGGTTCTCTGTCATGTTTGGAAGGGGAGGGTGAGGTAAAGGGTATTCCGCTGCAACATCACACATCACCACTAGATGTCACTATATTATACAAACTGAACCTTTAAGTTCAGTATTTTTTCATATAAAAACTGACAATTTGTTGACTATTGCACTGCCACACTGTTACCTAAGCACAATATGTTTGGTTTTGGTTGTAGTTTATGTTTTTCTCACTTAAGGTAAGAACTTTCTCATGTAGTACAGATAATTTATTGACTATATGCACAGCCTCTTATTTTTACTTTACCTCCGTAATTCTTTTTTGCCCTGTATCTGTGTTGTAAACCACTGATTGCCTAAATTTCCTTCAGATATCCATCCATCCTTTTACTCAGCCTTATTCAGCCAGTCTGTCCGTCACTAACTATCCTGCCACAGTCAAAGTCACTGAGATCTCATTGTTTCTAACGTTTCATGTGAATATAATGTTAAGTGCAGAACATGTATCTGCATGTATCTGCCATAGACAAATAAAACTGTTATGATTGAAGCGGTGTTATTTCAGTCAAAAGGTACATTTATCTGGCTTCTTCTGGGGCAAACTGGTCAGTGAGTGGGAACCTCCTCAAGAGCTTTTCTTTCTGATTTAATTTTTTAAGCTTTCCCCATAAATTATAAATCCTCAACCGACTCCTCCAATAGCTTCCCAACCTATCCCCTTGATCTTATCTGTAAAATGAATGTTTTAATCAATTTCTCAATAAATACTTGCACATAAACGATCACAGTGAAGACAATCACACATAACATTTGAAACCACTACTGTGCCACTTTCATAGCCTGTCCATGCCTGCTATAAATGTTATTGATCACACCATTAAAGCCCACTGACTGAATTATCTGCATTTATCACATTTGGGTTAGGTTTAAAAGTCTCATTTCAAATTCCATTAATAAGTAAATTACTTCTTGTCCTATTTCTGCACTGCTACAAAGGACTTTTTTTCTATTCGTCATCTACTGCGTTATACTAGTTTTAAAGGAAGACATGCATTTTAGATGCGGAATAATTCAGATCTACATCTTCATCGAAATCAGGCCAGAATGAACCTTTGCAAGACATTCACTCCAAAAAGTTTTGCTCAGCCTCCTGAATTTTTTGTTTTATTAAGAAAACCAGTTTAGACTCTGAGAAACCAAATTTACTGAGCAGAAATAATTATGTTTGTCTGACAATATATATTTTAATTGATCAATAATGTTGTTTTATTATTATATAATACATAAATATATTCAGTCACACTTAGGTTGAAAAAGGTCTGTATTTGTATAGCGCCTTTCTGGTCTTGATGACACATTACATTTCTTTGCCATTTACCCATTTGCACACACACTCATACAGTGCATTCAAGGGCAGCACTGCTGTCAGGAGCAATGTCAGGGTCAGTATCTTGCCCAAGGACACTTCGGCATGCAGAATGGGGAAGACTGGGATCAAACCTCCGACCCTCTGGTTAGAGGAAGACTCGCTCCATCCCCTGATCCACAGACGTATTGGTCATTACAACAATTGTCTCGACAACAGCATCACAACCACACATACCTCTCATAGTCACATGTGAAGATAGGTTTAAGTGTATCCTATTACCAGCATCAGCTTTACATTCAAGAGCAGACCCTTGGAAAGGTTGCTGACTCAAGTGACATAAACAGGGTTCTCTCTGGAGACATAAATGCGTCACAGAGTTCATTTCACATTCAATGTAGTACGTCCTTATTCCTGGCGACACACTTTGATATGGAAAATCCCTGCAGTTCCCCTTTAAGTTAAAGCTGCGTGGTTGCTTTGCAGTACATCGAGCTGAAGATGTAAAAACTTGTCGATTATTGTATTATTGTAAAACTTGTAGAGCAGTTGCCCATTTACACACCCAGCAGATACATTAACAGAGCTGAGGCTGCTGATAGTGTACAGTCAGTTGTATCACATAGCAAAGTTGTCTATCTGGGCCACAAGGAAGTCATAGCAATACCGCAAGTCAACCAAAGGTCAGTTTTGTGCCGCTTTAGGTTCACATCCAGTTCACACCTTTCCAAGAGCACCGCATGTCTGCCAAAAGAGGCCCACGTTTGTTTTGGGATATTTGGGCCACATTTGTTATTTTACAAGTGGGAACCTTGAGGCTCAAATACATATTCATGATCCGTAGGGAAATGAAAAATATATAAAATAATTTCCGCAGCTTTGCCTGTCAGTTCAAATTTGTTCAAACTTGATTTTTCGGAAAAAAGTGACAGCCCTTGTATATCAAAGTGAAACATGTGTGTATCTGAAAGAAAAATGTGACAGGGAAAATACATGTATGTGCAAGGGGAGTGTTTGTACATGAGAAATCTACTGTATTTTTTAATATTTTTTTTCTAAGTTATTATTATTAAAAATATCTGAATACATACATGAGTTCCAGACGTCACTGCTGATCCAGAAGAAGCATTCGATTGCTGTTTAATAACACTAAAGAGACATGCTGGGTCCTAAAGTAACGTGCACTCTGCTCACTACTGCTGCAGGTTTACAACAGACAATTCAGTCGCCAGAAAAGCACACAACATGTAGATATGCTCTTTTGAGCTTAACAAATTGACAAACATTTGCAAACAACACGAGCCTTCACATCTTACCAACAATTTGACTCCTGCTTGAATAAAACATCTCACCACACAAAAACTATAAAGGCCCCCCCCTCATTCCACCCGCTCTATTTTACATACTTCTCTGTAACCAAAGCAATTTTTCAGTTCATGGTCCAATCTTGTAGTCAGTGGAGTGTAGCATGGACTAACATCAACACAGGATTGTGGGAATGCATAACAGGCTTTGTTACAGTTCAGAGCAGTTAGAGCCATTCTGCATGTTGTAGGAAACGGAGAGGAAGAGACTCGAGGGCTACCAAAGGAAAGATGTTAGGAAATGGAGTGTGATGATTGTTTGCTGTATTCAAAATTATTGAAATACAATTTTCTATTTACCACAGTGACCTTGCAAAAAAGAATAGCAGTCATTGGAAAACAGAATTAGAGAAGGACAGATTAAGTCCTGAGTTCAATTCTTGGAAATCGACTTATGAAAGAGTTAATTATTGCATAAAAATATGAATTTTCTTGGGAACACACAGTGGATTGTGTGAGAAAGATATACCATAGGAAAACTCATCCATTATGTAGTACACATTTACTGTCTCTAGGTGTGAGCTGCTCAACTTATTAAATCATGTAAGAGACATTTCTTAAGCATTAAGAACTTAATTACCCACTCACATGTTTTATTTCATGTTGTTGTCTTATTTGTGTTTCTTTTAAAGCTTCTTTAATTACATTTTTTCACTAACAATTGATTGATTAACTATGCATGTATGTTATTTGTGGTGAAAAAAACCAAGAGAATCGTTATCCAGCTCTGCTGCTCCCCTCAGCTACAGAACTACAGGACTATTAAGCGTCTTTTAGTTCATAGTTGGTTTTACAGCTAATAAACTCCTCTTTACAACTTTGTTTCCAGCTGCAGAACTGTATTCAAGAGGAACTGCCTGCCTGTAGCAACACACAGCAGAGAAACAAACTTGTTCGCGACAAGTTAAGCTGTGTAAGCTTATTTTTTATGAATTTGAGAGTTGAATTCAGGTTTGGTCTAAACTGAAAAATACACATTTAAAGGGCCCATATTTTACACCTTTCTGGGATTTAATTTGAGGTATTGGTCCCCCTAAGATGATATATCAGTGGTTTAAAGTCGAAAAAACTGCTGCAATGTGTATTTCCATGTCTCTCTTCTGCCTCTCTCTGGAGCTGCAGACAGAACAGGCTGTTTTCGCCTGTTTTCCGAGGGGGGGGGGATGTAAAGAAGCCTGCCACCTGAGGCATCAAGGCACCACCATCCTCACTTCAGGAGTCCGATGGCACGCTCTACAACTGAGCGCGCTCGCGTGTGTACCTCGTTGTGGCGCGTTTTGTCTGCGCTCTGAGAATTGGAAAACGGGGTGAGGACCCAGCGCCTGAGGGGATGGCCACTGTCACATGTAGGTAATAACGGAGAGTCATTATACATCAGGGTTGAATGGTAAGATTTAATACAATATGATTTTTATCAACTTACCAAGAAGCCAGGCATCACGCACTGCACCTGCCTGCAGTCTTCTCCCCACACTGCTATGTGCCAGGATAAAGGAATCATGTGTAGAGCCAGGTCATCGTGCCACCACATTCGTCAGGACCAAGTTTGAGTCGCATATCACTTGAATGTTTATTGTGTGCACGTGTTTTCTGTTTACATACACATACTCAGTCTCTGATGGGGCCCTTATAGCAATATGAGTGCAGTCAATTGCGCCAATTACATTCGGGAAACCGGACAGTGCTGCAAATTGCCTTTTAATGTTGGCCTGCTCTCCCACACTGTAAGGGAACTTGATATATCGACCACTCATTTTAATTATTCCATTTAAAAGCGCAGCCTTTACAACACTCAGGGATGGCTGATATCCCTGACAATAGAATTTAACATAATTATATTATTTGCTAAAGGGGCTTTGGTAGAAAGGATAATATTATATATTTTTAATCATATCAAACACATACCTGTCAGCTAATTCCCGGCGGTAAGAGCCGCTTGCCAAAAACCCCAGGGTGGTAAGTAATTGTTTTGGCACCGGGATGGTGGGTCGGTCTCTCTAGCACTGGACCCAGTTCAGCACATAGATCAAAAAGAGCAAAGCTCTCGGGAATCTAAATGGGCTGATCAGCCAGTCATCATAGGCCAGGAGATCTGCGTGGTCCCTGAACACCCGTTGTTCTCTAATAGAGCCAGTGCAGCCATCATGACGCACGACTCTAGGTTTACAGCAATCTGACTAATTGATCACACCTTGCTAAGTTCGTCAGTGAGCTCTATGCGCTTTGTGCGCCTGAGAGCACATTCCTGTTCACTTCAATGATTTTATACACAATATATGAAACTACAGTCCTACTTAACCATACAACTATTAATACAAAATATTCAGCAACACTGTAATGCTATTTGATTTTAGTATATGTGCATGCGTAATCTGCCTGAAGTTGTTTTATATGTTTAAGATTAAAGGGTGCTTATGTTGCACGAGCACAAAAAATGCTGTTGGTTTTAATGTTAATGATGAAGTGGATCAATAATCTGCTTCAGTTCACCACCTCACGTCAGCATCGCCATTTTCTCCAAAATGTTTGTACGCATGGGTCAGAGTTAGTATGGAAGTGCGCACATTCTAACGTCAAGTTTGTTTCTATAAATCCCAACGTTTGCGTGGGTGGGGCAGAGCCCTTAGATGTGTTGCGAGGCTGACCCCAGGCATTTCTTCTGCAAAGCCCTCCTCCTCCTCCTCCTCCTCCTTTTCTTCCACGTCAGGATCTTGTACCACGTCCTGCTGCAGAATGGCGCCTGTCTGGGAGTAGAGGTAGAGCTCATCCACCCCGATGAGCTCCCTACTGGAAGTGCAGTTTCTACATTTAGAAAGAAATACGGTTTCTACATTTGGCCTGTGAAAGTCTCAGCAGATTACAGGTTACCTGTGTACTCCCCAGATGGCCACTGTAGCAACGCAGCTTTAACCGTCGGGCGTCCTCCACTGCAGCTCTGGCGCGGTTCTCCTTCCACCTCGCTAGGCCCTCCAGCAGGTACACCTGGAAGTGGAGGGCGTTGGCAGACATGCCTGTGACGGGACAGAGGGAGGGAGGAGGACATTAGTTGCACACGCACAGAACACGCTGGCTCATTCTGACACACTCACTTGGAATGAACCTGCACAGGTGGAGGTGGAATGACTCCAGGGAAGTGGAGCCTCGGGCACAGCAGAAGATAAGGAGCTTGACAACCCCCCCTGTCTTCGCGTACAGCTCCTGGATGCAGGGGAGATTGTGACGCTGCTTGCTCCAAACCTCCTCCATCTTGGCACGATCGATGAGCTGCCATGGTGTCAGTCACCACCTAGAAGCAGTCCAGCACCTCCTGAACCAGCCGCTCCGTCTCCGCTGTGCCCCTCGTGCAGCAGCCAGCCAGCTCCCTGGATGTGGGCTCCACGTGGGCGTCCCTCCACTCCTCGGACTGCTTGGCCCCTTCCTGGCGGGCCATGTCACAGGTGATAGAGGAGTTTCAGTCCAAACTCTATTACCAGCCAAGCCGTTGCCCAAAAATAAAGTGTACACCTTCGATAGGCAACTGCAGATCTTGTGCAGAGGAGCAGGGAGAATCTTTAACCCCATCCTACGACTAAGAATGCGGTCACCAGTATCAGTCTCTCCTAACAACGACAAGACAGAGTCAACAATGTCGTGGGGCCCTGTATCCCTTAGGATTTTAATTTGGACTTTCACATCCCTTCCCACCAATGACACAGACACATCTCGAATAAAAGGAGCATGAGCTGCCAAAACATCCAGTTCACAAGTGTGAGCGGTGAGTACCTCAGAAACACAACAGTCTTTAACAGGTGCAGCAAACGCAGCAGGCCTATCATTAGTTTCCATTCTCTTCGTTTGAGCCCTTAGCCCAGCACAATCTGCCTTCCAATGTCCTTCCTCATGACAATAGTTACAGGTTTTATGAGTGTCACCATTGCCAATTGCTTTAAAGTCGGGTTTCAACCGACCAACTTTCCCTGAATGTCACAACTTCAGGCAGCTCATAGTATTTTCATTTTCTGCTATCCTGTTTTCTGCTTTTGCCATACACCAACTCTCATGTCGTTGCAGAACTCAGCCACTCCCCCCTGCTCTGCATCACCTCTTCCCACGGATTCCAATTACCTGGCCTGCCCCACCCCCAGACTCACCTGCTTTCCATCAGTCAATCAGTCACTCAATATATATATACCGGCCCATTTCCTGTGTTCTGTGCCAGAATGTCTAGTGTGTATCCCTAGCTTTCCAGCGTTGTTTCTTGTTTCTCTGCTCTGCCTGATTCCTGTTCTGAACTGCCTTCTTGGACCCTGGATTCCCTTTTTACCTGCTCCCTATTGGATTTGTTTGCCTTCGTTGACTGTCTGCCTGGTTTTGACCCCTGCTCGTTCATTAAACCTGAACTCTTGCTCCACCTAAACTGCTCAAGTGTCGTGCTATTGGGTTCTCGTTTGCCATTTTGCGTACCCTGACACTGAACGCTGCATGTCATCGGCAGAACTATTCCCTCTCCGACCAGAAACATCATAAGCTACAGAGCGCTCCCTGAACCTGCTCTTATGGAGCAATACATACTCATCAGCTGACACAGCAGCAGCATCAGCAGCAGTAGTAACTTTTTGTTCCGTGATATATGTTGCAATTCGTTCTGAAAGACTATTTTTAAACTACTTCAAAATCATTAAGTCACACAGACCATCAAAAGCAGTGACGTCAAGTGCAGTTAACCACCGCTTAAAATGAGTTGACAGGTCTCTGGAAAATCCATATATGTTTGACCATTTCTTCTTTCCCGGGGGGCCTAAACCGCTGACGATACGCCTCTGGTACAAGTTCATATGCTTTAAGCACAGTGGATTTTATTTTCTCATAGCTAGAGAAAATGATCAAGGCTCAAAGATGAATAAGCTTCCTGCGCGTTTCCGGAGAGGACACCGTGAAGGATAAGGGCGCAGTTTGCATTTAGCCAATTTCTAGCTTTAGCTACACGTTCAAACAAGAGGAAAAATGTGTCTGGGTCTCTTTCATTGAACAGTGGCAACAAGCGCAAATTATTAACATCAAAATGATACTCCGAAGACCTGGACACGTACCTGGACACGTGCCTGCCCTGATCCTCACCAGACAACAGGCCATCTCTGACCAAAGACAAACGATATTCCTCCGAGTCTATTTTGGCTTTCTCAGATTGCTGCCGGATTCTCTCCACTTCAATCTGCTTTTTAATTTCCAACTGGTGTTGCATTTTTTTATGTTCCATCTTCAACATCAAAAGTTATTTTTTGTTGTTCAAAAGTTAATCCGTGTGTCTGAAAAGGTAAAGCAGTAGAACTTGGCGAAGCATCTTCTTTATTTTCAGGCATGATTCCGAGTTCAATTCATTTTGTTCTTATAGCAGCTTTCATGCTTTCCTTTAGATGCTTATCCCCTACAACCTCCACTGAATAATGGTCAGCAATCATCTGCAACTGCTCTTTTGTACAAATGCCTCAATTCCCGACATGGAAATTATTTACAAAGACAACCTCAGCAAATGATCAACACACACCGACACAACAGACCACACAGGCACCACGACGTTACCCGTGCGCACAAAGAGGAATAATAGTCAACCTGGTTTGGAGTTTCCACACTGTCTAAAACCCAATCTGGCTAAATAACCCCCCCCCCCCCAGTCTTCATGTAGTTACTTGCGGTGGGTATTTATGCACTACTCAGTGCATAAAGGAGAGCGACTGGTAAACCAGCAAACCTCCCGAAACCATGGACATGCTCCCAAGCAAAAGCTTCAACCACGTTTGCCACAACACTAAAGTGCTCCCCAAAATCCAAATGCTCAACACAAATACAATATCGCACAACTAGGTACCAAATACCAACAGGTACAAAACCACACATTAACAAATCTTACCTAAGACTTGGCACAAACGGGAAAATGCCCGGACGAGCCCCCAATTTGTCATGGCCCGGCTCCCAGGTCATGACAAATACGGAGATGGACACAAACATAGGAAAACACAGTAACTGTCCACCACACCCGCATCTCAACAGTCATGCAGGGCCATCCCAGTACGTTGGTACTGTGATCCACTGGTGACCTGTCCAGGCTGTATCCCACCTCTCACCCAATGTCAGCTGTGATTGGAGTCAGCCCCCTGCCCCCCTAAAAATATAAAAGGTGTATATATAATGGATTGATTCATAATTAGTTATTGGCTTAAACCAAACCTGCTCTTACCACAACTCCTCAGGTCACTTAAATAGGTGACAGGACCATATTGAATTCAGTTAAAAGTACATGAAGTCGCTGAAAATGTAAGTTCTCACAGGAAAAATTCTTCCAACTGCAATCCTCCCTGTTAATCTGCTTCAACATGACGTGAACAGAGCAGATATTGAGTATATGTAGTTTCATCCCTCTGAGGCTGTTTGTGTGCTTCCAGGATTAAAGGGGGCTGACATTGATGCATAATTGGAGACCCAGGTTATATGGTGCTTCTTGCCACATAGTCTTCTGCTGAGTCTGCACCATCTAAAGTGCTCAGTGACATGACCAATTTGCAAAGTCAGTAGACCGGGGAATTATTTTGGCCTTAATCTTTCATAAGGCCATGCCAAGCTTGTGTGAGACTGATAGATGAAAAATACAACATAATAATAAAAGAGAAATGTGAGGGAAGGAGCAGGGTGTTTGACAGAGAGGTAATTATACAGGGCACAAATGACACCAGTAATCAGCTTGTTAACGCAGGGGGATTTAAAATGGTCCATGTTTGAGTTCAGAAACAGCCCTCTGACATTTTAAAACTGTGATTTGCTGGTGTGACTGAATGAGAAAGCTGGTATCAGCGGTTCTGTGTGTGCACGCAGAATTGGACAGCTATATGTTAAGGCAGATATACCCCCTACAGCAGCCTGTTCCCTCACTGTAGAGCTGCCGCACATAAGTATAGATTGTTGTATATATTCAAAGCCTCCTGGCATATTTTTTTTCCCCTTGATACAGTATATATGAATCATTCAGATGCCTCACACAGTCTGTTGTTCCCCGTGTTTGCTGGATCTCACAGCTGAGAGGCTTGAGTAATACAGGTTGGGATTTTCCAAACACCGACTGACTAATGAACATAAAGACACTCTGATTTACCACGATGAACATCTAAAGAAAAGACTGCAAGTTGTTTACAGCAACAAGCTATAGAATAGTATGGAATGAGGTTGATTGGAGAACCACGCACTGCTCATGCAATGGCGAATGAGTTTTTTCGAATCATGATGCCTCAGAGCCACACATAAAACTTTTCCTTTTGTATTTTCCTTTTTTGCCGCTTCTGCAAAGAACTATTAAATTGCTGTAAATGGTATACAGCGATTGATTTGCTGCTGGACTCTGCTATATTGGCAACACATGTTTTTCTTCCATACTGACAGACCAACAGTGTATATGATGCAACTGCAACGCCCGCACATGTCCGGACATCAGAAATCCGTTACGGACATTCTGTATGTAAAGGGTAAATCAATGCTGTCTTCAGAAAGGTCCCAGGCTCCACACATGAAGAAACACATGATTAAAAATGAAATTCTGTTTGTTTTCTGGAACAAAGTCCTTTCATGGCCCCCCACAGGGAACCCATGCTGTTCAGGGCTTTCATGTTCTGTACATATGCATTGCATGTTGTGTTTCCCCTGCACCTGAACCGTCTTTGAATTTAATTGAATGCGGAAATCTTACAGTTACACGTGTTATTGTGTACAGAGGGGGTGCTTTTTATTTACTCTCTCGGAAATACCTGTAATTACTTGTTGATGCTTTTCCACATAGAAACACTGTCGGTAAACTGTGGAATTAAAGCAATTAATTCATGATAGATAACAGTTTTCTTCTAAAGAGACATTTTAAAGAGGCACAAAGCAGTTAAAAGTTCGACTAACTACTCTACAACACTTTTTAAATGAATAAAATCATTTGCACGGTCATTCTTAAACAATTACTTTGAATACATGAGGTTGTTACAAAGAAAATATCCAGCCTTTGCCAACCACCTTTAGTCTACATAGCTAGTTTAATATATGAGGGAGAAAGACCAGCAATAAACCCTCATTATCACCACAGTTTAAATTTAACACCATGTTATTATTATCACTTGCACATTTATCCACATTGTTTTATTTGTTCAATTTTTAAATCATATTTCACAAACCCTCTGCATATCTGTTTACCGTCCTGTTTGCACTTTATGTTTCCACACTCACCACTTACATTTCTGCACTATCTGCACTGCATCCAACACCTTGACTCGCACGTGACAAATAAAACCTGAAATTACAAGAACAGTGGAACAAATGTTGATGTGACGAGTACGTGAGAAATTGATAAAATAACCATTGTGGAAACAGCACAAGTTGTCCAGGTTTGATATGTAAGTTTTGTTTTGTGTTTCTTTGCAAATGCATCACAAACAAAGAAACTGCCAGAGGAGTCAATCATGCCCTTTCTTCATTCAGGCTGATTAATTCACTCTGCTGTTCAAAAGTGAATTTGAGCTGTCGGCCGCTTTGAGGTAGAATGTTTTCTCTTGTGTTATACAATGCAGGAGTTGGCATTGTGAATCAATTTATACACCTTAAGGCCGGAGATATACTTGCTGTGTAAACATGCGTTCGCTAAACAACCAGCTGCGTCGTGAACGTAGTTGTTCATAGACTTGCTGATTTACTACGCGTGTTACCAGAGGATACCACTAGAGGGCAGAGCGGAGAAATCAGATTGTATAGAACCTCCGGATTTGCATGATGTAAACAATAAACATAGCGACACTCGAGGAGGTTACTATTTTGTTCATTCTGAGATCACGGCAGAAAAAAAAGACAGCGGGGCCATCGCAGATGGTCTGTAAGGCCCTTAAATCAAGCACGGCATGACAATGAGTATGTTTTCTCTCATTCTGCCAATGCGAGGTATTGATGATGAAAAACACCACCAGTATGTCCGCCACGAGCCAAGCCTTGTCAGCGAGCTACAAACTTGTATCAGCGACAGTTGGAACGTATAGTCAGCGAAGTAAACACGTCAGAGTCCGTGCCCCAGCCAAAGGTGGAAATTCCTTCCACAAACTATTAAAAGATACTATAGTTTCATCCTGATGGCTGTATGTGATGCAAGGTACAGGTAAATGTTACACCACTGCTATTGTTACTACACCTCAAAAGTTGTGGACATACGGGCATACGGCCGTGACACTGATGCTGGGGTGTTCTCAAGAAGTGCCTTTGGATCCCAGCTTATCCAGGGCAAGCTTCCTCTGCCACCACCATCTGCTCTACCTGGGAGTGAAGGCCTGTGCCCCCCTGTCTTTGTAGCAGATGAAGCCTTTCCACTGAAGGTCAACTTGAGGCAACCATATTCAGGCGAGTTTGCATTACACCCATACAGTTGTAACACAAATCAAGTATGACCAGTGGTGGAAGAAGTACTCAGATCTTTTTCAGTCTTACTTCAGTAAAAGTAACAATATGGCAGTGTAAAAATACTCTTTTACAAGTCAAATTCTTGCATTTAAAACCTTATTTCAGTAAAAGTACAAAAGTATAAGCATGAAAATATACTTAAAGTACCAAGTGCACAACGGCCCATTTCAGAATAATGTGTAAATTTACCTAGTTACATTCCACCACTGGTTATGGAAGGAATTGATGAATGGACAATATTATCCTGTGTGTCATATTTTTGTCATCCATTGTTAAAGCATTACCATACTTCATTTTATTAGGTTGGATATGAAAAAATGCAATCTCATCACTATTCATTATTTTTATACTAGGGACCAATCTCACTGCTGAGATGTCTACAACTACCTCCACTCCAGAGCAAGGCAGGTGGTTGAAAATTCCTTTGTCATTTTGCCTGTAAGGTGGAGAGTGTTCGGGAGGGCCATGGAGTGTTCTATCGAGACTGCACAAGACATAACAAAGGCATGCATGGCTCTACACAATCGCTTTGTGGCTTTGACCAAGTCCAGGCAGAGAGTGTAAGGTACATATGCAGCACCTTGGTGGATGAAGGGGATGTCCGGGATAATGGAGCAAGTGGTGGAGGGAGACACGGGACGCCTCACTGCTGACCGTGCAACGCGACTTGGCACTGAGGTGCGGACAGCCTTTCAGACAGACACAGGAAGGGTGGCCTTTCAGGACATTGTCCTCCAGTGAGGCACACTGCATTAGTACAGTAGTTATTGCAGTTCTGTATACATATATACAGTTGCTATTTGGGGTGTATATGTTTGGTTTTTTTTATCTCTGTGTTTGTAATTACTTTGTACACATTGGATCCCTGATCTCTTCTGGAACACTTTAGATAAAATGAAAAAGCATGATGCTGCAATAAGTCAATTACATTTTTATTTGAATTACTGTAAACATTACAGGTACAGTACAGTTCAATAAACATTTAGTACATCACTTGAGAACAAAACAGTGCTTGATTTCGTACTTGTGACCTGAAATGAGCACCTTTTCCAATAATAACTTCATATTCAATAAACATTCAGTCACCTGAGAGAACAAAAATGCATGTGCATGTATTATTTTGTAATCAAATGAACATAAATGTAGGACTCTCCCTATCACATTGTTTTTTTGAATCAGGCTGGAACAGTTAACTCAAAAGCAAGCAACAAACTAAAGAACACTATCAGTATGCAACTGTTGAAATACTGCATGGCACTTTATTAATGCTTACTAGGGCTGAATCTGACTTAGACAGTCAATGAAGCTTCTGGAAAATTGACAGGCAAAACAAACTCACAAAAAAAGAAAACTGTCAAAGAACAGTAGTACACTGCAGGAACACAAACAGTGCTGTGTGTCTATTCATAACATTGCATAAGCTGCTTAATTTCCTTCATCAGTCTCTGTGAACCAGGTGGAGGCAGCCCCTGAAGGAGCATGGTGATGTAATTTCCAAAGCTGCTGTATATATTCTGGCCTACACGCGTCTCTTCTCTGATTTCTACTAACCGCTGGAGGAGGGCAGTGTCAGCGGCATCCATCTCCTGGGCTCGCTTCTTCTTTCTTTGGACTGTAGGTTTTCTGGATGAGGTAGAGGGCTCGGTGAAGGTCTGCCGATGTCCTCTTCATTTGGCATCTAGAACCACAGTGTCAAGTTAACACCTGGCACACAATGTGATGTTGATATCTGACACGTGTACAATTTGTAGCATTTTAGCTCCTAAACTAAAAACCAGTTGTTGCTGGCGTTAACATATGAAACATTGTGATCACAGCTTAGCTACGTCATCGGTAGGTAGACACTTACCGTGTTATTTCGTGAAAAATTGGTGTCAGTGGACGGGTGAAATTGTTTCCATTTATTTTTGCAGGTTTCCACGTCTAAAATGGTACTGATCTGTCGCCAGCTATTTTGACACGTATATTTGTCACTGTGCAGCGGCAATGACACATCATACACATGCTGGTAATTGCGGTCTTGGTCAATAAGCTTGTTTTTAAAACTTTCCGCCATTGTTGACGCTGCTATTGTGCCCATCGACCCCTGACCCTGTCACATTCCATAATACTACCGCTACACTGTCCTGAGGTCCCTGATACAGGGCTGGATAGTGAAGGACATTAAAGCACCAGATGATTCAGTCATATGTGGTGGGTTAAAGAATTCTAAGTCGTTGAGCAAGTTGGATAGTTTGTTGGTTCACCTGTCAGCATCACAGAGAGCTGAGCTGATAGGGTTGATCAGGAAGTTCCGGGTACTGTTTGGTGATTACATTACATTACATTTCATTTAGCTGACGCTTTTATCCAAAGCGACTTACAATAAGTGCATTCAACCATGAGGGTACAAACCCAGAACAACAAGAATAGAGAAAGTACAATTTCTTCAAGAAAGCCAAACTACAAAGTGCTATAAGTAAGTGCCATTTAAGTGCTACTAAATTGTTAGTTTAAACTTTTATTCAAGGTATAGTCGGAGGAGGTGTTTTTTTAGTTTGCGGCGGAAGATGTGTAGACTTTCTGCTGTCCTGATGTCATTGGGGAGCTCATTCCACCATTTAGGAGCCAGGACAGCAAACAGTCGTGATTTTGTTGAGTGTTCAGCTCGCAGTGAGGGAGCAATAAGCCGAATGGCAGATAAAGAGCGGAGTGAACGGGCCGGGGTGTAACGTTTGACCATGGTGATGCACCATCACGCACGAACCTCATTCAGCATGATATTGATGTGGGAGACGCTCCTCGAATTAAGCAACGGTTCTATCGTTGTGCGGCAGATAAACGCAGGGTATTGGAGTCTGAAGTAAAGTACATGCAGGATAACGGAATTGCAGTGCCGTCATCCTCCAGTTGGGCGTCACCAAGTTTGGTGTTAGGTAAATCTGATGGGTCCCCGTGGTTTTGCAATGATTACAGAAAGGCTATTAAGGTCACCAAAGCAGATTCCTATCCGTTGCCGCAGATGTAGGATTGTATCGATCAGGTAGGTTAAGCCAAGTTCGTTAGCCGGTCTGCTACTTCTCAAAGAAGTTTAACTCTTACCGACTTAACTATTCAACTATCGAGAAGGAAGCGTTGGCCTTGGTTTGGGCCCTTCAGCACTTTGAGGTGTATGTCGGCTCTGGTGGTGGCCCTGTGGTTGTCTACACTGACCACAACCCCCTGACCTTCCTTGGTTCGTTGAGTTGTCCAAATCGTCGGTTGATGAGGTGCGCCCTGTTCCTTCAGTCCCACAGTTTGAACATTAAGCATATCAGAGGTAAGGATAACATTGTGGCAGACGCACTTTCTCGTGGTAAACATGGTCATTGCTGCCCTGGTGGGCATGAAGCTGCTTTTGAGTTGGGGGTGATGACCCCTGGTGTCCTCTTTGGTTATGATCTGTGAGTAAACTGTGTCTGTCTGTCCTGCAGGTAGCTGATTGATGTGATCTGGAGCACCTGTGGCGTTCAGTGTGTTGAGGTTCCATAAGTCCTGCCTCCCTGATCAGTCTCTCTCTGCTCCTCTCCCCAGACACTTCACGTTCTGGTTTGGTTCTGTTCTTTTAGGTTATCTTCATGTTTTCCTTACAGCCTACGACATTTGCAACCACACCCTTTACTCACGCACACCCTACACCACTGACTTTACTGACTGCCACATTTCATATGTTGACTCTAGATTTGGCATGCTAATTTGGTTTGATTTGGGTGATAAATAAAATGTACTTTAATTGGTATACTGGTCTGTCTCCCTTTTTGTTGTGGCCACATGAGCCGGGTCATGACAACCTTTAAATACCAATATGACAACTTTGAACTCCAAATTAACGCTTTGGTGATGGTGATGGTTAGCTATTCAAGCAAGTATGACTTTCAACCAGATTTTGCAAACTGAATATTTCCATTTCAGGTTAACATCACTCCATAGCAGCTGTTTGTGTGGTCAGAACTGCACTAATTTCCACCAAAAAACATTTGTTGACTAATTTACTCGATTGATAGTTGTACAGTTATTTGTATGTTATCACAGATGTGTCTGTGGAAGTCATACTACATGGTGTCAGTAATGTGCCTGGGGATGTATGATTTTGTTATCTGAAGACGGAGAGTTGGAAAAATGTGTGTGGGTGTCCATTCTGTGCAGGCATGTTTTACCTTTGTGGTATTTACAGTGCTTTGCATGCTGTCATTAAAATATCAAAGTCTTAAAGCTTTTGCACAAGTCTGTATTTTTCATTCAAAATGGAATCATGTTTAATAATACATAAAACCTCCTGGTGAATCAATCACATTTACACACCGTACGAACACATTAGTTAGCGGAACAGGTTTCAATTTCTATTCTGAAAGCTCATATATTTTGCTCATCAAGTCTGGCATATATAGGAAATATGTTGCTCATTTTGAGGTGTAGTAACAATAGCAGTGGTGTAACATTTAAGTTGCCAACAAATCTTGTCTGTTTTATGTCAGACAGCTCCATAAAAAGAATACGAGAGGTTTGACACAAAATAAATGTAAGTGGATGTTATCCTGCCATCTGGCTCCGTCTCAGAAATTGTCTTTGAGCACGAGTTTATAACAAAACAGCTTCTCCTGAATGACAACAATGCAGCCACTTTATAAACTGTTAAAACAAGCTCCCAAAACACTAGACACAAAACAGAACTCTTTACAACGTTGTAAAAACACAAAATACAGTTTACACACGTTCAAACTGTGGCTCGGGAGGTAGAGTGGTCGAACCAGAGGGTTGTGTCCTCGAGACACTGAACCCCAAATTGGCCCTGACAGTCGTGCCAACAGTGTGTGAATGGCGCAATAAAAAAGGGCTATGTATAGAAGCACTGAATGAATGTTTATGTGAATGTGGCTCATATTATAAAATGATTTGAGTGATTGATAAGACTATAAAAACATTACACTAAGTTAATTTACCATTTAATCAGAGAGCTTTATTATGCTTATGTGCTATCCTCATGCAGGCTCACTCTAATACACAGAGGTGGCATTCATCAGGTTTGTGCACATCAGTTACACACTTACATATTACACCGGAAGAGTTAGGGATGTGATAGAGTTTCCTCCACAGATCCCTTTTATATGTGAAGATAGATAATGTTGTTTTCATATTTTCTTTTAAAATGATGATGATTCTAGTGTCATGCCAAGAGAATATTAGAAAATATCGCCCAAGAAAAGCAAAGTTTGAAATTCTATTCCAGAATAAAGTGAATATAAAATGTGAGACGCTGCTTAAACAAAAGGTTCGGGTCAATTGTGTGGGCTTTCTAAACAGCTTCTCACTGTAATTCATTATTGTATTTCTTTTCAGCGTGAAACCCTAAGAAAATACAAATGAGTCTTCACAATGATGAATCAATTACAAAGTCGGTTTTATGCTCATAACACTTTGTTCAATTCTGAAAATTGACCAATCCTCCTGCAATAGCTTCTGCTTCTATTCTGGGACAAGGACTGCTTTTGAACTGTGACAAATCTGAGCAACGACTAACTGCGTTGCCTCTGTGTTTGCTCTGTCTTATCTGTGTGTCTGATGCCCTCCTCTTCTTCACCTCTCCAGTAACTCTCTCCATCTTTTAGTGTCTCATCTGTCTGTCACATTCCTTTGCTCTTTTGCTCCTCCTGTTCTCTTCCCTTCTGCACACAAAGGGACTGTGATTACATCACAAACATATCTCCTTTATTAAAGTATTCTATTCATACATTTAACCAACCAATATCAGATTATAAAATTAACCATTAATGCAGCATTCCATCACGAAGGGTCTTAACAACCATATGGGGTATTTCATGAATCAATGTTCATATAATGTGCATATAAATTGTATTAAAGCCAAAAATCTGTAATTTAACTTCATGCATCCTCTAACATCTTCTCAAAGGTCCTTCTTAATAACACAGACAGTCAGCAACCTTTTTGGTGCGCATAATGAATGAACTTTTCAGCCAACATATTCGAGAAGGGCTGGAAATGCTAAAAAATATAATAACTACTAAGCTACAAGGTTGCATATCAATATACTTACTCAGCTACTCTGTCTGGCGACATAAACACCTGTTGTCCAAACAAGGAGCGTGTCAGCTGCAGAGCTTCTACGAGGGTATATGTATGACTACTGTATTTCCTCGAACATGAGTAGGTTTGTACTCGACTAAATACCAGGACTGTATGGTCCGAAACACTGGATCTTCTGGTCCTGCAATAATAACAATAGAAACCTTGTTTAAAACAAATGAAAATGGAGTCAGTTAACCGCAATGTTAGAGTGCTTTTACTTTGAAATGGGTACAGAAAGCGTTGCAAATATTTATGTTTCTACATATTTGACAGGCAGTGAAAAAGCTCTTTCACCGCAGTTGTCTATTTTGCCATGAAGCAGGTGAGACCTGAATTATGGATTATCCGATGACACCCAGACCTTGGTAACCATGCAGTATGCATCTTACAGAATTCTGTTACCGCTACTTGATTTTGTTGTGAGAGAGCACCAATCCCTCAAATTTTTTTTTTTTTAAAAAGAAAGGAAGAAAGAAAATGCATGACAAGAAAAGAGCAGCCCAGTCCGTTAAAATCCGACTCTTGCTGTGGAATTTGTTTTCCCTTGTCAGGCAGTTGTGGCTGTCACGGTGATGAGTGGGGCCAAAGCACCGCGCCTGTATCACTCTGATGGAAAACACACAGATATAGCAAGAGAGGAAGAGCGGTGACGGGTGAAGAAGAGCGACGGAGTGGGCGAAGGAGAAAAGACAGGAGAGGGAAGACGAGCAAAACACAACGAGATCAAACAAAAACAAAATGACAAAAGGTGGAGAGGCGGAGTGACAGCCGCAATGACTGAAGGCAGAGGCAGTCTGAGTAGCAGGTTGTGAGTCTGAATGTGTAAATGCACACAGTAGTCTTCCTCAGACTGACACAGGAACTGCTCCATAGCACAACAAGAATTTCCTTCCAGCTCCCCATATCTATCGCGCAGCCTGTCAACTCACGGCACTTGTCAGATTGGCTGCATTTAGCTGTGGATGCCTTTAGCTAAAGACTTGAGGTGGCTTCAGCGTTCTTGTCAGCTCCAGAAGCTGTTGTATAGACTATTTGTTTCGGGGATGTAACATGTAGATGCTGGGATGTTTGTGATAGAGGTTGCGTTGTCACATCCGAAGCTACTGCAGGCAAATTGTGGAAGAGAGTTGTTTCTTGTTTGCACATAGACCAGGCTGTCTGCAGTCAGAGCCGAGCTGCAGCCACTCGGAGGCTGTGCTGTAGTTCACAAGTTTGACATCTTTCAAATCCAGACTTTTCTGGAAGGTTAACATTTCTGTTTGTTTTCCTGCATGTCACTGAGCAAGATATATCTACAAAACTTATTTTTGACGGGCCAAGGACAGTCTAATTAATTTAAGATAAGGATAGCAGCACAATGTGTCCATTCACACACTCAAGGTCATAACTCATCTTATTCCCATGGTCCAACGGCTACCTGTTTACAAAGTTGTGACACATTACTGCAGTACCCTTCTTCACTCAATGAACAGTTCATACACTTTAATTGCAATTAAGCAGACGTAAGGATGTTTCATGCTTTTATTAATGAAAGTTGAAATGATACGCTTGTCTTCCAATTAATGCAGCTCACATCTCCGAGAGTCTGTGTGTCGATCAAACAGACACGCCCCCAAATTACGGCTTTTTAAGCTCTAATATCTAATTATTAGGATATTTTCTCTTTGGAGACAGAGATTTCTTGGAGCCAGTTTGAGCCAGCCCCTGCTGGATCTCTGGCAGTATTACACTTTTAAGCACTTCCACATAGGCCTCATCTTTTGGAGCCGGAAGCTACGTCCACTTTTTATATACAGTCTATGAATGTAATTGATGAACTGGTGATTTTTGCCACAAATTGTACAAATGAATTCTTTCTGGTTTGCTCACCGATTCTAACTTGTGTTCCTGAGGTGTTGGGGCCAAGATGCAACTTCAGTTTTGTGCAACTTCAATACCAGAACATTTCTGCACTGTAAAAAAGTTGAGTAACCAGCTGCAAAGCTTTTTTGAGTTTCAATTTAAAGGCTTACGTGTTGTGTGAACTTAAATTTAAACGCATTTCCGGAGAAGGATAACAGTGGACATTTAGCCAAAAAACATTTGGAATGTTGAATTTGAATGTCGGGGCTAACGGAAATTTAAATCTTTTGGTGACCTATCTCTCTAAGCTAATGGTTAAATTTAATCTATACAAATATTTTCAAAATGAAGCATATGAAAATACAAGTCATAATGTGGCTGAAACAGATTAAACACATCACACATTATGTGCAGGACCATTACCTCATACCTACCATTTATGTAGTAAGTCTTTTGAGAAACAAATCCAGCAGTAAAAAACAATGATGGGTAACACTACACAACACCTGTGTAGTGAAACAAACTGACATGTGTGTATGTGTTTTCATGGTAGCAGGCTACTTTTACAAAATGTTCTTTAGAGCCTGAACACGGGCAGACCACTCTGTACCAAGGTTCATGAAATTCTTCTGAATGACCTCAAATGTGTACTTTAACCCTTTGGGGTGGTCCAGGTTGAGAGTGTAGATAAGTCCAAACAGAAGGACAAAGGTAGTAGCAAAGTAAAGTAAAGTCATCCAGAACAATCTTCTCTTCGACGACAAGGGCAATGCTTATTGTTCTGGGCGTTGAGTGAGCTCTCCCAATGTCATCTTCAACGACGATGAGTATGCCAAGTTCAACCCCCTCTGACACAAATTTCCTCAGTCTGTATCTTACAGAAAACAAACAGAGACTAAAATATACATTATTTTATTCTCTTACAGTGTTGTGGCAGTTCACACTTAAAATGAACTAGTTCAAAGTTCATTTCACGGAGATGAAAATGAACTAGTTTGCATTTGTAGTTCATTTAAAACAATTTTGAACTATGTTCACGGTTTCAAGAATTAACTATTTCACGTTCATTTGTTCCATTTTTAATGGGATGATTTAGGTGACAAACTTACGATCATGTGTTTAGGTATTAATCGATGGTGTCGGATCATGTCTGCGTGTCACTCCGCTCACTTTAATACTGAGTCCTGACTGTGCGTCACGTCTCGTGTTGTACTGAGCACAAAATGTTGACGAGTCATTTTCATGATGTTTAAATGCAGCCTCATAAAGTCTGGAGCGAATCAAACAAACACTAAGTAACTTCATGTACTGATCAGGTCTTTGTTACTACTGATGAGTGTTGATTAGTTCAAGTGAGAGCAGGGCAGAGTGGAGGAGGACACAGAGACTCCAGCTCGGTACAAACCAACTGCAGCTTCTGCTCCGATCACTGAGCGGCTGTGACCAGAGAAACTTTGTGTTTCCACTGTTCTTCAACAAAGCCACTGACCGGCTGCTTCACATGAACAAGCTCCGATCTCACTGCGTGTGTCGCTCTGAGCGAGTGAGTGGGGGCGGAGACGGCCTGTGTGTGTGTGCGCTGTCTGGGAGCACACACACACACACACACACATTTTCTCTCGCTGGAGTGAATGTCACTCACGTTCACGTCACTCAAGTTCGAGTTCATGCACAACACAGTTCTCTTAAGGTTTTTATTCCTACATTCATAACTAAACAATAACTTCTGCCCTGAGGCTGTATGCCTCCGCCTACGAGTGCAGGGACACCTTTTTCCAGACTCATGAAGTCACCTTGACCTTTGAGCAGTGAAATCGAATCAGTAAATCTTTGAGTCTAAGTCTAAGACGTTTCTTAAAGACAGATTTAAGATATATTCAAGAAGACATTTTGTGAGGCCCTCATGACCTTTAACGCAGATCTTATCAGTTAATCCATGAGTCTAAGTGAACATTTGTGCCAAATTTGAAATTATTCACCTGAGATGTTATTAAAATGTAGCTGCTCTGCAGTTTCCAGCTTCCCAGGTACAAGGCATGGGATGGCATTAGGAAATTAAGTTTAAAGGAGAGTTTCTTGACAGTATTGGCTTAAGGAAGCATATATGGTAAATAGAATTGGTCCAAGTATAGAAACTACACACACGTAGGATTCAATATTAACGTGTACAACTGAAACTGATCTGATGAAGAGGACTTAAACAACCTTAATGCGGTTGCTTTAATGCCAACTAATGGTCACACAAACCTAAATGTTCTATGATGCAGTCTAAATCTTGAATGAAAGCAAAGAGTAGAGTACAACGTACGGAATGGGATGGGGTGAAAAAGACAAGTTGATAGATAAAGAAATCATTGAGGTTAGCTTTTGAAGGTCATTGGGAGAAAACAATATGAATGTGCGCTGGGTTTTAAACCCTTTTCTAAGAGTCTTTTTCTAAGAGTGATGTTGAAAAATAAATCTGTGCTGGAAAAGATGTCTGCCATTGTTGGAGCTGTATCATTCAAGAAGCTCGTTATCTTTTCAGACTTATAGGAATAGATGAATCAGCTGTGACTCTGAGCCTGGCTTCAACGCTGAAAAGAAACCTAAGGTTGTTTTGATTTTTGATTTCCCTATTACTTAATGATGAGTAATAGACTGTTTTACCATTACAGGGGGCCTGTTCTGCCACTATCCACTATCCACGATTCCATGATGCTTGCTATGATATGCAGGTTTTGGAGTTAATAACATGGAGCTAACCTCCTTTGTTTCATGAGCTTCTTTTTTATCTACCCCACTGCTGACAAGACAATATATTTAAGTTAGTCCTCTGTTATGTTGAGGCATGGCACTGAATTAGATTTAAGGGTTCGGGTGAGACCTAAGTGCTGATTGACTCACTTTCTTAAATGCAGTTACCGAACTATGTCTACAACTATACATCTAAGAATCTTTGTGTTAATGGTGTGTCGTCCACTAATAAGAATTCAAAAGTAATAAAATAATAACAGCAAAAAACTTCACGTATACAACATTTAAAAAAGAATATCTTTGATAAAAGGAAAGACACAAAAGCAAGAAAACAATCAAAAACAAAATCATGATTCATGTAAAAACATAATCAAAAAAGTTAAACAAAAAAGGTACGATAATGGGTAAAAGCAGTACATAGACGTGACCGATAAAATGAGGCACATATAAAATGATCAAGCTAAATCAATTTGAAAGCAGACAGTGAATTTTAAAATCTAAGTTAGGGAGTTATTCAAGAAGGTTAATGGCCAAAAAGCAAAAACCCCATCCCTCATCAGCCTCAATTGTGGAAATACTAACAGTAAATCAGGAATGGATGGAAATATTGAGTTATACGAGATGAGAAGAAGATGGTTATAGTGGGTTGATAATTGAGGATTCTTTGGAAAGACTTAACTCTTCACTGGAGGGTGAGGAGGGTTTTGTTTTTATTTACACTCTGAAGGAAACCAAATGAGCCTGATAATGAGAGAAATGCAGAGTTAGTGTTAAGAGTCAACCCTAACCTTCAGGCTATCATTATCAACGTCCACATGAATATTAAAATCACCCGAAGTAATTACCTCATCTGCACGAAGGACAAAACTTGATAAAAAATTCTGATTGTGGGCCAGGAGCGTGGCGCTCTCTAACGAATAGAAGTGAGTGTAATGTTTTCCTTTGAATGAGTGATGAAGCTCAGCCGGGGCCTGGAGGAATGTGAGTATTAGTTGGGGGAATGGATTCACTCAGGTGAAAATATTCTTCATGACACAGCCCGGTTTTAATAAGACTACATACATCAGTATAATACTCTTATATTAGACAGTTTACAGATTCAGTTAAGAGATCTAATGTTTAAGAGTCCACCTTAAATCCTCTTATTTTGTTGTGCTGCCGCAGTGATGGTGTTCATTTTTTGTACAGTTTCTATTATAACTCCTCATCTGTTTACTTTTGATTTGATTAATTCATGAATTTAAGTGGTCGGGGGCAGACACAGGCTCTGTGAGGTTTTGGTTGGCTGACTGTTCTAATAGAAGCGCAGAGAAGCGTGTAGGACTGCAACTGTGACTCCTGGTCCCCTTGTCTCAACTCCAGGTTGTCATGGTTTTATTCTACTAAAAATACAAATGATGAATTTGTTTTGGGGGGGTGGGGGGTTACATTTACTGGTGCCTAACAAATTTGAGGTTTAACAGCAATGAATAAGCAGGGTCCCTCGGTGTACATGAACCTAACCAAAACCTCACCAAAGGGGTAATTGGAGCCTACATGTGGATGCTGGAGCTGGGGCCTTGTAACTTCAGGTGAGCACTGTGTGCAGGTGCGTAGGAAAGTAAAGAGCAAAGCACTGGCGTCTTGAGTTCACTGTCACCAGGTGCTACATGTAATGCCACATCCGTCCATTATCTACACATCTATATATGTTAACCTTCGAGAGTCGCAGAGAGAGTTTGAGCCAATCCCGGACCGATATTGAGCAAGAGGTGGGATACACCCTGGACATACAGATCACTGATCTCTGTATTGCTCAATAGTGAGTTTGTCATTTTGTAGTGCTGTCCAAATGTTTAGTGAAATATTTTATACCAGAGGTCTTCAACAGGGGGGTCGCGAAATTTTTGGTTGATTATACAATTTTTTATTTTTTTTTTAATTTTAATTTTCTTTTTCAACCAATTTTTTTCCCACAAATTTAAATGTCTTTAAATACACATTAACATGAATCCAACATATTGTAGTGAACGGATAAATGGAGGCAGAAGACCGTATCTTTCAGACTTTCAGACACACTGCAGCTCCTATACCTTACACATGTTTAAAATAAAAACATGAATATATGAACCTGTGTATTATTTGAATAGCTTAGTATTGAATGCACAATAACAGGGTAGCTATGTTTATACATGGCACTAGGCCCAGTTTAATATAAAACACAATTTTATACAATATATATATATAGTAGGGGGTCCCTGCTCCATCTCTCCATCAGTTTGGGGGTCCTTGGCCTGAAAAACGTTGAAGACCCCTGTTTTATACCATATACTAGTGGACTCATTGTGTCCCACGATGCATTGTGAAAAGTAGTACAACCGATTGGTCACTAACTGAGCAATGAGGAGAGAGAAGGCAGCAGGAAGAGCCCGACCTGTCGTACAAATGAGCAGCGCAACCCAACACAATATTTATTTCATTTCGACATTTAAAGTTGTTGTACGTCATAATCCTAGAACAGTTACGAAATTACATATATTGTCTTCTGGCCTACGTAGAAGTCACCACATAGAGAAGCAGGGTTCGTGAATGAGTGGAGGGTTTTCGGACACAGCAGACACAAAAAAACGTTCCCACTTACAGCTAATTCAGACAGAACCTCAATCTGCACGTTTGGACTGTGAGATGAAGTACCTGCAAAAAACACTCGCAGACGTGGGGAGAACATTCAAATTGCACATAGAAAGCCCCTCTGCCACATTTAGTGGCAAATTATGAAAATACATCTAAATACTAAAATATAATCTTACCATCACTGAGATCATAGTTTTCATTATTCTGATATTTGTTATGAACTTTAACTTAAGCTCCTGACCTGAATAATTACACTGCACTGCTGTCATCTGATTGGCTTATTCAATAATTACATGGATGTGCAGGTTTGCGGGTGTGTATCAGTACTATATATTGACAAATCAACACTTTTTCACACTGAGAAAATGTTTTTAAAAGCAAACAAACCAAAGGCAATGCATGCATTTATTTGAAGTCGCCTGTGTTCGGCACTGCACCATCATTATAGCTGCTTTTACATTTGGCTCCAGTGGACTGCATGCAGCAGGAGACAGGAGGTGCTTCACTGAGATCCATGTTTTATTTACTGGACTGTGGCCACTTGGCAGCAAACATGTGTTCCTTAGAAAGCCTGGTCCTGTTGAAAGGCCTCGCACTTTGCTGCTGGGAAGATGTAAGCTGTGAAATCCCATATGTGAAAGGAACTTACATTTAGGTGCTAAAGCCTATTTCTGTATACAATTTAGTTAACAGAGTGAGGGTGCACTGTGTGGGTGTGTGTGTGTGTGTGTGTGTGTGTGTGTGTGTGTTTCATTTAATGTGTTAAAGTGATATGGCTTTTTGGCTGTAAACATTTATGTAAACTAGAATACACATTAAAGTGTGCAGAACAACAAAACACTCACATCGCGGTTGTTTTTATAAAACAGAATGGGCTGTTTTAAATGGTTTGATTTGTAGAGTTAACACCGCATCCCCTTCAATCCCACACACTAGACCTTTAATATCGTTCTTTCCTTCCACTATAAGGATCTTCCCTCACTCTGTTAGCTCAGTGACATCTGATGATACCATGAAGCCTGACAGCCATGTATTATTGAACTTGAAAAGGATGTGTTCAATTGTGTATTAGAGCAGCTCGCAGCTCTCAGCTCCCCCCCCCCCCCCCCCCCCCCCCCCCCCCCCCCACCCTTCATTGACAAAAGTGTAAAAGCTGTGTGTCACCTGAGGGACTTGGGTGAAAACAGAAATGTGAAAAATGCAGGGAACTACTGGAACTGGAATGTCTCTGCCCAGCAGAGCCTGGGCCAGAGGGCTGGCCCGGGGGGGACAGGCCCCTTATAGATGCATTTAAACAGGCCCACTGGGAATAGGACCAGGGGCCCCCAGGAGATACAAAATGAAAGCAAAAAACACAAAACAGAGAAACACATGGTCTTTAACTCATTTTAGAAGTTAGACATGTCACCACTGTCTAACTGTGCCTCAGTCTGCTTACATCCTTGTCAGATTGATCGTGCGTTCATGTGGAGTCAAAAAAATCAATAAAATAAAATCGGCCAGTTAGTTTCAGACTGGGAAATCAGTTCGGAAAGTCATCAAAAATGTGGGTACATGAGTTGCTGGTGTCATCACTTATAAACCAATGACTATAATGTTATGATAAGCTCTAAATCGGAGCTTCTTATAAAAATCATATTTATTAAGCTATTATTATTATTATTATTATTATCATCATCATTATTACTCCTAACCTTGTCTTTGTGCAGCAACAGCTCAGGTTGTCTACAGCAGAGTGAGTGGAATGGATCACTATTTCCTTCAGGTATGCTTGTTTCACTCAGGACCCTGGGTAATGATAGGTCAGTCAACGTCAGAGGAGACCAATGAACAGGAATGACTTGGCCGCTCAGGTGGAAACCAATCCGGCTGTTAGCACCTGGAGAGAAAACAGAGGAGGGAGTAAGAATAAGAAAAGAAAAAAACAGGCGGAAGATTAATACACCAGCACTTTGCCTGCCACATAACACTGTGATACAAAGGTGCTGGAGCTGTGTATAGTGTGTGTGTGTGTGTGTGTGTGTGTTTCAAATCAACTGTTCTTTTAGCGTACAGGGTGTCAATGGGAAATTACCATGTGGTGTGGATCAGACAATGGAACACCTTATACAATATTACGCGCATATTAATATGCAGCAAGCAATAATTGGACATGTCGTCACTGATGTGTAGATCAGCCATCAGCTCTCTCAAAACTCATCCACTGGACCTTTACAACACCAACTGTGCAATGACGTCTGATAAATGTCTTTAAGTTATTTCATTTGAGTCAGAGGCAACGTAGCTAAACATGACAAGTCTGCAAGTATGAAGCTAGATGAAGTTAGATAGGGTTAAAAGGTTGGTGGCGCTGATTGTTCTGTGTCATTAATCCATAGGGGGACACAGTGAGATAATGTAATTAAAAGAGGGGCAGTCAATCCTCAGATCATGGAAAGCCATGTCGACAGTTATGTTGATTGTATGTATTGATTCGGGGAAAGCCTCCATCTCTTCTCATGTGCTGCTATTGTCTGCTGCCATTTTTGATCACTTCATTGGAAGCTTGAGAAATGGTCAAGTATGCAATTGGTCTCATTCGTTTTTTGAGACTTTAATTCTCTCATGCAAAGTCTGAAAATACCAATAAAATAATAAAAATAGGTGCATGATGAACTAAGATACTAATTTTATAAGAAACCTCACCATGCACTGTTCATTATTTTCACAGTGAAATGCTCAGAGTTGTAGACTTTTAGTGAAATGTTTGCTGTGGAGAACAACCACACCCACTGAACCAATTTCATGAGACGAGGCGTACTTGTGACAAACAGTTAAATAAAAAAGAAAATGGAGCAAAGAGACCAACTCTGTATAGTAGACAGCGTGCACCAATTTCCCAGATAAAAAAAAGGATTGGAGGAACATCTAGGTCAAATGAACGCTCGTGGTTCCCAAAAGAGTTTTCAACACAATATGTATTGAAGTACAGGAGGAGCAATGGGGAAAGTAGGATGAGAAAGAAAAGTGGCAATTGCAAATCTTTTTTTTTTTACTTGTTTACTTCTTTACACAGTTACTCTGTCACTGTGCACCTCATACAAATCATGTCTTCTAGTGGAGTCAGTGGCTGACGGAGATATGACATGTCATCTCTGCTCTTAGTCAAGGCTCCCAGTGTGCCGAGATGCACTCTCTGAATTCACAGCAGGAATTTCCGGCACAGGAAATGTCAAGGTTAAACACTTGGTATGGCAGGATAATGGTATGACCTCCTGAAAGGCTTGATTCCGACATATCCTTTCAGTAATGTCTCATGTGATTTTTTTAAATTTTTTATTTAATCCTAACCTTTTCATTTGAGCTATCACGACAGCTTGGGTCCAGTTATGATGCTACACATGGCAAGTCTCTGTGGGACTTTGATCTATAATGTTTTCAGACAATCTAAACCTGTCCTATCCTGAAAATACTTCTAAATGGGCAAATTACCTGTGGGAGTACATTGGTGTTGTTTCATATTCACACTACATTGGACTGATTTCAAACATTTTTGTCCCATATTAATCATTTAGACCCAAAAAGATGGGAAGAATATGGCCCAGGTTTAAAAATACTGGGATTTCCCTCTTTGATTGGCAACACAAACCAACAGGGACATTAGTGAAAGATCTTCAAAAGGTTGTGCTGAATGAAAGGCAATGGGATGTTTAAATAAAGGGTTTATCTAAAGGGGAAAAAATCATGCACTGTGAATTTGATGCCCATGTGCTAAGTATTGATGCTTTAAGACATAATAGCGGCATGATTCTTGGGGTGGCAGTGTTGGCCAGTCCACCACTTTGGATTGAAAGGATAGCAAAATACAAACATACTGATTGTATTTATGGTCACCAAAGGACACATCCTACTGACTGTTCCCTTAGGGCTGTGCTGGCAGTGTGTGAGTGATGTGTGATAGATGAAATGCTGCACTGTGTGAATGGGTAAATGGCAAAGCTATATTGTAAATCACTGTGAGTGGTCATCAAGACGAGAAAACAGACAGGAGCCGTCTCAGAGAGGCTAAAAAGCAGAGCTGCAGTAGAGGACAGTAAGTGGAAAGGAAGAACCAGCTGCATCGGAAATTCACATGCATGTCTTTATGCTAAATTTAAAATAACAATGAAATACTGCACCAACAATGTGATGCAGCAATGCTCCAACAATGTGCCTGACCTCGCCTCATATTAAGACCAATGGGCGCTCAGATGGGCGCAATTGCATTATGGCCACCAGACAGGAAAATGATAATTGCATCAGGCTGAAAGTTGCACTTGCATCCCACTTGGTGACACTTTGCACTGCTCTGCGCTGGGTCTCAAATAGGGCCGTTTGTCTTGTTTGTCAGAGATTATAAATCTTGGCCTAATGGTGGTGCTACAGGAACAGCAAAGAGGTCACAGGAAACTTCACAAACAAAAGATACAAATACAGCCACTTAGATAGGCTGAAAAGAGAAACAGCAGCTCATGTGAGGAGATCTACACAATCCACACAGTCAGTCAACTCTGTGTGGAAGTTGTACTGGAAATGTATTTGGGTGGTGGGTGGTTGTACAAAGCACAACTGTCGCGGTTCTGCCGTGACTCTGGGTTTTATGTTTGTTTGTCCTTTGTGTTTGCCTTGTGTTTTACCTCTTTACTTCTCGCGTGTGTGTGTGTGTGTGTGTGTGTGTGTGTGTGTGTGTGTGTGTGTGTGTGTGTGTGTGTGTGTGTGTGTGTGTGTCCTGGGCGTGGCGATGACTCCTCATTCATCCTCATCCATCTCTCTACATTAGCTTCAGCGTCCCAGTCCTTCGTCAGATCGTTCCATCAACCAATGTGGTAACTTCAGTTCAGGCCATTCGACCTTTTGTGTCTATGGGTATTTGTAACTCTAGTTTCCTTGTGCCTCTGCCTGTTCGTCCGGCTCCGCTCCTGTTCACTCTTCAGCCTGCATGTTACCCCAGAGGACGCCATCTCCATTACTCACCACCCAGTCATCGCCTCACCATTTCCAGCAGTATTTTTTTGGACTGTACTAAATAAACCTTTTTCTCAGTGTATTTTTTTTTCTGATTTTGGTTCCAGCCAAAACAAACGTATAACGGGTTCAAATCCACAGACAGGGTTCAAATCCACAGTCCTGCAGCAAAAACACTGGTCAGGGAAATCTTTTTTTTCATTTTGGCACAAAATAATACTCTCTTTTCTCATTTCAGCATCAACATATTTGCGACTTGCCAAATACATAAAATTACCACATAAATTAGGCGGTAGTAGTAGGTTGTAAACTTTTTTTTTTCCCTTCAAAGCATATTTGACATTTTGAAGAGATTGAATCACAGCTCAGTCTTGAGTGACAATACAACACTGAAAACACGACCAGACTAACTTGCATTTGCATTACTCCAAATTCAGATAGACTTTACCACGTCCAACTGTATTTTACCTCATGTCGTACGAGTTTGTTCTGAACTTGGAAAATCTGCCTTTTTGTTTTAGTGCTCCTGACACGTGGCACAAAATACAGCACATCGTTAAAGTAGTACACTTATCAAGTACACTTTTTTAGAAATTTAATCTCGAAACTTCCACATCATTGTTTTATTTAACGGTATTTTTATTTTACATTTTGGGTCTAATTATTTTTACTGTAATGTCAACTCATGAAAGCAATATCTCAATCTTTAGGGGAATTTCCTCAAATTTGGTAGAAACATTCAGTTGGACTCAAGGACTGACCTGAATAGAATGTGGTGGTCAAAGGTCACCGGTGACCTCTCAAACAGGTTTTCCCTTGTGAATTGTAAAACCTCAGGAACATCTCAAGGGAATTCTTTCAAATTGGCACTCACGTTCACCTGGACTCACTGATTGACTGATTTTATTTGGGTGGTCAAAGGTCAGGTCACAGTGGCCTCAAAATTCATGTTGTTGGCCTCTCGAATGTGATCTCAAGACTGCTTGAGGGAATTACTTCAACTTTTGATCAGTTGTCACTAAGATAATCTGATTACATTTAGTGGTGAAAGGGTCTCAGTGACCTTTATATAATGCTGGAAAAAAAAAAAAAAATTGTTCAGGGAAACCGCACTGGTTGGTGTAGGCATACAACCGCAGTGTGGTAAATCTAGTTCTGTCTCTATAAATTTAGCTCGATCATTGTAAATGAGGGTCGCCCCTCAATAATTTCTCAGCAATGAAAGTTGCATTAAACAAGAAAACTTAAACTTCACTGTGGAAGCTCAAATGTCTGGCACTATACAGGTATAATATCATAGACCTTACTAACATTCAGAACACAAGGTGCACAAACTAACAATTGTAGTGGCATAAACCCTTCATCATCAATTCTTCATCAAATTTTTACCTTGGTACCCAGAACTAAAATAGTTTGTCCCAGCTCATAAATCTATGAATATGCCAATTAAACTACAATTAATAAAGTTGATAGCTCATTGTTACTTTTATAGAAGTTAAACAAATAATCTCACATATCAACATTGTTTTATGGATTATGGACCACATGTTGGTGTCTGATCTGAAGTCGCTGCCCAACGCCACCTATGAGCGAAAACATTCAGAAATAGCAGAAATATTACTACATTCTTATCTAAAAATGATCAAGTATTTTGGTATGAAACCAGCATGAAATTAATTTAAACATTTATTAAAATCATAAAATCATCTGACATACATAACTAATATACAGATGATATAATGTTCATTCACACATTGCAAAAATAATAATTTCCAAGCCAGCAAACTCCCCCAACTACATTTGTTTTTACAATACCTGTGGGATACTGCAACATACATTGTTGGTGAGTCTGTAGATGGAAAATAAGCTCTTTGGAATGTAATAACCCAATTTAAACTGGAATACAGGTCTGTATGGCAAAAATGACAACCGTACACAAACCCTTTACTGTCTAGTTAGATTTTAATAATTAGTTTAAAAATTAAACTGTACAAACAATTTACACGTCAAACCTTCATCCTGGAGCAGGATGGCAACTTTGTTATTCTTAGCCATGATAATTCACTGAGCTGTTTACTGGGATCTCAAAGACACACAACCTTGTGCTGGTAGACTCCCACTGCCATCAAAGGAAGTCTCTCCGGGAGGCTGGGAATGCTTGTTCCTGTCTGAGAAAACACAACTGTATCAAATAGGGCTGGCACTGTGTCAGTAGTTATCTCATTTGTGTTTTCATAGAACGGGTTTTTGATAACACACAGTTGTCTTAATTCATGATAGCAAAATATGCAGTATTTAAGAATCGCATGTGTACATTGTTATACTGTATCTGTATCATCCCCTTACCATGCAGTCCAGTATGATGAACATCAGTTGGGTTATTTAACATGTGATATTCCATATTAAAGCAAATATTGTGATGTAATATTGAAAAGGGCTTTAATATTGTTGCATTTATTTCCATATCATCCAACCCTGATGTCAAAGCAAAGGCCACATCAACAAGACAAGAAAGAGAACATTCATAGACAAGAGCAGCTTTCCTACAGATGTAAGATAAGGCCAATTTCACACTGCAAACTGCTCCATCCTTTGGCCCTCCCTTACGTAGTAGGAGGTAATCATAAATACACATCGGACATTTGCAATAAACCAAATAGCCTGAAAATCCACTAAGCTATGAAAATATTAATTGTGGATAGACCTCCTGCCTTACATGTGCATTAGAAGATGCAACTGCACGTACCAAAGCTTTATGTAATACATTCAAGATTCAACTGTGAGGTAAAACAAACAATCTGCAGTCTGGTTAAATGTAAATGCGTGCAATCAGCAGCAGCAATCAGACGTCAACATCCACATGCCAGTGACGACAGATCAATGAATGGGCCACCAGAGCAGAGCAGTGGAAATACAGGCCGCCACATATGGGCTAGCAGTAGCAAGGTCAATGTAAGGTCAACAGAAACAGAACCAGGGAAAATATGAATAATTAATGATAAGTTTCAGGACCTGGCCTGTGTATCAGTCAATTTCTGCTGTCAACAGCATTTTAAAGCCTAATGGCGTATCTGTGTGTTTTCCTTGGAGGGGCAAGACAATGCAGTCCTGAGGACATTAGTAGGATTTCACGTGAAAGAACGTGGTCAGATGGCTCGTGATTCATTTAGCTTTCTGGACCAGCCGCTTCTTCCAGAGGGAGCTCAGGTCTGTCAGCTGGACTGCAATGATCTTGGAGCAGACTTTCACAATTTATCTATGTCAAATTATATAGTTTTCTTTGCAGTGATAATGAGGGGGAAAACTCTGGTATTCCCAGGATGGGGGGGGGGTCTGGACCCACCGTGAAATCCGCCCCAGCTGTTTCCAGGTGCAAGCACTGGTTATTTTCCAGACGCCGTCGTGCTGTATCCCTCGCTGTTATTATGGATCTCAGATGGTGGAATAGATTTAATATGATGTGAACCAAAGTTTGTCTTGTGAGGGCGTGTGCTGACGTTAGCTAGTTAGACTTAGCTGGGCAGCACCAAAGTAATAACTGTGTGAAGACTGAAGCGAGTTGAATGAATGTGTGCTCCTGCTCAGCTGGAAAAGTTACTGTTTTGCTTGTGACCTGAAGGTTTGGACCCGCATCTGATGGTATGATACTCACATTCACACTTAAACAGATTACAGAGGGCATTAAGATCAACAGAGTTTGTTCAACCTCGGGGGGGTTCGGAGCTAAAATGCCCACCACATGTTTTATTTATTAGATTATTCTCTTATGGTTACATACATTACATAAAAATGTTGCTATTTACGAAATCATTTTCATTCAAAGTACATCACTGAGCAGATAAATATGGGAAAAAAAGGGTTGCTCTGTGGAACTTCTTTAATTAATTGTATCTATATTCTTGTACATGAACTCAGTTTAGCAACATTCATCTGCAGTTTGCTGGAGGTGGAGCTTGGTCTATAAAATATAATGGGTTTTTTTCTGTTTCCCACCTAAACACACTTCTGTTACTATGTTATTCAAGACAACCAGAAACATTTTCTCTTTATATTTATGTTAACAGCGAATATAACTGGGCTGAACGACACCAGGTCACAGAGTGATATGGAGGAAGTGTCACTTGGGATCAAGGCAATTAGACGGGCTGCGAAGACACTGATGCAGGGGACTTTGAAATCTGCATTATTAAAAGACGTATTCATACTCATTACTCACACATACCTTTTAAAAGATCTGCAGTGATTAAATTGGGACGATCAAACTGGCTAATTAAAACAGAAGCAGTTGAAGTGTTAAAAAAAAAAAAAAAAAAAAAGGTCCGGACAGCTGCATATCCCTGAGGATTCGAACACTTGGGAACCATGATGAGAAGGCAAGAAAAAACAGCCAGGCTTGATGTCTGGCACCATATTTACCTCCCACAACCATTAATAAAACCTTTCTCAAATCTGCTTCTTTCCCAGCTCGGCACCAATTACTTTCTCTGCCGCGATCAAAGCAAGTGGAGCTGCTGCTGTAGCATCTGATATGAACTCAGCTGAGGAATTACCCATGATAGGACAAAGATCTGCCCACGTAAAAGATTAGGGTCAGTTGTGCAGAATGAATATATGAATATAACAGGGTGCAGACCATTAGACAACGCAGTTTAGTGCTGCAAACAAGCTCGGAGAGCTGCTGTTAATCGCTGGTTCATTGGCTACATTGACTCCCTAAGGCCAAATAATGGGATGAAACTTAATTATTCTGTTTAAACATATTGTCATGGAAAGACAATACAGTGGCCTTTGCTGGGTGGAGATCTACAGTATTTAACTCTAAAAGCTGCAAAGGACGTTTTTCTTTTTTCTTCTGGCTCTATGTGGGTGATTGTGTTTCAAAGAGCTATGATACATGTAGAAATCTGTCTGACTGCTTCTTTTCTCTGCACGTTATAATTCTCTGTTAAATTACAATTGTGTTGTTAACTTGACATCATCTGTTAAGACAGACATGATCTCCAGAGGATGTCAGAAGAATTGGGTCTGGAATTTCTGGCTCTTATCACCGTAACCTCTCTTGGCATCTTTGTCGGTGTGGATCCCGAGTGTGGAACCTTTTTACATCCTGAGAGATTTGTGTTATTTTTGTATTTTTCATTTTTGCATCTGTCGTGGGGGTGAATAACGCCCCCTCCATTCGCTGGCAGTGAGTCCTCGAGGATCTCCTGCTGTGTTCTCACATGAGCGCTTTGTTCTTTGTTATCTGCACTCTGGAGAAAGTCCGGAGCGTCTCACTCAAAAGCTCCTCCAAAGAATTTCAGACTATCTGGACTTGAGTGCATGTCTTACAGCAGCTGCGGTGGAGACTGGCAGACACTGAGGATCAGGCCGGAAAACGAACGGAAGATAAGTGAAGCAAATGGCAGGAGAAGTTGGAAAGGTTAGATAAGCACAGGTCAGGTCAGTAAAAGGCACAGCACAACAATCAAAAACTAAAGCAAAGAACTATGTGGTGGCTGTATGTACTATGTACTAAGTAACTCTGCTTGTTTCATTGTTTAAATCCGTTGTCGCTCACTTCCAGTGTGAGTGCGTTTCCGTTGTGCGGCTTTGGTATATGTGTTTTGGCTTTTGCTGCTGTGTTGTTACTTTTGCATTCATGCCGTGGCATTGTTTTTCCGTGTTTGTGCTTGTCCAGGTGCAAACCTCTGGGCCCATCAGATATGGTCTAATAACGAATTTACCTCTGGGGCAAAGGCCAATATTTTGGGGCCTCAAGTGTAGACTGCGGATACACAGGCAAAGACTTTGTATTCCCTTCACCGTGAACTGTTTACAGGCCCATGAGTCCACACAAGTCCAAACATTTCTCAACAAAATACACCAACACAGGTAGTTTTTGAATGTGCTTTTAGGCTCAGATGACATTTTGGCTAACCTATATAAACATCTATCTTCATATTCACCTTTTTTGCTACCCACACAGACTGCGGGCAACAGACACCCACTCAAACATGATTAGAGACGGACACCAGAAGGCTTCAGACCCGAAAATCTTGTCCCTTACCTATTGTCCTTAAACAGATTCTACATGTGAATATGCAGAATCTGTTTAAGGAGATTAACGCAGGCCAAGCAGCCAGCCCCTTGACTTGACGTGCACATTCTGGTCAGGCACTACACTTTTACTTCTGAATAACACCCTTCGACTTCCAGCTGTGGCAGTCTGTAGCTACTGACAACACAAAGCCAGAGGTTCAGTGGCAAAAAGACCCACTGAGGAGAAAGCCACTTGTCCCTGCCAGGCTGAATCATTCCTTAGGTTTGATAACAGGGGCTGGCAGTACATTATGCAGAGTGAACATCAAACTCCAATAATAAGAAAGAGGTGCGGATGATATTGTTGTGTTGGTGAGAATATTGTTTTTTATCTGTCAACATCAAGCTCTGCTTCATTGCCTTCGGTATAACAGGAGGATTTATATTTTGATAGTCCCCCACCCTTTCAGACAGCTTGTTATTTATTAACCGGGCAGCAGTCTGTTATCTGGTCAATTACTGAATACGTTTTTGAATACTTAAGCCCCTCTGACTATTGACCTAAATATCACTCTCAACATTCACCATCCGTGAAAAGCCTGCAAATTCATCTCTCTGACTGTGTCTTCATTAAAATTCCACACCTGTCCCTGCAGTGCTCCCTGCAGTTTTCACCTAAAAAAATCAGGGAAGAGCATCCAGGGGGGAATTTTATTTTCCAGCACACACCCCTCCTCATACGCAGTGTCACCTCACTGGCAGGGAACAGAGAAAACAAGTGAGCGGCTCAGGTAGTGGAGCACTGCTGCATTCCTCGTCCAAACTACAACCTGGGTTTCCACACACGGTGAGATCTTCTCTCAGACTGTGGGAACAGTGAGGACGTTGTTAGAGTGAGGAGGACAGCTCCACCTATAACCTGACCACAGTTAATAATATTGTCCGTGGAATACATTTCATTGGTGCAATTCATTTTAATGTTAACGGGAATGTAGAACCACATCAACAAATGAAGACAATTAGGATGCATTGAAAGTGATTATAAAGTAAATCAATTAAGCCTCATTCTTGTTTGTATTTAAGTGAATGTGATGAAAGATATTTTATAAGACGTCGCATTAGCATTTTGGACCTTAACAAAAAAAAACTCCCTTTGTTTTCCAACCAAAAAGTTGTGTAGCCCTATGAAAGTGGCACCTTAACACACAATTGAAAGCTGTGTGTGTGTGCTGGTGAAATTGATCTGCTGCTGCTCTCATTGTCTCTGTCCGAGCTGTCAGAGTGAGACGCTTTGTTATAACTTTAAAAAATATGTATTTCAAACTAAATGAATGGCTATATCCTCTCTCTGGTAGCCTTGAGCTGGCATGCAATTCAGTAAGTAGTTACCATACTTCAGTCAGACAACTCACTTTCAAACGTTTATTGCAGCAGTAGAACAGGTTTAGTGTTTGGCGTCTAGGCTCCAACTTAATCACTCCCCCATATGATTACACAGATATGATGGGAGTGATGAGCAAATACTTGTAACCCCCCCCTGTCGGAGCCTACAGGTGGATGCTGGGGTGGTGGAGGGGCTGAAGCAACTGGTAGCAATACTGCAGCAGCAGCGCGAGCAAAGGGGGTGATGGGAACTTTCTCTCTGCTTAAATAGACCACCTGATAAGGTGGGTGTGTATTACAGGTGGTTGTGGAGAGTGAGGTATGTCACATGATGTATGTCACATGATTGGAGCAGCGCAGCCGGAGTTGGCTGCCTGAACTAGCTCGCGGGGTTCGCTTCATTCGTGGTGTACTGTGCTCAAATAAAGTGTAGTCGCTGTTTATCTGGTTTAGAAGCGTGGTGCTGAGCAGGTGACGGCTGTTACAGAGTTTGGAAGATGTCACAGAAAAGGAAAAGGGGCGAAAATTTGCATGTCAATCTTTGTATAGTGCTTCCATCACAGCTGGTAGGAGACTACTGCAGAGTCAATCGATACGATGAAATACACTCTGAAGTTTCCAAGAGACTTTTGTTGGAAGACCTTTTTGACGGTTTTACAGGTTTTCACATGCACCAATATGCACGAGCTGCCCTGCAGAGGGAGATGACACGTCTTAAATTCTTACCAATGTCCAAAAATGATGCCAAAATATCCTGGATACTGGTGCACTTTCGCTTCTGACTTCATTTCAATCAGGAGGGACTCATAAAGAAACGAATGAGAGAGTAAATTGGAATAAAAGATTGTTGAAAATGATTGTAAAATAGACCCAGGCAGGAAGTAGAACCCAGGGAGCCGTCTTACAAGATCGCAGCTCCTGATTTGAAGGAGGCTTCCCCCCTGAGCCCAGACACTGGTGGTGATGATGAGGGATGAAACATGGAGTTGGAACGTCTATGATTGGCTTCTGGATGATGCTTAGAGCACATGACCAGGAATCCAGGATTGAGGTGGTGCAGGGGTGGACGTGGGTTGATCAGTATTGCCATGCTGGTGGAACTGTAGAGGGGGAACTGTGCATGTACGTGTGCAAGTGACTTAGGCGGCTTGCACGACGAGATAGTCTTCCTGACTGAATTTTCGTTAAGCTTCGTTTGGAGCCAGAGTCTGTGACTAGTGATCCTGGTGGGGAGATGGGATATAAAGGTTCCCAATGATGCACCTAATCCACCATTAATATGTCACTGTTTTGTATAAAAAAAAACTAACCTGTAAAATTAATATTTGGACATAAATCAGTATGATAAGATCTGACTGAAATGACAGAACCTATCATTAGAAAAACATTTGTTTAACGTGTACCTTGACTTTTCAGTTTGGCCCATGTCCCATCTGCTAACATAGAGGAGGCGGGGTTTATGACATGAACTGCAGCCAGCCACCAGGAGGCGAAACAGATGATCTGGCCTCACTTTTGGAGCTGTAATGATGTCAATCTTTATTTCCAGTATCTTATATGAAAAGTAGTTGTTGGCTTCTTTATTAATATTTAAAATTGTGTACCCATAAACTAATTGATACATACAGATCCAAACATCTCTCCGTCGTAACTGAACCAAATAAATTGTACATACATGGAGACTACAAATTGGCTCTTCCAATTGATTTCAGTTTCAAAAGCGCTGTATGAATACTAACAAGACATCAGCTGAGAGGAGTGGACCTTTTCATTTTGCCAAACTTAGTTGATATCAACTTTAAATTAAGATTTAAAACTTATTCATTTGATTCAACAGTTTCTCAGGTCACAGAAGGTCACAGAAGCTGGGAAATTATAGAAGCTGGGAAATGGGGAAACATTTAGCTGTATGCAGAGAGGAAGAGAGAAAGAAATGCAGATCTTCTACTTGCAAGATCACTAATACATTTAGATTGTGTGAGCAGAACCAATTTTAAGTTGTTGAGGGAGTCTTTCTTTCTTTCTGCTCTCTGCCCTTTTCTCTGTTCACTTCTCTCTCTCTCCACTCCTCTCTTTCTCTTTTCTTTGTCTCTCTCTCTCTTGCTGTCCCTCTTTCCACTCAGGACTGTTCTCGCTGTTATCACTCTGGTACCAGGCCTTGGGAGTTGAATTTGTTTGTCTTCTGCCCGAGGTACACTGCTGAAAAAAAGGTCAATTCTGACTTTAATTAAATTTCCATCTGTTCTGGGGTAAACAGGTGATCTGGAAAATCAGGTAAAATTGTATCCAGGACAACCCTGACTCCTGCTCTGCTTCCTCTCTCTGTGATGTCTGCTCTCTCTCTCCTCTCCTCTCCACCCTATCTCCTTCTCCTTCTCTAACCAAATCATGCAGACAACGGCCACCACTAATAGGGACACGGAAAGAATGAGTTGTAGAGTGCTGATGGTCAAGACAATTAATTCTGAAAGTCAAAGTCGAGTGAAACAATCTAACTGATTTAATGGTTATCAATATTTTTTAGCAAACCTATATAAAACTGGGAGGTATGCACAATTATTTAGTTCAGTGCTAAATTTACCTTTCTGTTCTACACCTTTAAAAGAATGGAACTGTATCTTTTAGCTGCAAGTGTAGATGGAGAATAATTGAAGTGTGTTAGGATTTTGGAATTGGTTGCTTTCCAAAAGCGGCAAACTTCAAGAAATATGGGACATTCATATTTTTCTTTTTTTCCGGGCAACAAAGAAATCGTCCTCTACGAAAACTAACATGGTGCTTCAGCATATACAATCCAGTTTACAATATTGGCTGTTTCCTTTTTTTAAGTTGAATAGTTTTTCCACAAATTCAATGTTACTATCAAGTATCAGGGGTGGCTGCACTAAGCTGTGCATGGGAGAAGAGTAGTGCTTCAATCAGGAGAAATTTCATTTAAAAAACGAACTAAATGTATTGCCATGCACAATTAGAAGTGAAAATGGTGTGATTATAAATGAGTGTATTTGGTGCTTGGACTCCTTGTGATGTCATCAAGGCTGAAAGGGTCAGTGCTCTAGACATTTGTGGTGGTTGATAGGATCGAGATAATGTTGAGGATACGAGGAGATGAGTGGACTCAGCTGGGCTTTACCCGAGCAATGGCTGTGGAGACTGGAGGTGACTGGGGAAGAGGAGGGTCGCAGCGAAATGACAGTTGATAGAGAGGAGAACAGATTTAACGTTTGACAGCAACGACATGATTGGCCGATTGAGATCATGGCCAAATCTGATTGGATTACTGTTAACACCCAACAGTCAGCTGATTCGAGGAGGCTGGGAGAGTGAACGCGTGGGGGAAAAGTCTCTCTAATTGAACTTGTGCTGTAAGCATCATATAATTTCCCCTATATTTGACTTTAGGCTATGGCCAAGAGTTAACATTGCAAAGCAAGTATGAAAACATTAATTTGAGCATTGATCAAATGCACAACTAGAATGGCACCCAGTAGAGTGCATACCTCTGCCAAGGCCCAGCAGTCCCCTTATGAAACCATGCTTGAATTCACGAGATCCAGATTTTTATTTGAATCTGCACCAACTCATAACTATCTATTATCATATATTCACCAAGATCTATGAACCCTCTGAGAATGGTTTGGTTTTTGGTTTTGTTATTTCTTTTTACATCTAATCTAAGAATCTATCAAAAGAAAATGTATACATTTGAATATAAATCTCATATATATGGAAAGATAAATATCTCTCCCCTGCTCCAAATATTTCAGTGGAAAAGAAAAAACAATCCATCTTTTCCTACACCCCATCCCCCTCAATTATTAATGAACAGGTACCTGATAGATTTCTGGCAGGATAATGGAGCAGGATTCAGTTATCTTCACGTGTATCGGAGATGCACTGCCGCTGTAAATCTGGAACTCAGTCTTTCCCCTTAATACACAAGTCACGCAATGAAGGAGAGCGTGATCATTCCCTCGCTGCACTCTGACTCTTTTCTCTATCCTGAATCTTTTACTTGCTCTGTCTCATCTCAATCACTAGATATAACTTTACCTACAGAGAGACCCTGAGGGTATTTGCTGTCCATTGTGAAACACAAAGCCTCATGGTCCCTGTGTGAATACCAATTGCCAGGATTCCTGTCCTGCTTCCTTGACGCTCACCCTTCTCACCTTTCTTTCTTTCTTTGGGTTCTTTAAAAAAAAACAACCATATCCTTACTATCTTCTTCTGCCACATCTACCAAGAGCCACACTAATGATGACCTATCAGCTTTCTTAAGCTACATCACGCTCACTTATCACTGTCTTGTTCAAGCTCGACGCTCACACACAAACATTGTGATGTTGCTGCCACTGAACCAAAATTAGAGGGTGCTTTAAAATCTAACTGCACCAATTTGAGTCAAGCACGTAATGTTACCTCATTTTATGATATTTCAACAGACTGACGTTGTTATGATGCTTTTGTTCTTAATTTAGTATAGATTATAAAATAATGTACAGCACAAGTGGAGATGTAAAGGCATGGATTTGATCACTTTAGAGTGGACACATTTTTCCCGAAAGTGCATTTCACCTCACAACTGATGCATACCTCTAAAGATGCAGTCGAGTAGGAGACCGTTAAACAAGTCACAAATGTTAAATCTGTTCAATAAGACAACGTGTAAGAGATTAAGCAAAGGAGTGCACTTGATATGCACAGTAAGTGCTAGTTATTAGGGTATTAGAGGTGTGAGAGGAGGAACTCTCAGAAGAAACTTGTCTTCAAGAGCTTCTTGAAGATAGAGATGCACGCTCCTGCTCTGATGGCGTCTGACAGCTCATTCCACCATCAAAGAAACCACAGACGAGAGCAGCCTGGACTGTGATTGATCTGTGTGCAGAGATGGCAGAGGGCGTTCCTTGGAGAGGCACCGTGGCCAAGAAGGAGCATTAGTCCACATGGTTGAGTTCAAGAAGATTATTGCAGGACTAGAAGTTGCTCCATTGGCAAGTATTCAAACCAAGACAGTACTGTGCTCATGAGTGTGTTAGGAATTTTGCCCAGGGTCAAGTGAAAGCTTTTTGAGCATCGGTGTTAGGAATTTATCACACGTGGGATTGATCCGAAACAATGGTGACAGATACGGCTTAGAGGAGGTTGGTGGAAACGGGGTCCAGCAATAATGTAGTGTACCTCGTTGTGAGTGACACGCTATTGACCAAGGAGACTGGAGAAGTACACGCAGTACTGCAACATGTAACTGCATCTTTTTGCATCTAAGAGATTTAAATGATCTCTATTAATATTCTGTCAGTGATATTCTGTTTTAAGGTACCCTCGGAAATTCCCTTAGAACAGGATAGTGATTGCTCACTAACACTTTATTTCTTAGACATTGAAGCATAAAGAAACAGGAAGTAACTAATTGAGAGCTCAAAGATTCGTTTTTTATTGTAAACTGGGGAGTGATGGTTCATTAGGTGACTCCCATGATGGGTTGAGTTTGTCTGGTGCCATTAAATATATGGACCGATCAGAATTGGTGGTGTCTGGGATACAGAACATTAGTGGTGTCATCTGGATTTTATTGGCCAACCATCCCTCTTTCATATTCAAATATTATCACCATATAATAACTTCAGATAATGTCTAGGTTTCTTGGTAGAACCACCGTTAAAAAATTAAACAGATTCACCGATTAATTCAAAATGGCGGCCGGGAGGTGAAGCAATTAAGATGGCATACTCGAAATGGCCATTTTTGTAATTTTCCCACTTTGATAGGGAGGTATTTTCCTTTCTCTATATTCACCATGACTCTTGACAGTGAAGACACGTACCAGTTGTTGTGTTTAGTTCAACCTGACCGTGACCTTACGTGGGATACAGCCTGAAGGAAATGTTAGTCAACCATTTCACATGGACAATGCACACCCACAAATTGAAATTATGAACCTGTAAATTGCCAAAACATGGGTTCTTCGAGGTTAAATTAATGTTTTAATAGTGCATGGTAATTACTGTCAGCTTTAGCATTCTGTAAGTTTTACAGTATGTAAGGCCAAACCTCTTACTGTATGAGTAGAGGATTTTAAGATCTACATATGCTATTATAGCGGAACCACCAGAGAGCAAGGGTACAGTCTTCTCCTCTGTCTGTCTTTGTGCTCGTTAAATTGTCATCCCTACTGAGAGTTTGTCATTATCTCTGAATCTGTTGGTGCAGTTGAGAATATGCCTATTCCTCCAAAGAATAATTATTAGAAAGCCTTGATAGAAAACACACCCTGTTTTGGGCACAGTACTGAAAAAGCCAATGCCATGGTTTTCATACTCGCAGCAGGAAGTTACCCTTGGTTCACGATTTATCAGGCTGCCTCAGGAGAATCCCTTCAGGCATTTTCTCATCTTCCCTCACATCTTTTTTGACACTTTTTTTTTTATCAGCTCAACATTGCCTTACTATATAGTGTGTCACCCAATGACTACAGGAGGAATTGAAAGCCCTTGCTTACAAAAAGATAGAGAAACAAATAATTGGATGTTAACTGGGTTTCTAAAGATTTTTGTATGACAGGATGAATAAAACATAAACCTGCTTTTTCCCAAAACGACCGCACCAATGCTGATCTGAGGTATACAGATTTGACTTGCTCCTCGGTAGGAATTATAGGGGACCTTTACTGAATGTTCCACTCTTGCTCCCCACACTGACAGTCATATATTTGCCTATACGCCTTGGGCTGACCGTGCTCGTCTGTAGAGCACTTTGCTGCCAGCAGCTGGTAGGGATGGATATCTCACATGTCGGTCCTGACTGATGGGCAGCTCTTAGCCAAACCACATGGGGCTTCTCAGTGTTGCTTGCGGCCTGACAGACACAGACCAGGGTAATGGAGAGTCAGTTTTGTCAAGCGACACCATGCAGACCCTCCCACTGCTCCACCCTCTGCTACAAAACCAAGTCAGTGTGTGTTTGTGTCATGTATATGAATAGTTTATGCATATATGCACATTATTGTTCGGTGTGTCTTGATGCAGGGGTTGAGGTCTGAGGAGTAACTTATATGCAGCAGTGGAAGGAGTTAGTTACTTTATTCTACATTTTAGTTCTACTCCATCCCATTTTACTAAAGAATTAGTTATTTTTACCACCATTGTTTAATTTTTAATTGTTTAATTCACTTCTTTTGTTGTGAAAAACATGTTGGAGAAGCTATTGGGTGGAGTGTTATGAAATTTTGTATTGCTGGTTCCCAGGAGACTTTGAAGATTGTCCCTTGAATACCAATAGTGCTGTCACATGTTGTAGTTCAGACTGATCCAAACTAACATGTACTTTAGTTTGAACACAATCAATATACTGTAATGCACCCCCCACTCTATAGAACCATAGGTTTTGACACTTCCAACACTTTCTTAATCCATATGCTGATTGTCCTTGTCAAAATTATTTACACCCCTAATTTTCAAGTACATAATTTCTGAAGAAATATATATATAAATTAATTTGTATATCAAGAACATTTTACAGAATGTCCAAGTATACCTAACAAAAAAATAAAATAAATGATATAATAATATAAAATAATAATGTCGTTTTTTTTAACACAAATTTTCCCCATTTATGATTCAGAAATAAATCATCAATATGACTGCAAAGTATTAAAACAATTATCGACAGCTTTATTTAATTTGTGTTGCTTTTTCTTTTGGTTAATAGGGACACTGAAGTTTCTAGAATGGACAATACCTTCCAAATTAGAGCTTATCCCGTTGATTTGTTCCGCTATCACTACCATGTACCCTGGGGTATGTTAGGACCTCTCCCCTCCCAGGTCAAGTCCTCTATCCAGAGGGGAAGGTTTGTTGGAAAGAGCCCGACTAAAATGCATTTTTCACATTATGTGAAAGATTATGTGGACCCTTAGGTCACATGACCGAGGGGGGAATGAGCGTATTAAGGACTTTTGTATACACGTACCAAATATTCTGCCACAGATGGAATCTGAACATTACCTGGGAAAGGTGGTTACAGTCCAATTGATAAACATACAGCCATATTTCGCAACCCAGCTGAGGAGATGTTGGGGTTAAAAGGGGACCGTAATGACATCTAAGGCAACCCCTCTAACCTTTAATGAGTTCATTCACATCAACTTGACAACAGTCCATTAACTACTTCACTGAAGAAACAACTTCTTAATATTGTAGCTGTGATGGAAATTCCACATCGGTGGCCAGCTTGTATTTCCTGTTGGCCTGGAATCATCAACGTCGACACGGTTGCTACTGCAGCCCTTTCTTTCTTCATTAAATTGTCTTTGGTAATGGCCATCAGTAACAATAATCATCCATGGCTGGTGAGTGGTTGGAAATGTGAATGTCTTTAACCACAAAACAGTCATGTAATTTGTGTTTATCCTAGTGAAAGAAAGTAAATGGGATCAAGACTAAATTAAATCCCCTTGACATACTATAATTATAGCTTATGTTGTGTTTCTGCTATGACTATAATACATTTGTAGCCTCCACTTTCTCCTCTAGCAACCTACAATTACTTCAATAGTAAAAAGTTAAATAAAATGTATAATTTTTTCATATTTTTTACATTTTTTGTATTTTGTAATGTGAACATATCATAAGTACAATAACTGTTAAGTTATCCTACAAATTGGTGTCCTGATGTTTTGTGTGAGGATGGCCTGGGATGTACTCACATTCCTGGCCTGAATAAACAGTCCCAGTCTGTCTATGGGACTTCAGATAGTGCCGGTGACTTGAATGTCTCCACCTGTAACCCTGAATGTCTCCACCTGTAAACAACATACACTAGTAATTGGGGAACCTGTCATCTAAATCCTTAGATTGTCACCGCTAGCCATTGTTCCCTGTCTGCCCCTAGAGGCTAATCAGCTTCAGGTTCTGGCATCATATACTGTCTGGAGAAACAGAGAACCCAGATAAAGACTCCACCACTACTTTTTAGCAACACTTATCCATTGTCAGCATAAATAATGTTAGGATGAAGCAGTCTGAGAACAGAAAGCCAAGTAAGGATGTTTTAGTTTTCCAGAGAGATGAGTCGGCATTGATTAATTACTTCACTGAATCACTGGCTGGCTCATCACTGCAGCGAGCAGGGATTAAGTTCTGTTGACAACCGGCCTTCTTTCTGGGACAGCTCCAACCTGAAAGCGTGAGGCCTTGATCCTACTGAAGTACACACTGCTGTTTTCCGAGAAATATAGACAGGGGTTTAAGCCATGTTTGATATTACAGAGTTAGCATTTGGCAAGCCACAAGTAATTAGAGAGCCTGCTTGGCTTATAGGTAATGAAGTTTTGGAATCCACTAGTTTAGCCAACATGACTAGCCAGGGATATCCTCAGAGTGCAGACTGTCAGGCTCATAGCCATAACTAAAATACTGAGAATGTCTCCCTCCCCTGCAAATTAAATAATTAAATCACAAGTTCCATAAATATGTGCATCACAAAGAAATAATTATCTTCCCAACCAGTGTTAGTAGTGATGTGTAGCACAGAAGACTTGATATGATCTCTCAAAAATGGTAAGGTGATGACAATTGCATGTTTATAATGCTTAATGTGTAGACCAGCCAAACTTTGTACTATATGTCTTGTTACCACGGACACATCTAATAAATACAATAATAATAATGGATTGCATATATATAGTGCCTTTCACGGGACCCAAGGACGCTTTACATATGTCTGTGAGTACAAAACAGAAGAGAAAAGAAAAAAGTAATAGTACAAAACAAGATAGAAATAAAAAGCAGGGTGGAGCATTAACTGAGGCCAAAGGCCTTAGTGAAGAGGTGGTGCCTGAGGAGTTTTCTGAAGATGCCCAGAGATGCAGCATTGCAGATTTCGGCGAGGAGAGAGTTCCAGAGGGTGGGGGCTGCGACACAGAAGGCTCTGTCTCCAAAAGTTCGCAGGTTGGTGTTGGGGATGGAGATTAAACCTGTTTGTTTTGACCACAGCCTTCTGAGCGGAGTGTAGGGGTGGAGGAGGTCATTTCAATATAGTGGGGTTAGGGCATGAAGGGATTTATAGGTTTATAGGGGGGAGCCTGAAAAAAACAGTAAGCTCAGGGGCATCTGGTGGGTGGGGGTGGTCAGTGGTACGGAGTAAGCGGTTAATGGGTGGTGGTTTTGCTGGTTGCCGATGAGGGAGGAGTAATACTGTGTCTCGGTGTGTGAGAGAACTTCCTTGTATGAGTGCAGATGGTCTCTGAAGGCCTCCAGGTGGACAGTGAGGCCAGATCTTTTATAGAGCCGCTCCAGTTGACAGCCAGAGGCCTGCATGGCGCGAAGTTCAGCTGTGAACCAGGGGGCTGGGCAGGTGTAGGAGAATGTTTGGGTTTTGAGGGGGGCGAGAGAGTCGAGACAGAGGGATAGAGCAGTGTTGTGGTGGGTGACCAGGCCATCAACCATGGTGCTGGGGGGGATCTAAGGCCAGGTGTGTAGCCAGTAGGTTTGCCAGGGCTGGTGAACCCACCATCTTGATGTTCCTAAAGGGGATAGGAACCTTACAGATAAGCCAATTACTGAAGACATTCAAAGACCGTTAAATTTGGTTTCATAAATATCAGATCCTCAACTGCTGAGGCCTCACTGATTCATTATTTGATTTTTATTTTTACATCTCTTCAACTAAATGTGCTCTTGCCATTATATGAAGCTTCCCCACCCAAGTTTTGCCTTCATCTACTTTTAACTCTTCAGAGGCAACTAAATAACTAAACAATTAAATATAACTCCGATATTTACTCTGCTTTAAGCACTATTTTGGTCTCTACCAGCTTTTTTTGAAAATACTGGACTCTTCAGATGCTAAATGATCAACTATCTACATTATGCTGAACAGCTAGTTGATTACCATTTGGTTGCTTTTAAACAGAAAATAGTTGCCTGCTGCTGCTTAAAACCAGGTTGATGATAGCTCTGGGAGACTGAACCAAAAATTAAAAAAGTTTGGGCTCTAAAACCAAAACAATGAGCTCAGAAGGTGCTAAAACTGAGGTGTACTCAGGGGAACTCTTAGGTGATAAGTGAATTTGCCACTGTTAATGAAAAGGGTTGAAATGTGTGATACAAAAAGTTCCTTTCATATTGATTGGTGCAGCTCGTTTGCTCAGTCCATAGTGGCTACAATTACAAATGTAAAACCACATTGTAATAAACAGTGACCCTTTAACACTGTAACCCTTACCTGCCATGCTAGCAGGGAGACATTTCTTCAGAGTTGGGTGGGACACACAACACTGTATTTAAACTAAGAAGGATGTAATCTTCTCAATCTCATAAAAACATTATGAAACAACGTAACCTCTTGGGACCAGCGGAGTATGTCAGAGGAGATCAGCATCCAGCGTCTGTTGGCAGAGAGATAACACTCCAAGGCTGTCTTGATTTAGTAGAGGCTGCTGATGCATCAATTCATATCTCGTGCTTATCTATGTGGATCATACATTAATGGATGAGACGGCCATTATCTCCACATGTCTGCTCGCACCCACTTCAACAAGAAAAATAAGGCTCCAGCCATATTCTGCCTCTCTCTCTCTCTCTCTCACTCGCTCCATCACTCTTAATTCCTCTCACCTTTTCACCTTCCAAAATATTTTTTTGATGAACTGCTTCCTCATTTGCTGCTAAATTTCAATCTAAATATTCTTTTTTATTTTCTGTGTGTTTCTGCCCCTCTTTGTCGTCCTCTAATCCCACTCTGCTTTCTGTCTGAGCTCAGATATCATCTTCCGCGACTCCTGGGGCTAGGTGCACAGCATTCTATGGAGATTCAAGTTTAAATTGTGTGTGTAGACAGAAGCAGAAATATAAGTAGACTCTGTTAATCATATTTATATATTTGTGCATATGCATGGTTCTATTTTATGAATATCAATCATTCATCAATCACACATCAATCATGTGCACTCCTATAATACGCATGTCCAGACAACTGCCTGTTTAAGCACTGAAGATCTCCATGAGGCTATTCATTATCTCTATTATTATTCATTCAACATAAAAGTATTCCACAATAATTAAATTGTTAACACAAATCATTATGCCATACTTGAATATAAAATTTGAAGAAATGTAAGGAAATGATGCCTTTTTACTTGAAATGACATTTGTTTTGAATGAAGATTACCAGTGCAACATGGTCTTCGATAGGATGTGTTAAATTATAGCTAGTATGTAGTTTTAACGTTTAACTTTTTAAGCTTTACCAAGTCTGTTCATAATCAGTCAGGTATGTTCAAGCTATAGATATAGTTAGTTAACCCTGTTGACTGATGGCTCCAGATGGCTTGTGAAACACGTTTCTTTACCACGTGCAACCCCAAACCAGTTCAGTGCCTCTCCCAGAGTTGGTACTGAGGAAATAAATTTGGATTGATTGGATGTGACTTGGAAAACATGGGCAAAACCAAGCCACAAGATGGAAGTAGCTGCCTACAGAGCACAGCAGGGTTGTGTTGAGGAACAGATCTGGGAAAGGCTATTGAAAGCTTCCCAGAGTATTGGCCTCCATCATTTTTTAATGGAAATCCTTTAGATCAACAAGAAGTCTTTCTAGAGCCGGCTGACTTGCTAAACGTAGGTACGTGGGGAAGAAGGGCATTGGTAAAAGAAGTGATCAAGAATCCGATGGTCACTCTGTGTGAACTCTGGAGATCCTGTGTGGAGATGGAAAAAAATTTGGAGAAAAAGTTATTTTGTATGATCTTTGCCTAGTTTTCGATTTGATTTGGCAGAAGGATGCATGTGTTATCTTTCTTGACCTGTTGCTATAGCAACATAGGCCAAGATAAATGGTCAAAAATGAATAATTGACAGATGGAGGGGTGGATGAACAAAAGAATCCTGTAATTATATGGCCTGAGCCCAAAATTTGATTTCAATGTTAAAAATGTTTTATCAATGTTCTGAAGAATGTACGAGAGGCACACAGTCTGTAAATGTCAGACTCCAAACTGAAGTCACGTGGATCCCTCTTGATCAAATTCAAAGAGCAGCAACACTTTATAACCATTTGCAATTCCTTCAAATGAGTTTCATTGGTTGAAACCTTGCTTGTGTGGATTTTCTCTATGTATAAATCATTTACACAGCCTCTCCTTCGATAGCCACTGAGCAAACCACAAGAATGAATAAAAGCACAAACTTCAAGAGAAATGTATTCCAACATACAAGAGCGAAAAAGAAAACCAACTCCAAATCCAGAAATGCAAAAACAAAATAAATAGATACAAGAGTGAAAGCTCACGCAACAAGAATTGCTACACAGGAACTGTACCTTTCTCTCAAATGGTTCAGTGTGAGCAACCATTACCTGACCAGTCTACTAAACAGGTTCAGGCTTTAGGAAGCTAACAACCTGATATTGTGAGTGACATTGCATAATGACAGTTGAATATCCATATAAACAATCCACCCAGCTCCCATTTTTTGGGAAAGTCAGGCAGATGACGTTTGAATTTGACCTGAGTATGACAATGACAAATCTGAATCTCTTAAAACACTGAAACTTCCCAAAAGAACAAAGTAATCAGTTTTGCAGACAGAAGTGAAACTTCTTCCGTGGTGTATTTGGGCACACACCACGGTTTATGGGAGAAGGGGTTGGTAGAAACACAGAAGGTGGTGTACAGAGGGATTGGACTGAGAGAATGTGGAACTGCTCCACTGATCATGTTGCTGTTCTCAAAGAGCTGATAGTGACAGCAGGTGATTGTGGAAGCTTAAATTGCTTGGGAACTCACGGAGAAGGTTGACAGAAACAGAGGGATAAGGGGAAAAGAGGAGTGCGAATGGATTTAAGGAAGCCAGAGACAAAACTTTATATAATATCACACGCTGTAAAGTTAGAAGTTCCGACAAGACACATTTAGAAACTTGTGGCCACAGGCTTAAAACTACCCCACCAGCAAACCTTCCATTTATTTCTAAGCCTGTGTTTATGTCACTGAAATTGACAGGTAAGGTTTAGTTCATTCGTCAAATTATGAGTTTTAAAAGACAAGCACCTGAAGGCAGCACCAGGGTCTGGATCTAAGCCGTCTTTCTGTTTTAGCTGTAGTTGTAGATTTATAATAAGGCGAGCAGCCAGCTCACAAAGCAAAAGTACAAGTGGCATTTAACTTTACTTTGTGCACCATGACAAACAATCAAAATGTCCCCAGCAGCTTCCTCCATTTTTTACTCTGAAGAACCTGAATCATTCTGTGGGATCCTATAGAGGAGCAGGAGTTTGATGATCCTGGATTCCTCACTGTTTCCCATTACTCTTCCTCATGCTCACTTGAAGTCACAGAGAGATTTATGGGGAGAACAGAGACTGGGATGATAGTGGAAACAGAAAACTGGTCAAAGTGCCAACTAGAAAAAAAACACATACATATCCTAATAGTGGATGTATTTTTTCTGCTAAATGTGGTTGTCCTTTTTCCAGCTCTATCAAAGTTCAAAGTTGTCACTTAACCGGTGAAATATGTACATGCACTGTGTTTAATTAGCACCTTTTCACTCTTACTTGCAGTATAAGTCATATTTGCACACACAAACGTAAGCACGACTATGGACAGCTTTTTTTCTATGACACTGTCCGCACGGCCATCATTAGCAATTTGGGGTTTGATCCAAGGACTGGAGGAGCCAGGGATCGAACCACCAACCTTCTGGTTTGTGGACAGCAGTCTCTACCTCCTGTATAGCCCCATATTTAACAAAGGATGATCATTATCAATAGCCACATTTCCATCAACTCCTATTACATCATATGAGTTGGGAATATCTTGATAAACAGCAAATATGATATTTTATATATAGTTTGTTTCATGTTTTTAAGAGGTATTCTTGAAGATTTCAGTCCTGGTTAAATGGAAACAAATTACAGAATTCTGGGGACAATAAAAAAGAAGTTGGGTAAAGATTTGCCTTTTCCCATCATGATCACTTAATTTTTAGGAAAATCATAGACTTTGTGTTTTTATCTTCCATTTGTCCACGCCTATGTCATGCAATCTGTTTCCATTGCATGTTGCATTTAGCAACCTAGCATGAAACCTTTTCCTGTGAAATCTTAAGTCTTTTTTTTTTTTCAAACTTCAATTTTTTACATGCAAACTGAAACTTTGTGTACATTAACTCTAAGAACTGCTGCGTGTCAGTCCATCATTACAGCCACTGTAGAAAAAGTGGTGCCTAATATGCTCGAGTAAATTTATCCAGATAAGTGCAACATAAAGTTTTGCATCGAATAACATCCATGAACACAGTGACAATAATATCTCTCTAAGAGTATACAATGATTTACTATATTGTACTGCTATATTGTTATTGCACATTTAACTTTTAAGATTTCACAAGTTTGCCACCTTTTGTAGACAAAAGACTACAAATATTACCAAAAAAATTGTTATGCTTAAATATGATTTGCACAGGGTTATTGCTACCTGAGTACCTTCTCTTCACCACAATTTAAAAAAGGCACAATTTCACAAGACGAAAATCACAGTCAATATTGACATTAGAGGACCCAACTAAGATCAGCAGACAGCACTCTCAACGCACCTTTACTTCCACGACTGACTGAACATTAATGATGATGAAAAATATCTGCTGATTTGCAGTGTGTAGCACATACACCGGCACAGCAATCCACGGCTAGTTAATGAAATGGCACACTAAGGCTGATTAATCCCTCCCTTCATCGGAGGAATTAACTCTCGATTAATTTTGCTGTTCATCTCTTGACCGCCGTGACCAGTTAGTACAGTGATGACTAATGGCTGAGTGGAGCTTTCTATCTCTGCGGACTCTCGGGGGGGTTTGCCTCCATTACCGCCTGAGAGTCCAGTTTCTCTGCTCTGAAGAGCCCCATCTTTATCTAACCCAGTCTGGGGGAAAAGGGGGTGGATAGGGACGAGATGAGGGGCAATTTTCAGCCCTAAAGATGGTTTCCACTGTAATCCACTGTGAAGATAGCAATTGGCACTGTCTCCAGGTGTTTACTCACACCCTCCTTTTTTTATCAGCACAGGACTTCACCAGACAGTCACTGACAGCGCTTATCTAAAATGCAATCTTTCTGAACTTTAAAGCACTGAATTTGTCGCCCCTGACTCAATGAGCAGAGCCCTGAGGGTCAAAATCAATAACAACTTACAAGCTGTTGTGTGGCTAAGAGTCGGGTGGCTGATCCTGAAAGTGCGTCCGTCTCTGGGAGTGTCCACAGGTGCACAGACAGCCTGTCTTATCTTGTAGCTGCTGGAGCTGCAAATAAAGATTGGACATCACAGCGATTCAAGGAAATTCAAGTAACTTTCCAGCAGTTTGACAATATTGTTTTGTGTTTATCCTGCTGGTGGAACACTTCCCACAGACTTGGCTTGTACGATTTATGCGCACTTTATCCCAGGATCATACATTGGGTTTCGAGCTTTGTAAGTGATGTATAAAGTATATTTCTTTCGGTTCCGTTTTGTGCAATCTATCTTTACTGATAAGTCCAAGCCTCAGGATGCTTCAAACACAGTGCTTGTTAAATTGTACAACACGGGTAAAACAACCTTCCAGATGATAGCATCTGGAAGGGTCAGAGTCAGAGACAGAGACAGTTTTTGTAACACTTCAGTGATTATGCCTTCTTTATGGAGCAATTGACCAGTTTGCCAAAGGGTACTTGGCTGCGCTTGAACTTTTCTATCAAGATCAGTCTGTTGCCATTACTATGTAGTCAGGTCATGTATACTTGACAAACCAGATTTCTACACAATCTAAAAAACACAGAAAAAGACAGATTGAGTAAAAAGTTATTTGAGGTGAATTGAGGTGCTGGCACATTTGCTCAAAAATAGAAAATAAGCCAAACACTTATTATTTGAACTGGATTGAATGGATTTATTTAAAGGAAAAAGGATTGAACAGTTGTCTCAGGACAGTTTTATTTCCTCAAAGTCGGTATTCCACTGTTCTGCTGCCTGTGAAACTGCCAGCTGAAGTTAGCTATTGAGGATTTATTTCTCTCTGACACAGTAGGGAGAATACGACTGTATATATAAAGAAGGATAACACGTCTTCACTCTGTCCACTGAAGAAAATTGAAGCCAAATATCTTAGATACGGATACTGCCATCTTGCGTTGGTGATTACTAGCCAGAGTTTGCACAGTCGTGATCACCGAGGTGCCACTCTCAACCATTTGTGAGTTAGCCTTAGCTGTCAATCATGAAGTTTCACCTTGTTTTATATAAACAAACATTAAGACTCAAACATACATCCATGTGATGAGAGCTTTCTCAAATAACACAAACCATGTTTGAGAAAAATGTATAGGATGTATATATTGACTTTTTTGTTTGGTCCATGTCCTATCCACTAACATGGAGGAGGCCGGGTTTATGAGACAGCCACCGGTTTCCTTATATTTTTGGAAAGCTGTCATGCTATCCATCATATAGTCTGAGTAAAAACCACACAGTCATGCTGTCACTTCCTAGACAACTCATCGTTGTAGCAAGGTGAGAAGTAAAACCACTGGAGGTCAAAGTTTTCTCTCAGGGGGAAGTTAGAAGGAAACTACTGCATGATTGCAAGCATTTTATATTTGTACCAGTTCTGGACACCTAAAACCCAATTTAGCCTTTAGATGTGGTCAGAAAGCACATTGTGCAATCTACTTTGTTTGATGCATAATAAACCTTCAAGACTAATAACTAATTGTCTATCAGTGCAGGAAAGAGACGGGGAAAGTTTGCTCATTAACAAAAAAAAAAATCACATCACCTAAATTCAAGTCCTGGGGGAGCACAGGCAGACACAGTGGCTAATGGAGTCCCTATTCTCTCCTGCATGTTGATGTGTCAATTGATCTGTCAAGAATACCCATGGGTGTGTTGCTATTTAATCAGGACCCATCAAATCATAAATTAAGACTGATTAAGTGATCAATTTACCTTTGTCGTCGTTCTGTCATCATTAGTTAATGTGTGTCCTGTAGGAATAAATGAGAAGGTAAGTGGGACTGGGTCTGGGAGGACAGGCTGCTCCTCTGGAATGATTGCGGGCTCGTATATCAGTATTACATTATCATCTCTCACTTATCTCTTATCATGAACAGGAGCCGATTCTGATTTGTATGCAAAAAAAGTCCCAGCGATGATTGGTTTTCTAAACAGCGGTCTGTTCAGCAGTTTACAGCATTTACACATTACAAGGTTGGATTTAGTTTTTTTATCATTGCTCTCTTTTGATTTCTCAAGGCCTACAGCCTATCTGCTGCCTAGGTTTGGCTGCTGCTGTTGACATTAAGGCATCACAGTAAACAACCAGAGGAATGAATTCAAATCACAAAACCGATTTTACATGCACATGAATATCCTGCAACGACAAAACGATTTCCAGCAATTGTCATATTTTTTTTTATCTTTCTCCCAACAATACCTGTTGGCCGATTTTGGGGTATGAGGATACATAGTCATTTAATCGTAATAAGCAACTTCCCAAGTGTGATATTTAAGGGTTCGCTCATGGGCTGCATCCATTCTACTACGTTTTCACTTGAAAACAACTTTGAACAACTTTGAAAATAGACATCTAAAAATAAGTCTCAAGAAATCTCTGTCCACACAAGCGTTTTGGCTCCATATCCATCTTAATCCGTTCTAACAGGCTAATGACGGACAGAAGGGGGTCATGTGATGCAAATCAGCGAAGGCTACCTTATGATTGTAAAAGAGCCAATCAACAAGAAGTTGTGAGTGTCTTTGGCATCGTTTTCAAACATTTCCATTTCTGCTTGTCCACACCTAAAAGCTGCGTCAGAGTTTTCAAACTAAAACGGGGGCCAGCAGCGTTTCCAAACTCCTCAGCGGCTCTAAAATTCTCTAGTAGTGTAGATACCAGGCGTATCCACAGCAGAGTTGGTGCATTTTCAAACAATAATGTAGTAGTGTGAATGTAGCCATTGTGACAAATCCACAGCGACACATCACCAAACTTTTAGACTCTTTTGGCTCATTATTTAGATTTTGCGAGCCACATCATACCTCCATCAGCTTTTTTCATTGAAAAAGCTCCTATTACAAGAATTCGATACCAAACTCCAAGTTGGTGCACAATCATTTGGATGAAAATTGCTTGTCTGCCTTTTTTTCCCTCAAGAAAAACAGAAATAACTCCCAGGCTTGCTTCCACATTATGCGACCCACTGCACATGTGCATTGTTTCTCAAACTGGCCCCACCCAAGCATTCCTCAGCACATAGAATTTAAATGAGGATCCTTCATACACAGAGTTTACTTATCTAGGCTGTGAGAATAACAAATTCTTCAAAATGCAAAAAGTCAGAAAAAAAATGGTAATAACTGACCTTGTTTCGCATTTGGACGTGTCCTGTAAATACTGTTCGAGTCCTCTTCTTTATTCTGGAGGTTTATCAGGAGCCATGTTGGGCCACAGGGGATTGCATTGTCATAGTAATGCACTGGCTGTTGAGACAAATTAGCAGCAAGGCCTGAGACGTGGCACCATTTGAAAAAAACAGCACTCATTTTAATGAGGCTAGTCTGGCAGCACAGCGGGGCTTCCAACACATGGGGCCCTTGCACGAAAAAATAGGGTCATTCTGCAAAAAAAAAAGAGTAACTAACTCAACTTTTCCACATGACATCAAACTGGTGTATTGGACAAACAATTTCATACAAATGCAGATAACGTTGTAACATGAAAGCTGCATCTCTACTGTTCACCCTGTAAATGTCATGACAACGTTTCCATTGGCATATTTTGATTTCTTTCTCTTCTCCTTGCCGCTTCCCGCCATTGCTCTGCATCTTTGCCAGCGGGAATGAGGTACGTGATTACTTGTTTATAGGACAGGGGAAGTGAGATCCAGTCTGACATCCGATCAGGACACACATTTGGAGCTACATTTTTATGCCAGGTGTGATCTCATGCACTCAGAGCTGTCCGCTTGTGATCGGATCACAAAAACCTGTTAATACCAGGTGGTGTACGGGGTTACTGACAATTGGCTCATTGGCACAGAGAATGGGCTTGGTACTAATGGGGGTGAGGGGGTCATTGCTGCATTACATTACTATTAATAGCAGCGAATAAAACAGTGGTCTCATCTAACGTGGCTATAATTGATGTTTGACACTGTATCAAAAAACAATGTGAATGGTTTAGTTGCAGTGATGAATCAACTCAGAAATATCCCCGGATTATGTAGCTTCCCCCCAAAAGGACCAAAAACAGGCTTAAATGTGTTGGCCAGAAACATCTAAAAAATTCCACATCCTTCTAACGCATATCTGGAGAACTGTTCATCTTATCGGTTTCACGCTTGGCATGTGTATTGTTAAGGGCCAAGGGAAGTGCACTGTTAAATTTGGTGCAATTTGGAAACACGATACACTTAATATTAAACAATTTTGACTAAACAGGCGACCAGTGCTCTGTAGCAGCAGCGGCTGGGACTCAGAAACATAAGTGACGTTGTCGATCAAGAAAGCAGCACGTTAGCAACAACTGCACGTTGACAACGGGCACAATGGCAACAACAGGCCCATTAGCGACAACAGCAGAGACAAGATACTTTTTCTATTTAAGGAATGTGCTATTACTGTAGCATCAAATGGTCTTTGGCTTGTTGCAAACGCTGTTAATTAAAAGCCACCAAAAATAAAAGGAAAAAACATTTTCAATGCTGCTAAGGTTGTGTGTTTTCGAGCCAGAGAGGGAAGTTTAATACCCTGCCTTCTTTCACACCTCCATAAACCTCCCACACGACTAATTGGGACAATTTCGGTGTCAAACACTGTCCTTCTATCTCTGCTGTTGTATGGGGTGTCTGATGCTGTTGGATGACCTGACAGGCCCTTCGGTTTCTACAAACTGAAACCTCGTCCTTTTGTCTCACTGGCACTGCAGTGACATTGGCTTCATCTTCACTGGCTCTATATATAATTACTGTAATGTTTACCACTCTACTCAATGTGTACCACTTGGTCAAGTACTCATGAATGACACGCGGCCCTGGTGTCTGAAGACGTCTCATGGGCCCCTCCAGGACAACGCATAGGTAATCAATCTTACATGTCTCTCTATGTGTACTGGCACTGAACAGGGACAATAAAGAGACATGGGGCCGATCCTAAGCTTTTCTTGGCCGTTGAAGATGTAGCACATTCTTCAACAAAGATATTTGTCAATGAGTCATTTGTCTCGTGGTGTGAATCAGAACATAGTTTTAAATCCTGTGTAAGTTTCGTGTTGTTGCGGCTTCTCAATTTGTTTGTGCAAAGATTTGATTTGCGTAATCAAACTTGTAAATGCATACTCAGATTTATGAATATGTGTCTGCAAATTTAAATCATGGTTATAAATGCAGGACTTTAACTGTGGGATTTCTCTAAACTAACACAGTAGAAATCTTAATATGCATTTTACTTGTTGGCAGAAAAATTTGGCAGGAATTATTTATTCCATGTTTTTCCAGCAATCCAAAATCAATAAATAAAGTAATATACCTTACACTCCAGAGGTATGTCTTATTTATATGGGAGTTTTTTAGAATATAGGACAACATGGTGAATATCCCTTGTACGTTTGAAGGTCCTCTGCACAATTTAAGTTACCAACTACCAGTAGATGTTTGCAGGTGTTAGCAGCCACCAGCAGATGTTAGGGACATAACTTCAGTTGAGCACATCAGCGTCATCAAGGGTTTTGGCCTTGTTATCAATGATACAGGCCAAACTTGAGGGTAACATGTTTTATACCTTATGGGAATATAATCCAATGAATAATTTTTTTCCCAAACACTTCATCCACCCCTCCATCGGCATAGTGGTGAGTAGGTAATGAGTGAATTTTCATTTCGGGGTGAACTATCCCTTTAAGGCTGCATGTCGTTCCCCCTCCTCCACACTTGCAGTGTGTTTGGATATGCAAATGAAGATTGTCTGGTCCCTCGACTCCGATTGGCTCCCACCGGAGAGGTGTGCCCCAGCCCTCAGTTCCTGCCTCTCATCTGGCCAGCCTCGGCTTGTGATTGCAACAGTCCCAGTGGTGCAGCGCCCCCAATGGACAACCACCACATGGACCGGCATCTTCAAAATCCTGTGAAGCTGGTCAGTCACAGCGACTGGGTTTTCGTAATGTCTCGTTGTGCCCCTCCACTAGCTTTACCTGTTGTTTTAATGTGATCTTGTACGAGAAATGAGGCACTCGTTATATACTCATGGTGCTGTGTCTGACTGTTTAGGGGGTTTCTTAGATTAGTAAATAGTGAGGGATTTTTGGTTCCATTTTTTGTTTCCATTTAGGTAAAAATTATCGGCCGCATTTTAGAGTCCTCTTTTGGTTATATTCTTTTTTTTTCATTTAAGCAGCAGAGACTCGCTCTTTGTTTCCAGATTTGCCTCACCTCCTTTTAATGTAGAATTAATTCAAAAATCTTTTTAATAAATAACTTTGGTGTTTTGTGTTGCTACTCTTTTCCCTCTCACGAGCTGGGTCTTGACACATGTACTAATATATGTGCACATTTAATGATTTGTCTGCACTTTTTTACTTTAAGACTTTTTTTTACACATCTCATTTACACTTATCTGAGCACATATATACTGAATACATTAGATTCCTGAACACATTAAAATCTAAGTACATGTTAAGAGATTATTTTACACATCTATATATCCGACTCTCATCAACTCTACTATCAAATCTATAAATATTTTTTTCTACAATAATGGCCGCGTGCTAAAATTTCACATCATATTATTTGGTGTGGGAAGCAATTTGAACAGCATGATGCAAAGTTTCTAATAAATAACTCTCCTCATACGGTGCAGCAACAAAAAGCACAGTTCATGTTCCAATGACGATCATAACTGTCGAGTGTTTTGGTGATTAGGAGCTTTTAATCAGGTAATCGACCTCAGATGATTTCTTTATAGTTTAATTTAGTTGTTATGTTCTTCGTGTGATGCTGCTCCTCTCAGCTGCCATACTCTATTATCAGACACTGTTCTCTCACCTGTCTCCTCCACTGGTCTCTTCAGAGCTGAGCGAAGACACCATTAGGACGGTCAATACCTCGCCGGAGCTTCTATTCTATCATGACCTACATTCATGCACTTTAAACAAAGAGGAGGTGGGCACTTAAGACGGATAATGTTATGTGTCCATCACAGGCAATAGGCAAAAACAGCACAATTCCATTAGAGTCCATGAATATTAACCAAATACATTATAGTTACACATACTTTAAATCTATGTAACTTAAAGTACATGTACACAGTTTCCGGGCTGGGGTAACACAATAAATATTATATACCAAGATGCTTTGCTATAAATATGTGTACCTTTTGTAACTAGTGGACATGTTTATACACTGATTATATACAAACTTCATGAGATACCTAAAGCATATATTGTCCACTACTGGCCAGATTAAGTCAGGTAAGGACATTTATAGTCCTGACGAGGAGGATTTGTGTTCTTTTTTGGGGTATTAGAGTATCCCTAGTCTGTGTGTGTGTGTGTGTGTGTGTGTGTGTGTGTGTGTGTGTGTGTGTGTTAGTGTAGGTGCAGTGTGCTGCAGCTGGGTGTGGCTCACTTACTTCTGCCGCTTCCTCCAAATCATCTAATCACCTGCCATTCATCTTGACATCCCCACCAGAGCAGTTTTAAAAGCCCAGTTCTCATCTCCAGTCTTCGTCGGCTTGTTGTTCATCAGTCATTAGTAATGCTACAGCAAAACTCTAGAATTAATAGTATTTTTTTAGCCAGTGAGTTTTGGAGTTTTTTTTTGCTGTGACCTACCACACTCAGCTGCTCCTAAGAAGCCTGTTTCAGCCTCAACTTCCTGTTTTCCTGCTCTCCCCTGGATTTCATTGGCTGCGTCACCACTTGCCTGAACACTCCGGAGATTTTGACGTTGTTGTGAACACATCTGACTGGAGAATCTCCTGCTGCATCATTCACATGTGAGACAAACTCAACAGTAAATCCGGACATTCTCCAGAGTTTGTGTCTGAAAACAGCTACAGGGAGTGCAGTTGAAGATCTTCAGCTGATATTCCCGATATTCCCCCCTCTGGATCCTCTTCCATGGCACTCAAATCCGGTGCCTCTTCCACATCCTGCTGAGGCTGCAGTGTGTTTCTTGAGCTAAATAATATACAATGTAAGTATAATAAAAAAGAACCACACATTTCAATTGACTTAACTGTTAGTGAAATTGTTTTCAGAACAATGCTGATTCAGTAAGTCAAGCCTAAACTATAAAGCAGACTCACCTTCAGGGTATTGCATATGGCAGCGGGAAAGACATTACTTTCTCATATTTCCACTATCTGACAGTTCCACCCGCGAACCCACTAGGCAGATTTTTATACTTTTTGCATTAAACAAAAGCACCTTCCATCTCTTCTTGCATTCATCAGCTATAAGGGGAAATAAAACATTTACTTTAAAGGGGACATTGTATGCCCATTTTACCACAAGTTCATATGGTTCCTTGGGGTCTTAATGAAATGTCTGTAACATACTTTGGTCAAAATACCACAAGGATCATTTAAAACAGCACCCTTTTTACCCTGTCTAAAACAGCCCTCCACAGAGTGACCTGTTTTGGGTGCCTGTTCCTTTAAATGCTAATGAGCCAGCTCCCCTCTCCCCCCATGATTTTAAACAATATAAATTACATATTTTATATGATATAAATGATCAAATATGCATCCCATACTTTGTATTCCCCTTCTGTTGTCCTGGAGTTTTAATTTTCCCAATCACATAATTAAATGTCCCCCTCTGCCCATCCACTACAAGCACACAAGCAGACAGACAGAGAGAGAAAGAGAGGGGTGGGGGGGGGCTATGAAGACCATCATTTACCCCCGAACCCCGACATTCAACGGGTACAACAACAAGCGGAGAAAGCAGAATCGCGGGCTGACCTTATATATACAGTCTATGGGGCTGACCAGCGTGGAGAAATGCACGTCCCGTGTGAACAGCCAGGCGGCTGCGCGCTGGAGAACGGCGCTGCGCTGCAGAACGGCGCTGCGCTGCCTCGCAGCGGCGCTTCCGCCGGCGTAACGAGTGGGGGGGGCTCTATGTGTTTGTGCCAGTGTTACAGTAGTGCTGAACACTGCGGAAGTCTTCCACACTGCTGGCTGTGTGGCGTTGACACAAATTCCAGCTCACGCACGGGAGAGTGAGCGGTCGCGCCCGAGCAACTGCTGCAGCCTCCCAGTCCCAACGATCCAGACAAATGCCACATGTGAGTGAATCGCGGGCTGACCAGCGGAGAAATGCTCGTCCCGTGTGAACAGCCAGGCGGCTGCGTGCTTGGGAACGGCGCTGCGCTGCCTCACAGCCTCGCTGCGGCCGGTGTAAACCCGGCGTAACGAGTGTGGGGGGACGGGGACGGGGACGGGTGGGCCAAGGCCATGTAGGGAGACTTCCAGTGCATTGTTATGACACAAAACCCAGGAAGCTCAATCGAGTCGCTCAAGCATGACGTTTCTGACTTAGAGGAACCATAACAAAACGCGCGAGTGTTTTTTTCCCAGAGTTTTTGGGTTGGTAGACATGCCAGATACCCACATTAACCTGTAGAAGCACTAACAAAGTGGAATTTGCATGCTATGTCCCCTTTAATACGATTCAATAATGTTTATGACACTTTATTATTGTAACTTTATTGTACAGATTCTGAGGAACAGTGGAGAGCTTCACAAGACTTGCCTTCCAGCTTCAGCTTGGGAAGACCACAGAGGAAATGAGAAGCGACTCAATTTCCAAATAAAGAGATGTGCACAGCCTCCCCAAAAGTCCTAGGTGCCATTGATGGCAAACGTGACCACAGTGGCATCGTCAAGATCTGGAAGCCAGTTCTTCAACTACAAGAGGGCATTCTCCATTGTTGTCCTTGTACTTGTTGATGCTGAGAAACGCTCCACATTTGTCCAGGTGGGCGACTTTGGAAAGCAAAGCGATGCTGGTGTGTACTTGAGGCATGGAGGTCAAAACTCGCAGACACCCATTTGCCATTCCCCATGGTGGGTGATGGTGTACTCCCTCTGAAGACCTACTGAATGAGGGCAATATCCTTTATTAGACAGAGTTTCCACTGCCGAAAGTCACGGGCCAGTATGAGGGCTGAGTGGGCCTTAGGCATTCTCTCAACAAGATGGAGGGCGAGATGAACATAAAGCCAGAAAATGTGGGCTCTGTGGTCTTGGCTACCTGCATCCTACTACCTGCTAACACCATCAACAGTGACTGGATGAGGCTTAATAAAGAGGGAATGCACTGGCTTCAGTCGAGGGGTGTGGGAAAAGCTTTTCTTCACCTGGGGGGATATAGTGGTGTGGGTCATAACATATCACACTGGACTGCAGGATTTCAGTGAAGTGAATAAGACTGATTTGGTGTGGACATGACATTGTTAATATTACCTAGTCATTACAACAATTTAAGTAGTGTAGCTTTCTGCTTTTTGGTTAATGTAAAACTAATTGATAAGGGTTGAAATAAATAGGGAATTTTCAGTTTATTCATAGAATCCATGAAATGTTGATGTTCTGAAATTAACATTTATTTGCATTGAAAAACCCCAAAAAGTGGGTTCCATCCTCAAACTACATTTACTTGAGGGACTTTGCTTGTTGTGGGGGGGGGGGGGGTATTGTTTTACATTTAACATAACAAGTACAGTTTCCATTCTAAACATGCCTGTGGTACAGAGAGAAGTTAGAAAATCTCTTTTTTTGCACCAAATCTACAGTCAATGATTTTTTTAGAAAGTAAAACTGAATTTGCTCCATTACAATTTACGTGTATAGCTTATATACAAGTTTGAATCCTTTTTCTAACTGGTGTAATTTTTATTCATTCATTACATTTCAGCTATTTCAAAGGTCTGATAAGCAATCAACACAAACTTCAGAACTTCAAAATAAAAGCTCTGTAATTCAGCTCGATATAAAGTATTGCACTAATAAAATGAATCCAGTGTGGCCTGGGCGTTAGTCTTTTTCTACCCCTGTCCCTCCACTGACTCTGAGCTCCCTCTACCTCAAATCTCTATCCTGTGTTTGTGTCTACAATCTGGCTCCACTATCTTAAACCAAACACTTAACATTCTTTATGATTTTGACGACTCCTTGAACTTTGAAGATGGGTAATAAAATGTATTCAATTTCCATCAGTTTATCTGTGGATTATCATAATTCTCTGGAATATCTTGACCCGTGCCTCCCCCAACGCCATCATGCCAACAGTAGGCCAAAGGCAAATACGAATCTCTGGCTTCAGTTTGAGGTACAAAAACCAAGCCCAAATACCAAGGAACATGATTCAGAAATACAGAAGGGCGCCCTCAATGAAAGGTTGTGTTTACTAGTTAACTAGTAGACACAATATCAAGTAGCTAATACCTGGTGAAACACAAGGATAGAGGTAATGAAAGTCATTTTGGAGTACCCATACTTTTAGGTTGTATCTGCATGAGTTAATTAAAGAAGTTATATGGGCAGAATGGTACAAAAAGAGAAGAAGTCACTGGCTTGGCTGCAGCAGTGTCTCACAAGGGTCAGGGGATACGAGGTGTGTAGTTACATCTGGGCCTAGCGGTTTCTGAACACTAATGAAATTAAGAATGACATCAGGCGATAATTAAGGATGACATTGGTTTCGGGGTTTGTCTTTGTTTATGAGGGTTGCACCGACCTTAATTAATCACTGTTTTAATGCTCCCTCCCAGCGAGCATGCTATGTGACCCGAATCAAACGCACCCACAATGTTGCGTGACCAACAGGTGTTGGCAGGGTCTGGCCAACATGCTCACGGCGCACCCTCCTGCAGTGATCGCTTGAACCCTTCCTTCAGCGAGGTGTAGTCCCTCTGCTGCTGTGACTGAGCGCTCACGGCTCACGACTGTATCAGACCTCCGAGACGCACAATACAGGACAGAGAGGTAGGGTGGACACTGAGAATAATTTAGCTGAGAAAACCTAGAAACTGCCACGTTTTAGTTTTGTTAATTACACGAGTAATTTAACTTTTACTTCGAAAAATGTTCAAGTACTCTTCCCATCCCTGCTTCTCGTTTGATACCTCAGACCTGCAATTAAAAGGTCAATGGACTGTATTCATAGCGAATTTTGACGTCACATTCCCACTATGACCGAGGTTCAGTGTCCCACACTTTTTTTTTTGTTCTATCCAACACCTCCGGCTTTCAAATAGGATTTCTTTTGGCAGCCAGCCACAGTGAGTTATTTTGATCTTAAATACGGCTGTTTCTGTTTTTGTAGCATAAGGAAATATATGTCTACTCCAAATTAAGGGGCGACTGGCTTGACTACAACGTTTTGTAAAAAGGCATGTCTATTGGGCTGGCTCATACACTTCTCAAGCACACAAATTAATAAATGAATCGAAAACAAGGGGTAAAATAATATCTTTAAAACAACTATCGGGAATCATATCTCGTGTGAACGCAATAGCCTTTTCATTGCTCAGTCTAGTAAAGCATGGTTTTAATGTGTTTTTTTCCCCCTCTATGACCATTGTAGGTCATGGTAATTTACAACGGCAGGCGAGACACTAAACTGTTTGCACATCCAAATGGATCATCCATGAGTCTTGGGATGACATCAGGACTAATTTTATCTGTCACTGAGAGGATCCGGTTCCACGAGGCATTAGCATATGGCACCAGTTAATGCCTGTGACCCTTTCCTTCGCTCCCGTTCCATTTATTTGCCGTATTCAGCAAACAATCGTTGGCGTCTGGCTGCCCTGTGTGATGGGAATCTGCTCTCACTTCATGTGATTAAAAGTGACATAAAACAGATTTGAAAGCTTTCCATTCCTGTCAGGAGCTTCATAGGATGCAGCGAGAATCCTGATTCGAATAAACCTGCTTTCCATATGCAAACCAGCCGCAAAACCAACTCCTCAGTCTGGCATCAGCTTTCATTTAGCTTAATGGTCCAGCCATTAACAAAACCAATCACCCCCCACCTGGGTCTCCACTTGTCGTGTTCCTTTTGAGTTATTAGAGCAAACGGAACCATATACACACAACGACGTACACTTACTGACTTTACTTTACCACCCAGCTCTGTATTTGTTGTGGCACCAGATGGCAGCTTGTTACCAGCACTTAGTCTGGGGTGAGAAACAAGAGGAATTTATTGCACGCCTCAGCGCCAGTACAATACATCTTAATGCATTTAAACAATGTTGCACCTCGGAGATGGTGCACTGAACAGCCATGCAAAGGAGGCCATCCTGAATAAATGCATTTTTAAGGCCACCTTAAAGACATTACCATGCCGCAAGTCTGCTGTGTGGAAATAGCTTCCGTCCTTACCCCCAGTTTAAAAGTGTTGCATAGATGAACGAGATGATGGATCTAGGTGGCTAATTGTGTTATATGACAGCTATGCATATTGTTTTTTTAAAGAGGGATATTATTTTGTCTTACTCGTATATTGCCTATACTCTTAAAACGTATTCTCGTTCTCCTCCAGTTTCAGCTGATCTCGCACCAGATCATCAGAATCTGAGAATGTTTTGACTGACTTGTCATCATTTATTCATGCACTTTAGAGCTGAAAGGTTTAACAACTGAGCAGTTTCTGGCAGTATTACTTACAGTCGCCGGCCCATCGACAGTCGAACGTGAGAGAGTTTGAATCCATCCAGAGGTGAATTTCTGTTTTCAAGAAGAAGAAGATGTTGGTTTCCTTGGCTCTCCTGTGGCTTTTTAAAGCAGTTTTTCTACTGTCTGAATTCAGTGGCAGATTTAGATATGGTAGATAAATTACATTCACATGATTGTTTTTTCTATTGCTCACCACATCAATAACATAATGTAACCGTGTGGGTCAATTTACCTTTGGTAGGTTGACCTCACATCTCTTCACTGAAAGCTTGGAGTGAGTGTGGGAAACTAGTGCAATGAATTTTGTACAGTAGCTGACTCCATGATTAAAATCTGTCTGTGATCAACATTAACTATGCAATTGCTTTACAGATTTCCTATGATGATGCAATTAAAGACTTGCATAAAGGAGACAGCCCAGGAGTTAGATGGCAGCAGTTGTGCAGTGTTTCTTGTTTGAAGTGCAATAGTGTTACAATTAGCTTCTCCTCTTTGTGTTTGTGTGTTGTTCTGTTTGTGTGATAAAGGAATTGAGGGATTTATTTTAATTTGTTTTTATTTGCAATATGTTATAATATGTGATCAGTCTGAATTTTTGTTTGTATTCCTTGAAATTCATTTTGATACGACTGAATATCATTTTTGGTATACAAGGTTGTTATTCCTGTGAAACACCCTTGCATTCCAAATGCTGGTGGTGCACTCTCATCAGACAGGTGCGGGATGAACTTTAAGAGGTAGTGCATCATGCCTATGAACCTCATCAGTGCAACGTTGTCATGTGGTGTTGGCACGGCCATTATTACCCCGACCTTTTCTTGCTCTGGCTTCAGGCCCGTTGCGATACATCAGACAGGTGCGGGATGAGCGATACAATGATTTCATTATATTGTATCGCTGACAGCTTGAGATTGATGATCCTTCTTGTGTCGAGTAGCTGCCTCTGTCTTTTATCATGTTATTGTTTGTCACCTGAATGTCATCCACAATGCATGACCTCGTCAAATCACCGCAACTGATGAGACACCAAAGGGAAGTCGTTTGAATCAGCACCTACCAAATGGTGTGTTAAAGGTGCATGACTTTCATTACGAGAAGCCATGATTTACATCCAATACTTAGGTAATACTTAGTAACTTTTCGTTTGGTGTCTCTCCCACAACCTCTTTATGGTCCCCTGTTTATGTTTTATGTTGAGGTCTTGGGGGTTTGGACACTGATCTCATGTTAACCACCGCACCAAGTTTCTCATCATTTGCAGTTTACTTTAGATTTTGTCTAAATCAGTTTACATGCCATTGTGTTCAGGTACACAATGCAACCCTATGAACACCGTCAGGAATTGTCTATTTCCTCTTTTCTCTCCACCTCGTATTATATTTTTATCATAGTTTGTGGACAGGAATCTCCCCCCTAACATAATTGGTATGTTGTCTTCTATTAACTGGAATTCCAGCTCAAGCATTTCAGCGTTTTGTACACAAACACACAGCTTCATGAAAAGCCTTTTCACTTGAAGTTGCCGCCGCTGCTTTATGTGAGTATGTTTTTGTGTGTGTTGTACATCGCTGATTCGTTGGAACCATATTGCAGCAATGTTTAGCTTGCTTTTTCCATTATCTCCCTCGTGTTTTGTAACAACGTGCAGGAGGTTATGAGGTGCGGGCACCCAACATGATCCGTTCTCAGTGAGCATGCTCTTGTCTTTAGTGAGCGTTTACTACACCAGTGGCAGTACAGTTGAGTTAGATGATGCAGCTCTGCTCCCAGGATGCTCAAAGTAACAATCTGTGCAGAACTGACAGATTCTGATTCTGGGCACACAAGCCTGTGAGATGGATAAGACAGAGTCTCTACCAGATTTTATTATATTGTACGATATTAGATATTAACGTTATTTTGTGTCTCTGGGTACAAAATAATGAATAATTCTTTAAAATACTTTCTCAGACGGGCTTGAGGAAAACATTATGTGCTTCACAAAGGTAATATAATTTACAGGGCTGCTTTTTTAAAGAATTCGTACAATATATATACAAAAACTACACAAACCCATGATGGATTAATATTTTTAATCTAAATTCATTATATTTTTATTTTATTTTAATAAGCCAGTGCTATAAGCAATTAACAGCAGCTTCATGCATGTATTGGAACATTTGTATGGCAGACCTGACTCACAGAAGAGGTGGTGCCCTGGACTAAGAGGGCTCCTGGTGCTGCTGTGTAATTGTGCACTGTACATCATCAATGCATTGTCCTATCACACAATAGGCCCCTTTTTATCCGTTTCATTGTGAATATTCTTTCTCATTTGTTTCAAAATTGTGTTAGTTTACTTTACACTTCAAGGTTTCAAATACTCTTGAACCAAGTTGTTCACGGTAGTTTTTAGAAAATGTCAGTACCCACCGAAAAAGATTTAATCCTACGCCAAAATCCATTTCTTCTGTATTATCATTAGTTATTTTTGAATTGTATTTATTGTGGTTTGGCAGCCTGCATTTGAGCCACCTCCACATCGAATATCCCGTGTGCTGAGCTGTAATATGCCAGCAAATTGTTGTCATAATATTTCTGTTGCCACAGCAACCCTTTCAACAGAGCCATACATTGTGTGGACAAACTGTATCTCACACACCTCGTCTGTATCACATTAAGTGTGAGTGCGCCACCACACCCAGACACCCACCCACATCAAAACACTCATTTTCATCTTGCACATTCGGAGCAAAACAGAAATTTGTGTTATTTTACCGTTTTTTAACAGCTGCATGCTTGAAAACTGAAAGAGATCCGGGCATGATTTCCTCTATCACATCGTTTCTTTTCACCGTTGAAAAGGTCAATGGGTGCTGAAACCCAAGAGGCAGTAGTCAGTAATCAGTGGCTGTCAAGGGCGCCGCCCACATCTCACTCAGATACCTGGAGAGGGACAGGCTCCTCCACAGAGCCCTGTCAGTCAGTCAGCCCGAGCTTCGCTCTGTCTAATGCACCCCCACCCCACCCCCCTGTTTTAAATGCCTTGAGGTTCTGACAGGACTTGGTTTGTGTTACTAACCACTTAATGGGAAACTGGAACCAAGCAGAAACAGCCAGTTAAGGGTAATAACATGTTTTATTCGATATCAAAGTGTGATCATTCATGTAATTCGAATTCAAATGCACTCACTATACATTATTAATGACCCGATTAACCAAGTAAATATCCCCAAACAACAACAGATAAATCAACTGAATCAATCAATCAAATTAAGAATCAATTAAGAATTCAATCCAAATCAGACGGCATGTGCAATCAATCAATCATTCAAAACATCACATCGAAATAACAACCATAAGGAGAAGGCTAAAATACCATATCAATAAATCATAAGCCACTAAAACAATCAAAACCAAATACAAGAGTAAACATAAGATAACAAGGAATACATGTATTTGAATAAGTAATGGAAATACCACTTAATCAATTAGATCAATTTAAATGCAATCCCAGATCATGGAGACTGTCCTGATAATCAATCTAAGGAAATTATCTAAGAATAGGTTTTCCGAGTAAAAGTCATGTAAAATTAAAAGGCAGTTTAAATTCCGCAATCGTCTAGAAGCCCACGATTATCAACAAGCCTGACTTGTTTATACTCTTCTCAGACCCGTGCACTTACAAACTGAACATTTCTGCCCAGCAACTAAACTTCCAAAGGCCAATCCAATACTGAACATCGGAACATTAATATTATATTGTGAGCAGGTTGCCACGGTGACATTAGGGCTAAGGTTAGCGAAGTTCATGGTCACAGGATTTCATAAATCAGACCTGTGACGTTGCGTCCTTTTCCCGATGCTGAGGTTGTGGAGCTATTTCATCACCCAGATGAAATGTGACCCTACTGAAAGAGGTTTTGAGGCGTTACATAAATAAACTGTCACCTTTGTCAGTGAAAAAGGACTGGCATCTTTCCTATGACAAGATGTTACATGTCTATGCAGTATATATATACACACACACACACACAAGACCCCACTTGCCCCATGTGGGCGGTCTTGTGTTTCCTCCTTCGAGCTCGGATCCTCTACCAGACGTTCTGCTCAGTATCTCAGCTGTTTCTAAGACTGGGCTCTTCTGGACAGAGATCTCAGATGTTGGTCCTAGAATCTGCTGCAGCCACAGCCCCGAGTGCTCTGGATTACCCTGGTAGGCATAAGCACAACGATAATCAGAGTCATACCAGCTCAGACGTCACCCGGGTCAACAAGCTCCACGTCAGGTGCAGGGCAGCCTAATGAGAATTGGTTACTGGAACAGGACATTTATAGACTATGGTGGAAAACATGGAATAATAAATAATTTTTTTTTGCATCTTTTACCAACGAGACCGACCAGCGATTAATAACAACTGGTTAGTTTTAAAACCCATTAATAGCTCGATCCCAGTCTTTCCCATCTGCATGCTGAAGTGTCGTTGGGCAAGATAATGAACCCCGACAAAGTGCTGCACATCGATGCCCTGTATGAATGTGTGTGTGTGAATGGGTGAATGGCAAAACTGTGCTGTAAAGAGCTTTGAGTGGTCTCTAAGACTAAAAAAGCGCTATATAAATACAGACCATTTAGACCATTTAACATATGACTCACTGGCTTCATTTCATATTTGATATTTCCCTTCAAAGCCTTTTTCATGGTGAGCATTTCATATTTGATCTGCTCTCTGTAGGTTCTCCTTCATTCCCTCCATCTTGGCTTGTCTTTGCATCCGCTTGTTAATGTACTCAGTGCCCGTCATCGTCAAACTGGAGTGTAACTGACACGATCACAATTATGATCATCACCTAACTTCATCATGTCTCGCCCACGAGAGTTCCACTGCTAATGGAGTCTTCAAGGAGGCGGCGGGGAGGCTGCAGCCGCTCATGTGGGAAAAAGATGAATGCATAAATAAGATATATATATATATATATGTATATCCCCTGAAGTTTGAGCATACTTTGTTATGAATACTTTCAATGCTTGTATGCTTTCAGTATAGTCTCTTCATCAAAGTGGACTTTACCGTAGATGTTTGGAAGGCTTTGTGGATTATCCTCACACAGTGAGGTGAGGATCCCAGTGACCTAAAAAAGATTCCGGCGTGAATAATGTATTAAAACCTCTGAAGTAAAAATCTAGACCATGTCACAACAGCAGTGTCACTTCTAATAAATTATGACGTTAAAGACATTCACAATATGTCCGGACATAAACCAAGGAACTCTCTATAGACCTCCATGATGTGAGGCATAGATCAGGGCACAGGAATAAACCTGTAATTACTAATGCTACGAGTGTTCCCAGGAGCACAGTGGCCTCGATAATTAAGAAACCGAAGAAGTTTGGGTCAACAGTCTGTACGTGAAGATAGACGACATGAGGGCTCCCAAAAGTGGAGCTAAAACATTACCATCACCCACTAAAGGCTGACTGCAGTATAGGTTTATTTACCTGCCTCCTCCATTTTAGCGGATGGGACATGGACCAAAGTAAACGTTTTCCAAGGATGGTTTCTGTCATTTTCAGTAGTTCTTATAGTAGTCCTCTAACATGTATGCATGTGTGTTCATTTGTGTATATAACTTTGGTTTTAGGTTCGAGATAACTGAGGGAAACCTGTGAACAGCCTAACTACTGACCAATCAGATCACTTGGAAACAAGAGTCATTGATCGACAGGATACACTAAAGTTGGAATTAATAAAGAGCAGCGCACATGTCTTCACAGACGAGGGACTTGTTTTTCTGCTCCATACTCATGTCCATTCTGGAGAGTTAAACTTCTTTTATACGCACCACATGTTCATAATAGTTTGTTCATCAGAGAAGAAACTGAAACACTCTTCTGTTTCTTCTCTTTTCTAATTATGTGATCATTTACATTTCACTTTACTGAAAGTCACTGTTGCATCTCATATCTTATCAAGAACTTTATTCATGGTTCTGATGATGCCGCTCAGATGAACTTCAGAGGACAGGTTGTCAGGACATTAGTTATTGTGTCTAAGTGACGTGGGGTAATAAAAACACATCCTGGATATGTTGAACTCTCTTCATAGATTCCCCATGTTGCTGATGCTCCAGATGCAGAGAAGGGGAACTGCTGCAATGTCACACCGTGTGCTGGGGATCACTGGGTTCTCTGTCCTCAACTGACTAACACACTTTTCGTTTTTTTAATGAGCCTGAGCAAACTGGAGACGTCCATTCGAACTGCGACTGTGCCTGCACTCACTGTGAGTTGGAATCTCAAACTTTGATGATACTTTGTTATAATTTAGAATAAGTTGAATGCTCATCAGTGCTCTCTTGATTTTTATAACAATAATGTATATTTCATATCATATGTGTCATTGTGAGTGGATTCCATATTACAGTAACTGCACCTAAAATCCAAATCTTTTGGCAGCACATGCAAACCTATGGCTTCTGAAATGTTCAGCCTTTGTTCTAATGTTTTAAAGGCACAATGTTGAGTTAGTGTCAATAAAAAGTTGCTGGGCAATGCTAATTGGTCTACTTCATGGTGACTTACTCAGTCCTTTTATTCCGACTTCTCTGTAAGATTGTAATCCTACCAAGGACCAAAGAACAGGTGAGAGACTGCTCATCAAAGCTGAAACAAGTTTAACAATCCTCACTATGGTTGAGACTCAAAAACTGGCTCAAAACTGAAGTGTGAGCCAGTTAAATTATCTCCAATGAATGTGGTGGAGCTGTCTCTACATTTAATCCGGCTGGTTATTCTTTGTCAAAACAGTTCAAATAATCCATGTGACACCATGTCACGAGTGTGCCATCACAAATTTTAAATAAATTGGAGGGTAGGGTTTACGATTGGGATCTTGACAACCAGCTCGTCTGAGTAACTTCCCAATGTCCTCTGCACCTCCTCAGGTCCTCGGAAACAAAACCAAAAGTTTGAAGTCAAATGCACAAGCTGAGATTTCTGTAATTATAGGAACAGGGAACGTTGGATCAGGCTATTTTTGTTACAATGCCACACACCAACAGCACACAACTGGAAAGGTCATAAAGCATAGTTATTAAATCTGCTAACAAATGGAGAAATGTTCTCCAACCTGGGTTTGTTGCTTAGGATCTGAGGAAGAGCAGTGTCGACAGTGGAATGTTTTGGATGGTCTGGGGTCTGTTTCAGAAAGCACGTTTAAGAGACCCTACGAGTAAACCTGACCTCTGGGTTGACCTACTCTGAGCTGTCAAACAGGGGCTTGTGTTTCAGACCAGGGGATTACGATTAGTCTATTTGAGTTTAATCAACCTAAAGTGGAGCACGTGAACGAGGAGATAAAGAGCCCTCATCAATGGAACACAGATAACCTGTCATCATGGCTTCTCCGCATTGGAGTTGGAAATATTAATGAGTGCAGATGCAGATTATGAACATATACTGAAGGAAAAAAAGTAATGCTGTTGTAGGAGAAACGTTTTCTATTGAGTATTCCACATATTCAGAATTTAAGATATGTATCTATATATTTAAGTGTGTGTGTATTGAAGTGCAGCGCAACTGTGGCTCGGGTAGAGGGGGTCATCCTCTGACCAGAGGGTTGCCGGTTTGATCCTATGGGTAAATGGCCAAAAACTGGACAGTAAAGTGCTTTGAGTGATCATCAAGACTAAAAAAGTTGAACTGAAGATGAACTATAGAAATAAACAGGTATAATTTAATTCTTAAATATAGTGATGTTACAATTACCCTACTTAACGAAACAGCATTCAGAAAAAGGTCGGAATTTTAGGTTTCACAAAAGTCGGGATTTAAGTTGATGTGTCATGTTAGTGAAGGAATGTGAGAAGATCAGTCTGTTGCCTGCATTAAAATGAATGTAAATCATCTTGTTAGGTTATGTTGCTGGTCTCGCAAATAACAAAATATTTCAACTTTTTTCACAGCAGCTCCATATTATCATATTACCAAGTATCAGGACTTTGAAAAGTTTGTGTAAGAAACTTTTCTGAAAAAAGAACCACACAGACTCGAAGGAAATTGTCTCTTTAGTGAAGGAGGAAATGTTTGGTAGTGGTCGACGTTGAGGTTACCATTGGTTACATCTGTGTGATTCAGAAGGAGTGAAACCCTGGCGAGCACGGGTTTAACTTGCTGTTTATTTCCTGAAATTTTTTTTCTCCTTTCCTTTCATTCTCATAAAATCCCAATTTCAGATTTTTTTTCCTCGAAATATTGCGAGTTCCTCAAAAAAGGAAAGTTGCGTTGTGCATTATTAATAAGGCTCTCCTGGAAAAGAAAATGAAAAAAATGATGTGGATCTAATGCAGACTTCCTGTTAATAAATGATTAACTAACCCTACCTTGCATAGAACATCAACCAATCTTCACCAAAAAAGTGGAAAAAATGATATAGACAGTCTTAAAGGCCACATGTGTAAAGGCCAGACTGCAGAGGAGCATTCTGAATGATGCAGATGTTGTTTGACACACAGGATCACACAGGGGAACACCCACAGCACCCAAGACACACACACACACACACACGCACACGCACGCACACACACACACACACACTACGGCCCTCGTTTCCTGGATGTACTCGCAGGGGTTTATGTCCTCACCACAACAGTGTTTTATCTTGTCAGGATGCATCTTCTCCAGCAGCTGAATATAGCTTCACTGTTATAAGTGCTGACAGAGAGTGCAGAGGAGAACTGCGTCTGTGGTTTGTTTATGTGTGCAAGTGTGTGTCTGTGTGCACACATGCCGAGCTGAGTGTAATTCATCACGTCTGCTCCTACCAATCTCAGAGTGTACTCCTAAAACGAACATCTGCCACATTATAAAGTCGTGTGGCCGGAGGGAGTCCTGCATTTGGTATGTGTGTACGTGTTGTATGTGTTTATATGTGGATGTGTTGTCGTTGCAAAGTTTCCCAAAGAGATGATGTCCTACAGAGCTCGTGAGGATTCCTCAGCCTGACAGGGCGTCCTGTCTGGGGGGGTCACCCTGAAAACTTTTCCGATGGGGCCTGTGAGTGCTGAGGCTGTCCCGGAGTACTCCCTCATCTGCTCACACTCAGTCCACCTGTGGGACAGCAGACGAGGATGGGAATGCATGTTTTCCTCTGAATGGGAATGCCATTTTCTCCTCTTGTGCATGGAATCAGATCACAGCTCGCATCAGTTGGGTTGTTTCACTGACAGGCACAAAACGACAAAATAGATCACACCTAGACACATTTTCTGAGATTCAGCACTGTGTTGTGCTGCTAGAATAAATACCAGAAACATAATTCGTAAATATTACTAGGCCATGTCCACTATATTATTACATAATAAACTAGTAAATACAGTTTAAATCAACGTCCATGTTGTGATTATAGTTGGAACTTTCTAAAAGCTCCACTATACAGTCTCTGTACGTGACTGGCCGGCGGCTGTGGCTGAGGGGTAGAGCGGTCGTCCTCCAACCTGAAGGTCGGCAGTTCGATTCCCAGTCTTCCCCCATCTGCATGCCGAAGTGTCCTTGGGCAAGATGCTGAACCCCCCGAAGTGCCCCTCATAGAACAAGAAAGTGCTGCTAATATATGCACTGTATGAATGTGTGTGTGAATGGGTGAATGTAAAACTGTACTGTAAAGAGCTTTGAGTGGTCATCAAGACTAGAAAAGCGCTATATATATACAAAACCATTTACCATTACCATTTAAAATAAATGCAGTTTTCTATTTAATGTATTTGTTAAGTGTTTTTATTCTAGTCATGAGTCACCTTTACCCATTCAAACATGCATTCACAAAGCCCTTTTATGTGTAGCAGCTCATATAGGGGCAATTTGCTCAAGGATACTTTGAGATGTGGAGTAGAGCAGGAGGAGCAGAGGATCGAACCACTGAGCTTTCAATAGGTGGCTCTTCCTCTTGATCCACAGCCGACCCAGGATTAGGGCACATTGGCCAAAGCCCGTTATCGAACCACTAATTCCACAAATAACTCTGCATACCTTGAGACCTGTTCATCTTATCGTCTTCTCACTTGGCTTGTGTATTTGTATATATTAATGGCCAGAGGAAGTTCAGTGTCGGATTTGGTGCAATTTGGACACGAGATACATTCAATATTAACAAAATCTGAATAAATACACAAACAGCCCCTGCAGTCTGCGAACCAACTTGAACCTATCTTCTTCTATTTCTTCAGGTAACCTACAGCAGGTGTCAGCGACTGGTCAAAACCAGCCCGCCAGCAATAAGATTAATTTGGTGCAGTTTGATTGAATTCAAGGGGACTGTCGGCAGACGTATGCTTGTAGTCGGCTATTGTTTTATATCGTCAACACAAACGTAGACCAACTTTGTAAACAACAACAACTGCATTGTGTCACGGTGTGGGGGGCAGTTGGACCCAGACGCAGAGTTTAAACTTACAAAGGTATAATTTTAATCAAAACGAATCTTTAACAAACCAAACTGGGAGCACAAAGGGAAAAATACAGGAAGCTTACACGGGGGGGTGCAGAGGTGCAGAGGCTCAGGAGACACGGGATACAGAAGTACAGGGAGAAGTACAGGGATAGCAGGGCAGGAGATCCGGACAGGAGGACAGGACAGGAGATTAGGACGGGTATACGGGTAGACACGAGAACACATACGACCAGAGACATACGACGACGATCCGACAAGGACAAAGGGAAGAACCGAGGCTTAAATACAGACACACAGGAAAGGCAGGGGCAATTTGACACAGGTGTAACACATGAGGACTGGTGCAGACAATCACAGACAGGAAGTGAAGAAAGAACACACAAGCAACAGAGACTACAAAATAAAACACGAAACAGAACACGGAGTGTGAAAACATGAAACAGGAGGAGATACTAAATAACTGAAAACACCTTGGAAATGGTGGAAACTAAGCACTGGAAAATATTAAACCCTGACACATTGGGTATGTGTTCCTTGTTTTTTGCACTGTACCGATTTTGTGTCTTTATGTTGCTTAGTTAGATTCTCTTTATAGTTCAATTCTCTTTTATTCTCTTCTTTTTTATGTAAAGCTGTTGGAGGAACGGTATTTATTTTTTGGATTGTACGCCTGTGCATGAGAAATTGACAAAATCTTGAAATCTTGAAATTAAGTGCATTCTTGGAAGCTGGAGTCTTCTTCTGGAATCTTTCTCATTTCTATAATCAACATGGTGTGAATGCAGAGAAGTCCCTTGTCTGTGGGAGTAGGATGTGGTTCTTTTTATCTTCTATAGGGATGGGGACCTTTTCTGTTTTTTTTTACGTAATTCAAGGCTTTCTTTGAGTAATCCTGTCATTATCCAAGCTTGTTTTTAGTTTTTTTCAGCCACAGAGACGATTGCCACCAACTACCAAACCTCGTTCGATTGATTCCGAAAGTAAATTAGTGTAGCTGCTGCAGGATGTGTGAGACTACAGTTATTACCCTCATCATTCTGTTCATAGACTGGACACAGATTAAGACTCTCTCCTGGTACTTGTGTAATCACTGCGCGCGACTCTACTAATCTTTTAGATTAGTTAAGGACAAGCAGGCATCAGTCCCCCAAACGCCACCAGGCAAGGCAGGGATTATCCCATTTCTCGGGGGCCCCCACGGTCGCTAGCTCTGAAATTACCCTCAGCGTCTACTGGGTGAAACTATCTTTCAGTCTGGTGTCACACTGAAGGGTATCCTTGTCTTGTACCTGCCATTAAAAAGCAGCAGTAATGATAAGACAATTAAGAGGCTAATTTCAATTAGTGGGCCTTAATAAGCCATTAAGGGCTGTCTGTTCCTAATGATCACTGGAGGAAAGCAAACCAATGCAAATGCTGCTATGGAGAGCTATAATTTAAACCCAGGTAATACACCCCCATTCATAATTAATGAGAGCTGAGGTGATTATATTATATGACACTGGACTGCAATGCTGAAGTGACCCAAAATTGATTTGTTAATTGGGTAAATCCCCTGTATATGGCGGTTTTCTGCCTGCCCGGGAGCCTGTTACTTTAACAGCCAATGGTAATCTGGTAATCACTACTCTCTGCTGCAACTCCTTTGCCTCCTCTGCGGAGTCCACAAATTCAGCGTGGACTTATAATTGAATATTGATTTGTTTTCTCTCCCTCTTACTTCACCTTCTCAAAAATGTAATTAGATATTTGGCCCTGCAATGAACATACATGTCTAAGAAGGCTCATCAGAGACCGAAGTCCAATAGGGTTGATTTGATACCGATGCCAGGGCGGGCTCCTCGGAACACACAGGGTGAGCCTAAATCACATTTTAGTGTGTTGGAGCATGACACCAGCCATTGGATGGGAGTAGAATGGGGCCCAACTACTCACTGAGTAGTGTAAAGGAAAGAGTGAGGGAGCAACTGTTCAATTGCTTAATTTTTTAATATTATGATAAATGCCCAAATAATGAGTAAGCTCGACATAGTGCAGTAGAAACACTCACAGGTTTACAATGTCTTAGTTGCATTGGCTAATTCAATCTATCTTCATACTAGACTGTGGTGGCTGCTGCATTGCCAAATACAACAATCTACAACGATTGCAGCAATTAAATCTCCACTATTCAAATGTCACAAACTCCATCCATTATGTTATACTGCTTATTCTCTGTGGAGGGAAGCGCTGACATTGGACGAGAGGCGGGGACACACTCTGGACAGGTCGCCAGCGTATCGCCAGGCGGACGTATAGAGACCAACAAGTCATGAACTGCCTTATTGAAATGGACATCGCAAACACGATCCTATTCATTAACATTCGCACAGGTTGGTGCACCACTTTCACCCGGACTGAAAAACCTCAACAGCTGTGAGATGGTTTCCAACAAAATTATGGATTCGTCCTCATCAGGGGATGGATCGAGGAATTTTTTATACTCTCTCAAACATGGGGAGTTTTTCAAATTTTTCTGGCACATGTATTGGACTGATATGTAGGACTGTGTGAAATTTGGTGCAGCCTGATTGAATATAAGGGAACTGTTTGGCCTTGGTGTCGATATGCGCTCGACTGAGTTCCATTCTACCTTTTTATTTGAAACCTAATTTCATTAGTAATACCAAAAATAGTAATTTCACTTTTTCAAGCCGGACTCCCCCATTCACACACAGATTCATACAGCATCTCTCTACACAGAGCTTTCTGCATCATGGATCCCGTTCACACACTGCAGAGCTGCCTGGGGCCATTTTCGGGGGGTTCGGTGTCTTTTCCCAAGGACACGGGCATCAAACCTCCGACCTTCTGACAAGTGGACGACCTGCTCTACCTGTTGCCACCCAAATAGACTTTTACAACAAATGGATGAAGGCAGGTGACTTTGAAGTCCTCATTACATCGGAGACCTTGTGAAAGATTGAATATATTGCATTTATTATGTGCAATTTAAACTTCACTACGTTCCACTGGCAGCCCACAGTGCAGGATATTGCAACTGCTGCGCTAGAGGTGATTATTAAATAGCAGTCTCAGAAGATGATGTTTTTAAAATTGTAATCATTTGAAATAAAATGTATAGATTATATTCCCGTGCAGGAAGTGAACTTGAGATTGGCAGGGTTTGCTTACTACTCCCGAGGAAAGGTCTACATTAAGGAGGTCTGTGTTGTGCATTGTAAATCTGCTCTGACTGTATCACACGTGTCTGTGATGACAGCATCTTAAAATCGTGTGTAATAATTACTTAGTATGGTTTTATGTTATTACCCGTGATTAGAGTTAATTGTATTTATTACTGCCCTGTTTTAGGTGTGTTATGGGACAGATGCCTCGCAGAGTTGACAGCCCTCGGAAACAGCTGTCAGGAGTGGGACGCCCCACTGGTGCCGCTGAAGGGTGAACATGCATTGTGTGGCTGGCTGTGGCTGAGGGGGGAGAGCGGTCGTACCCTAACCAGAAGGTGCATGTCAAAGTAGAAGGTGCCTGCCCGTAGATGCGCTGTTTGAATGTGTGTGTGAATGGGTGAACGACTATAAACTGTACTGTGAAGCGCTTTGAGTGGTCATCAAGACTAGAAAAGCACTATTTAAATACAGACCATAGACATTTGCATCAGACATGCACTGAACTCCAGACAATTTACGGATAACACAAATGTCGGAAAAGGCAAATGAGAGCCTCTGGGGTCTCTGCAGACTTACTCCGGCCTGTCCCCTGGTTTAAAGTCCACAGAAAGTCTGGAGGAGACAATGTGAGAACATAGTAGAAGATCCTCTGCAGGATTCACCATGAGCGCTGGGGGTATTGATGAAGTAATACTAAAAATAATACTTCCGCATGAAAAATGGCCATAAAGGGCCTACACATAGAAGACATTAGAGAAGACGTCAAGAGAACTTTGGGTGATTTGGGTCGATGTCATGTGCTCCAAACAAAAACAAGTGATCTCAACCTGCTGCACTACCCCTCCCCTGAACGCTTTTTCTGTGCTGTTGTGAAGGCGTCTGAGCGGAGAATCTCCCGCTGCGTCATTCCTGTGTGAAAGGCCACCTCAGCAGAAAGTCCGAACCCAATACCCCGGACTTCCTCGGAAGGTCATGTCTGAAAATGGCTATAAAATAAGCTCAAGCCACATCAGTATCTGCAGCGAATAAAAACAAAAATGGCATACCCACTTTAAGCTTAAATAAATCGGGAAAAAAAGAGATGCTTACATTGTCCCAAACACACACAAAGGGCAGACACTCTCTCAGTTACTATGTGGGACCGAGATAACTCCACAGTCAGCAGCTCCCCCACTGGCCACTTAGAGGAAAGTGCAGCAACCGAGGGTTAAAGTTTAAACTGCCAAACTCTATCCACATCAACCAGAAATCTAAAACTCCCACACATCTGCAGATAATCAACATTAGTATTTATGAATGTTGATTGATTTTATTTAAAACCTGCTAAATCACAGCTACTGACAGCTTTTTTTATTTATTATTACCATCGGTAGCACAATGTAATGTTTTAAGAGTGGGCAAACTCAAGTGACAAATTTTGGACTTGTACTTGAATTTAAATTTGTATTAACATTATATTTTATGCGGGTACATTAGAAATTCAGAGATTTTCCAGATAGGCCTATTTAACCTTCTTATACAACTTACATCAGCGATGCAACTGTAGTAGCCTGACTGATGAAAGCAAGCACAAGTCTTATTACAGGGTCATTTATGTCTTTTATGCTTATTCACATCATTTGCACTCAATAGTGCTTGATAGAGTAAGGGATTCCTGTATGATGAATATCTGATTTGTATAGGATACATATCAAGCTTTCAAACACGGAGTCTCAACCTTTCAAAGCCTTTATTTGATATGTATGATATGATATATGACGTGATATTTACCCCACATTGCAATATTGTAATGGAATATTCACCCACCAATAATTCACACAGTCACTGTCCCATGTGTTGTCAATAGTCGAGTCTAGTTTAAGGATTCTCTTTGATTTCTATCTTTAGGAGTCACGCATGTTTCCAAACACACTTATATTTGTGTGTGTGCATGCGTGTGTGTGTGTGTGTGTCTGTGTGTTAGCTGGTGGGCATGGCCTGCGGTTCCTGCCCCTCCCACCAGTTCTCCTACGCAGCTCTTTCTCATTGTAGCACTCAGCTACACACCTGTCAGCTGTATTTAATGGCTAAAATATGTATTTAAGTTACTTCCAAGTGTTTTGTAATTGGTAATTGGTGAAACTATGTCAAGAATGGAGTGCACATTTAAAAAAATATCGATTAACAGAGCCCGTCCTCAGGGTCAAGCGTCTGGCCTGAACTGAGGAAGTGAACTTCAGGCACTTTTACTTGTAGTTCAGGACTTTAACTTCACTTACCTCTGGAGTTTATGGATTATGCTTCACTCACAGCGAGCGAGTCTTTCTGGAGTCTGGCTCCTTGTTTACTGGTTTACCCCTTGCTGTGTGTAGCCGTATCTGTAGCTGCAGTTACAGTTAGACTTTGATCATTGTAAAAGTATCCGATATGTCAAATCACCAAATACCAAAATAAAGCTGAGCTGTTCCAGATAAACCTTCTTCTGGGAATAGACACACACTCTGCAGCTGTGAAAACCTTTCCTTTTGAGGGAATTTTTTAAAGGATTTGGGCTTTTACTTTTTCCAAAATTCAAGTTTTAACAAATTTGATAAGACATACAATATGTCGAACATACTCGAATATTACTTTACTGATAGGCCAAGACAGCATGCAATAGGTCCAGGTGATAGTGAGTGCCCTCTACTGGATCAGGACAAAAAGGACTTCAGACGGTCTGATGCGATTATTGAGCGCCCGTGATACGGCCCTACTCTGTATCACGCCTCGGCCACACTGGGTGCGTATGCAGAGCGGGGCGGCAGCGTTGCTAATCTACGTTGTGTGTGTGAGTCTGTTGCTCACACAGGGAGCATGTCTGCTGCGGCCTGCAGTGGAGCTGCTCAAATAAAAGTCACCTAAGTACAAATCTAAGTTCGAGGCGGTGCATCTTCCTGTCATGCAAAACTAACAGTAACTCTAAATGCCGCACTGCGGTTGAATGCATCCGCCAGCCAGTGCAGTTTCCATGTACATGTGTATGAGGTCACTGTGACTTTAACCTTTCACCACTGAAATCTAACAAGTTGATCTTTAAGTCCAAGTGACAGCTGATCAAAAGTTGAAGAAATTCCTTCAAGGCGGTCGTGAGATATCACATTCAATTCACCCCTTTAACTTCTGACCACCAAAATCTAATCAGTTAATACATGAGTCCAAGTGACCATTTGTGCCAAATCTGAAGAAGTTCCCTCAAGCCAGTCTTAAGATATTATGCTCAAAAGGCAAAAAAAGTGTTTTGGGAGTTCATGAACTAGATATTTGAGTCCAAGTGCATGTTTTTGTCAAATGTGAAAAGAGTCCCTCAAGGTGTTCTTGAGATATTGCGTTCACAAGAATGGGACGGATGACCAAACAGATAGACAACCTGAAAACATAATGCCTCAGTGGCTGGCACAGAGGCATAGAAACCTTGTTAACAGAAATGCTAGTGCTTTTGCTTTGAAACAAGTACTGGGAGTGTTGCAACTATTTATGTTTGTGACATATTTGACAGATACACTTTTAAACTGTGGTGAAATGTTGCAACATTAATAACAAATCTTTTATTTATTTTGACATTCCTTCCTCATGAATTTCACACAATGTGTTCCAGATACGGTGTGCACACATCATACATTGTTAAATATCACAAATTCCAAAAATATTTTTCTGAAAGAGAATGTAAATAGAACTATATGTACAGACAGGGAGTGATTGTTACAACAGTCATTAATCTGTGAAAAAAAAAAAATCAGGGCCAATGGGGTTTCACATAGTTGACCCGGCCTTCCCATTGTGAGGCAAATTGATTAACAGATGCTGTTATTTTCTCCATTATGTAATTGTCCAGTGTGATCTCCAGTTCTGTGAGCTGGTACACTTCCATGGATAAGTGGTAAATGGTCTGTATTTATACAAACGTTTCCTAGTCCTGATGACCACTCAATGCACTTTACAGGATATGTTTACATTCACCCATTCATACACAGTGCATCTATGTGCAGCACTTTCTCTATGAGAAGGAGCGATTTGGGATTCAGTATCTTGTGCTGCTAGATAGATGGACTGCATCTTTATCAGTATCTGGCCCAAGGACATGCGGACTGGGGAAGACGGATCGAACTGCCGACCTTCTGGTTAGAGGACGACCGCTCTAACCCCTGAGCCACTCCATGTAGTTTTCCATTCCTCGTCTGATATACTTATGCTTCCCTCCTTCTCCCATCATGTTTTAACAGAATCAGTTCAACTAGTTTTAAGATTTGACAGACCCTTATACAAGCATGAAATAATTGTGCCACCAGTATCTGAATTATATGCTTTTTTTTTTACATTGAATATTAATATTAGTGCGTTGAGCTGCTATTCCTTATGCTGTCCAATCCTTAAATCTATGGTCCACTATATTAGATGTAAAATCGGAGTGATGTGCACACCATGTCAGAGTTACAATATCTCCTTCAATCAATCAATCCTCGGAGAGAGCCACATGTGAGGGAGCCCTCTCCCAGGATAGCAAGAAGTGCCATAGATCTGAAAACATCATTTACAAGATTGATTAGAAGAAACATTTTTGTTATGTTTGTAACGTAATGGAAAGAAAATAAATTGATGCGTTATTGTCAGTAATGGTAGAGTATGTGAGTGGGCATATTGTATATCAAGCAGTCTTATTCAAACCTATGCTCTTTTACAACACATTTCCAAATTAAGATTTAGTTTCACCCACTGATTCTCCACAGTTTTTATATGGCTCTGTAGGTTGTTATCAGCCAGGACTGCCTGTATGGGAATAGAAGGTATTGTCTCTTCAATGTTCTTCCATCGAGCATTGTATGATGGGTTGCACCAGAACACCAACAGCTCTTATCTGTGCTGCAAACACAATAATCGCTAGAAAGAAAGTGGACCTCATCCACCCTTTTCTTTGGCCAATTGAAAGGTTCTGAGTTGAACCCTTGGTTGTCTACTCTGTCATATAGATCTCGATGTAATTCTGTCACATTCATTGAATTGATTTTGGTTAGCCTCTATTGGTAGGGTCTGAAATAAATAGAACTGTCTAAGCAATATGTAAATTATAATAGATTCAATTCTTGAGCTGAGACAGAGAAAGGGAATTAGATTCCATCTTGTTGTGTCTTCCTTAGTTTTTCTATGTATGGGTAATACCTTATACCTAATACCTTTTGGTATGTTGATGCCCAAATATTTGTTTTGCGAAAGAAATTCCCTTAATACATTGAATCGATATTAAACTAAGATATTATCGTAATTTGTAAATCCTTATTAATGGAGAAAATACTAAATTTGTGGGTCTCTGTCTGAGCTTGTCGGTGATTCGCAAGGCATCCTGGGAAATTATTCTTCACCTCGGTTTGAAGTGTGGGTCTGAAAAGACACTTGGCCCCCCCCCCCCTTCATCCCAACAAGTATGAGGACAGCCTTCCCCTACACGTGAACGCGCAACAAAAGAGGGGAAGGGCTCAGGGATGAATGGGATTGGTCTCGATTGGCCTTAGACTCTTGAAGAGCAGCTCAGCTGACACACATGCGGTGCCTGAGAGGCCTGGGCTGCTCGTACCTGTCAACATGGAGGCCAAAATGAAAAGCAAGACATTCCACGATGCACACACGCTGCTCACGCACCCAGTTTGGCCCAGGCGTCAGTGTCTGTCACTGTTCATATCCTGACCTCACTCACCTCATTGTTCCTGTTCTTCAGACGTAAATGTTCTGCTGCTTAGTGTTTATAATTGAAGACCTCCACTGTTAAACACAACACTTGCTGACATCATCCGTCTTCACGAAGAGTCCAATAGAATGTGCACACGGAACACGTATCCATGCAAACAAACATATCTTCATCTTACAGTGTTTTAGCTGCTTGTCACAATAAAAGCTTTCCAATATTCAGAATAAATTATTTAGATTGTGTTCTGGTTGATGTACACATGGCTCCAATATCACAACTGATGATGCTCTCAGTTTATGCCTTTTTTGTTTCTATGCATCACCACATTAGGCTTCTTAATTTACCGCAGTGTTAGATGATACAAAATAAACGGAGCTGATAGCATCCAAAACCGCTGCTTTTTATGATGATGGAAATAATTGGCTGTTAAATGGCTCCATGTATAATAGTGCTAACGAGAGTGCAGGTTGGATCAAAGCTGTGCAAACGGTGCCAGAGCCAGAGAGAGTATTGACATTATCATCTGCATCAGATCCTCATCTCAACACTCAACTCACATTAGTCTTTTATTACTTTGCAACGGAAAGGCTTCAGTGTGCTTTACCAAGCCATAACAAAGGGTGAATATCTGTGTCTTCATTTGATCACATGCACTCTCATGAATCTTTTTTACCATCAATACCAAGAAATATGATGTTAAGTGACAAAATATTAGAGACACTGCATTAAGGATATTTCCAGTTTATTAAACCCCTGGTTAACAAGACGAAAAAGAAAATGAGGTACGTAAACTGTCTGTCAAAACTAATTTATACCATGGAGCTCCATGGAAGAGATGGCCGAGCCAGCTGGACCTGCAGCATGTTTGCTCTACTGCTGGGCACTGTTGCTCGCTCCGGAGCCAGGGTCGTCAGCAGGGAGCCCAATCCTCTCAAATGTGTCACCTACACACCATGTGTAGTGGACCACACAAACTGAGTTAAAGCCCCAAAATAATAATAACAATAATAATAATTATATTAGAAAACCCATTAGGTTTCCAGTTCATCCATGGTCCATATAGTTGGTGTATCGCCGTCACTCATCACAACAGACCTACAGTATCAACCTATTTCCCAAAACGTCCCTCTGTCTGTATGTGGAGCACACATCTCATGAACCGTTCATCTTATCGGTTTCACATTTTAAATGTGCATTACTGTGTATTATAAATTCAATGCTGAGTTTGGTGCAATTTGGATTCATGCTTCAATATTAATGGGGGGGGGGGCAGTGTGCTAACAGTCAGTCCAAAGACCGACTTGAACATGTTGTCTTTTATGTCCTCGGATAAACTATGGCAGCAGTTGGTAAGTGGGTCAAACATCGGGTCAAAAGTTGCTGCCAGGTCATTTTGATAATTTCCTTACTTTTATTTCACCATATCGGACTGACACACACACTCGCAGGTGTCACCTGTAATGCAGTGATGCTTTTTATTTGAGCTGAATTACAGACCTCTGAAATAGCTGACATGCAATGCATGAACTAGTGAAGTGAAACATTCAAACTTGCATATAAACCACACACGTGAACAGTAATAAAGTAAATTCAGCTTCATTGACTGTAAAATCTTCATTGCAGATAATGTCCAGCACGCAAACAATAAAAAGTGTCAGTATATTGCAGAACTGTGTGAGGAGGACTCACTAAAGACAAGAATAATGCTGAAGTAGCTCCGGGGCATTAATCACAGGCCAAGAAAACAGCCCATTACAAACTGGCAGCTTATCTTATAGACCTCACATGCCCAAGACAGTGTTATGTCCTATTTAGTGTGATTTAGACAGGCGGTATTTTAAATATTTATAACATTTGAACAAGCAACCAGTGATCTGCAGCAGTGTGGCTGGGACTCTTCAACGCAAGTGACGTTGTCGATCACGGCAACAGCGTGTTCCAGACAATGGCAACGACGGCTGATTCTCCAGTTCAGAGTTCTGCGTACTTTGTCGAGCTTCACCCAACTTTGAATAAACAAGTGAACAGCTCCTGGTGCAGGTTCAGCGTTCGGTGAACTAACTCCTGCAGCAGGCTCAGTTACTGCAGGTCACTTTTATAGTTTCAGAAACAAAACTGCAACCAGCATTTCCACAGGCCAAGCCCACAGCCCATTCCAAACAGGGCATATTTAAAAGAGGCATTGTGCCAGTATGAATCAGAATGGAGACGTGTGTGAGCAGAGATTCAGAGGTCTGGAACTTGGCTGATATATGACTGCTTGTGTTTTTTGGACCGGCAGACTATGTCGAGCAATGCTGCCATGTTGGATCCAAATTATTCAGTGTGTTTAAAAAGCAGCTGCCTTGCCAGAGATTTAAACTGAATCTGCATTTATTAGTGAATTTCCCCTTTTCAGCTGTTGTAGATTGTATGGTGCACTTAGTCTGAACCTATGCAAATTTAATTATCTGTGATAATGTTGTTTCACAATATGAATGCACAAAAGAAAATATGTGGCGCACCATCTTAAAGAAGTTATTTGAATGTGTTTCAGAGTCGGCAGCTCCCCGGGGCGATGGCTGTGGCTCTGTCACAGAACTCATCTCAATTCTTCACTGTAGCAAAAAACACACACATACAGTAGATTCAATTATGGTCGCTAACAAGTAACTACATTTGGTTTGGGAGCGTGATCTTGGCATTCACACCGATGTTTAGAGAACATTCTTAAATCATTGCACTCAAATATAGGCCACATATGATTTGTGTGTGCGTGTGCATTGAATACTTTTTTCGTGAGATATTATAAAAGATCCTCCAACGACAAGTCAGACCAATTTAATACCCAAAGCAGGAAACATCATGGTGACAATATGAGCACTGGAGGACTGTAATTAACTGATTATGCCAATTGCAGGATGCAGTAAGAGAGAAAATAATAACAACGATGCAGAATAACAAATATGTTCCGTTTTCAAAACCCCTCCCAGCATATAATTGCTGCTTATGGTTATAAATGAGTTGTCTCCTTGTTAATTCTTTGCAAGGGCAAACGGGTGAGAAATTGTTTTGACAAGGCAAATAGCAAAAAAAAGAAGCAATTATGACACGTAGGGTGCTGAAAGGGTAGAGACGGCAGGTGGTGTGGAGTGGAAAGACTGTCTTCAGAAGGCAGCCAGGAAAACAACAAGCTGGCCTTGTCGTCTGGATGAGTTTAGATGTTTGTTGGAGGCAGCAGGGCTGTTGCGGCGCATTTGAGGTGGTGTGACAGGCACAAAATCTTTCCTGCTTTAATCTCCCAGCTGACGCGACTGTTAAATGCAGTAGCTGATATAGAGGCTTTGAAAGCTTCAGCTATAACAACTAAATCTCCGCTCCTTATCGGTCGTTTGTACGCATTATTGCATAATACCATACTTAAAGAAAAGGCTTTTGTTGAATATAACTGCGGTAAATGGATATTTATCAGAGCTGTGGCTCAGCTCCTGTTATTATTTTGCTGTGTGCATGGATGTAGATGGGTGGAGGGTTGGGGGGGGGTAATATTATTTTACTCTAAAGCAGTTTGTGTTACATTTTTTGCATGAAAACTGATATACAAACAAAGTTGGATTGATTGAATTAGCATCTTCCTCGTTAAAAATCCCCTCAACCATTTAGATGACCTCATTATGTAAGGATACAGTGATATACTGTGGTTTACTTATTTCAGTCTCTGACCTTCTGGTAAAGTGGGTTTTAGATTTTCAGATATTCCAGATGACCCTAAAGTTAGATGCCCCCCCGCCCCCCCTAAACAAAAAGAGTCTGCTCTTGACATTCATTTCAAAACCAGACATTTTTAAACCTTCCCTTTATAAAATGTAAATTCAATTATAATCTAGAGAACATCATAGTGCAGCACTGGTTTTTCAACAATCTTCTCATCACCTCATCAGAAAATATCCTTATCACTTTTCTCATCCTGAGAGATCCAAGTGCTGGAGATTACACCACTGATCATACGTTTTTTATTGCAGAGTGGAAGATAATGTTGGGTCACGGGAGCAAAATGAAAGAAAATAAAACAAAAAATAAAGATATATATATATATGGCAACTGGTTTTTATCATCATATTGCTAATTGTTCTCTCCGATTCAGTCACGTAACTCCTAGAGATAATTCAACCCCATTTATGTATTTTTTTATTGCATCAATTCAGTTTTGTTTGTTTTTTGAGAGGGGGATAATAAGGTTCAGGCAAGAGGTTAATTAAGCTAGAAAAATAACAAATGGTTGGGCTTTGGGAAAGAAGATCACAGATTAAGGTGAGGATACGGTAAGAGCCATGATATTAACATTTTATTAATTAAGTTAAGGAGACAATCGATTAAGAAAAATAAAGTTTAAGCTTTAATACTTGAAATAAATTAGGACATTTTACATTAATTAACAGTTACAATTATCTAATTGAGTTATTTTCAGTCGAAGTCAAGTGCCCAGTTAGGAATGCAGCAGACAGTCCGATCATAGTGTCAAGGAAGGGAATTAATTCCCCAAATAAAGCTTTTTGAAAAAGAAAAAAAAGTTTAATTAGGATAAACAACCAGATATTTTTAATTCCCAAGCTGTTTTAATTTATAAACTTCAATAAAAACACTTTTTCATGAAGTCCTATGGGATCAATGGTTTCTAAAGTGGAGCTCCACTTTCTCTCTCTTACTATCTCAATATCTGGATACATATGACGCACTGGGAGGAAGTCAGCAACTTGATTTACACCATGAAGACAGTTTTTTTTTCAGTTGTGAATATTTATTTTCTTGATATTTTAAGTTAATGAATCAAAACGTTTTGGAGGAAGTTGATCTTTTCTCAGTTTTAAGGTCTATTGTTGTTTATCCTATAGACTGTGATCATTTTGTGAGCTTTTATCTCCTTAGCATCCTTCTGAGTCTCCTGGAAATTTTGTTTTCACATTGAGTTAGGCTGCGAGAGCTGCTGTGAAAAGGTGACACCGAATGAGATTACTGGAACACATTGTGTTAGTAATTGTATTGGTAGTTTATTCCCTGGAGGATTCAAACAACTTGTTGACCTCACACTTTGCGTGCCTGAGTAGCCTGGTTGTATAACCTCTGGGTCTTCTTGTCAGGGTTTTGTGAGGAGCAGGTGGACCCAAGATCCAGAGACAGAAATGTTTTAACAAAAAGTGTCCTTTTAATGGCAAAATCACCTTACGGAAAAAAACAACTAGAAGGAGATCTCAGAAGCCTAAACTGAAAAACATAGATCACACTCGGAAAAACACTGGGAACTCACGAGAGAAGGAGATGGTGCAGAGGAATGACAAGCACGAATGACGAGGCATAAATGACGACGAACCAACACGGACAAAGGGAAGCACAGAGACTTATATACACAGGGAAGGCAGGGGCAATGGAACACTGGTGCAGAGACAATCACAAGGGGCGGGAAACAGGACAAAGACAGGTAGTGAAGATTGGAAAACACAAGGAGCAGAAACTAGAAAAATAAAACAGGAAACAGAACACAGGGAGAAAACAAATCTAAACACAGAAAGAAACAGAGTGGGACACCATGAAACACAGGTACGGGTCGAATACACACATAAACACAGGGATAGGCACGAAACACAAGGAGGTCATAATCAAAACTGAAAACACTCTTCATGAAAGAGGCGAGAATAAGTAGTCCAAAGCCATAATCATGACACTTTTACTTCATTACCGTACTTCAGTGCATTTTTCAATTAGTTACAGTACTCCACTACAGTAAATATCTGTACCGTCTACTCCACTACATTTTTGCAAAGCATTGCATCTAATGTCAACACTGTCTTAAATATCTTTTGAAAGTAATCAATGACGAATGGGGAATTGGTCCACTGATCCAATCAGAGTGGGCAGGTAACATCCCTCAATGAGAGCAAAGTGAACACTTTGCTCTGGCAAAGACACACCAAGTGTCCTTATTGGGAAAGATAGTGAGCCCCAAACTGCCCCTGATGTCTGTGCCGACAGTGCTTGAAAGGTGTGTGCTGTAAAAGTGCTGTGTATAGAAGTGCTGTATGAATGTATGTCTGAATGAGGAAATGTGACTTGTACTGTAAAGCACTTTGAGTGGTTGATAAGACTGGAAAACAGCTATATAAAGAAAGTCCATTCACCATTGCATTAGGGAATAGGCTACACTCAGCAAGTTGTACCCTTACTTTCAATACTTTAGGTATATTTAAAAGTATATCTACTTAAGTAGAAAGGTGGATGTGGCACTTTACTTTTACTAGAGAACATCTTTGTCAATTTATTTTTATTTGACCTTAAGTAAAATGTTTAAGTACCTTCTCCGCCACTGTTCATTTCCCTCATCTGTGTTATAAGCATTTTAAAGGAAGCACAAGCTCAGGGTAAAAAGTAAAGTCCATGTCCAACAAGTTTCAAGAAGACCTAGGAAGGTAGGCAAGCTGGTTCCTGCATCAAGACATCACTGTTGGCATCAATGTAGCTACGATGAATCTTTCCTCGATTGTCCACAAGCAAGACATTAACACGATTAGCCTCCACTCACTGTTTGAAGTGGGTATGAGGCAGCACATTTGAAAGACTTCCATGCAGCTGCACAGTTCCCTGCACGTAGGAAATGTTCCGTCTTGGTTAAAGCTCATGCTGATGAACCATTTAAGATCCTTGGATATGGGGATGCCAGGGTAGTTAAGACTCCACAGGAAAGACTGGTGCTGTTGATGGTGAGTGTGAAGAATGGTGTAGGTATAACAGGTCCTGAGCCTGATCCCCAATGGTTAGGTTCTGTTGAAACACAGCAGGGAGAGTTGTAACAGTAGTAAGTCTCTGTAACGTACCGTCCCTTTCCAGCAGCAGTTTGCTTTATGAGTCACAATGGTTCCTGTACTGTCAAACCCTTGTTCACAGAGGAACCGATGCTAATTACTGCCAGTTACTGAAATTGTACAAACTGAAAAATAGGCTATGATTCTGGTGGCCTCAAATTCGTTTTTATATAATGGCAATGACACTCATATATGAATTATTTTATCTCTTTTTGTGTCAAATTCAATGGGCTAATACAACAGTTAGTCTGATATGCATATTAAATATACCTGCTCCATAACTGAGCCCCTTTAAATCTAATAGAGAATCGACACTACAATGCAGAACATTGGGAGGTGTAACCATTTGCATGTCTCGTATTATAGTTAGCCTATGTACATACAAAAAATAAAACTTTAAAATGCATGGGAAGCACACATGCAGAGTCTTGGAAAGTTTGATATTATTGTTAAAAACTGTAAGAATATTAAGCTGATTAAATAGAGGGTCTGAGTGCTCAGCCCTAAATGTCCTCAAAGAGTCACTGAGTTATGTCCAGTTTAATTGTGGATAGACCCACTGCCCTACATGGGTTTTAGAAGACGCAGCTGTGGCCCGGGTTAGATTCACCATTCAACAGGAAGTCAGTCAACACTGAGTGCTGAATGTTGCTCTGAGAGAGCATGTGTTTGTGTGGGATGGGCTGTGGACCACACCAATGTGAGGCCAATGAGAGGGGGGGTTCAGTCTTTAAAAAAAAAATAAAAAACGCTTTATGTTACATCTTTAATTATCACACATGCTTGCAATGCATATTATTCCACTATATAAAACTGTATAGTTATTTTTGCAATTAGATGTCAACCCCCAAGATGGGGGGGTCAGGACCTCCCAGTCCCCCCCCCCGCGAAATCCACCCCTGCTTTAGACATCAATTTGAGGGTGGCATGATAATACAAATCTGAGGGCTTAAGAATGGGGGCAGCGGCAGCATGTCTGTAGATAACTTTCGATCTTTATAATCCGAGACAATCTTTCAAACTGCAACAACCCACTTTCTGCTAATCATTGAAAGGCTGGGTCTGTTCCTACTTGGTAAAATCGACTGCATTTATCCGGAGCTTTTCTCGTCTTATTTACCACTAAAAGGGCTTTTTCACGACAAGCCACATTCATTCACTCACATGTCTGTTTGTCAAAGGTGTCAGATTAAACCGATGGAGTTCTGTAGATCCCCATTACAATAATTTAACTATTTGGTGCTCAAGAAATTCAAAGCATCTCGGGACAGTAGTTGCATTTACAACAGTGACAGAGAGACCCTTCTTCCTTCCATTTCTATCTATCCTGTGCACATTGTACATATCCAATGCTATAAAAGTATCGGTTTTCTTTAGCCAATACTCAGTCAGCCCCAAAATATCTGGCTGTGCTTGAGAGACCAACATTTTTTTTAACTATATCATTTCGGGGCTTCTGATATTCAGATGAATCAACCCCAGGCCTTTTCTTTCCTGTAAAGTAAGCAGATTGTACAAGTGACCCCGGGTGGCTTCTGACTCTCATGGTATGGGGAATAGGGGAAATGGGAGAATTAGAAATAGACTGAGGAATATTGATAGAAGGGCTGCGGGGGAGTTGTGATTAAATCCGAGGCAATAACAGTACGATGTGAATAATGGGTAGGATATCTATTAGTGATTAGTGGTATGCTTGGGGGAGCAGGAGGGAAAGAGCTTAGGGGAGCAGAGATTAAGTTGTTTTGCAGGACATGTGCTCCACTTGAAACTTGTACCTACACGGACACCTAGATACCCATCCAACTGTGGTGTAGTGTGTTGCTGGAGCATATACAGTATGTGCAAATGAGATTATATATGCATATCGGTGTGGTTTTCAGGAAGTGTGGTCAAGACAATTAATATTAAAGAGAGAGTGCACAACTAAATGTGTTTTTTGAGTTGTAAACAAAATAATGACTCTTAAATACATTAATGCTTGTTTTAACATTACATTTATTACCAATTAAGTAAAAAATCATTTATGTTTATTGGTTGAACCTGTCTTAAAACAGACCGACAGTGTTTCAGATCGTATTGGACCTCTCAGGACCAATGTTTACATAGAGTCAACTGTTTGTCTCTACATCATGACATTGGCATATATTTAAAAAGGTTACCACCCTCTAATCAAAGGTGTGAGTCTATTTTCAAATTCAATTCACTTTTATTTGTACCACAAGGTTGAGACCTCACAAAATTACAGAGAAACTCAAGAGTTCCTACATTGAGCAGGTATTTTAGCGGCTGTGGAGAGAAAATTTACTGGACGAAAGCTCGAGAAGAACCTCTGTGGGCTGTCATCTGCCTCGACCGGTTGGGATTATCAGAGAAAACTGAAAAACCTATGCAGTAACTAAACCCCTAAACTACCACATCATCTAATAATCAGATACTTTCATTCTCTCTCCTACCCCTCGGCTGTCTCTCTCATACCAGCCATTCAAATGGCTCAGACGACCATGGTCTTGACCATCAGGAAATTCACGAGGCAAGAAGTCTTTATTTCATATGACATTTCCGTTGCTGCTACTGAAGTCGTCACTCATACTGTAGCTCGACAACTTTTTTAATTAGCTTCATCAAGCTAATTGGTATGTCTTGTGTGTGTGTGTTTACAGTGTCTCTGTCTGTGTGTGGGGGGCAGAGAGTTGACAGGGTTGTCTTCATTTGTTATTACCGGGGAGAGGCATTTTAGCAAAAACTTTAGAGTGAATTTACACTGAAATAAAGAGTAATGTGAAACAATGCTCTGCAGGGTTACAGATACAAAAAACTACTAATGGAGCCTGTCAGTGGGCGGAACGGTGGTACAGTGGTTAGCACCTCACAGCAAGAAAGTTTAAACCTGTCACCTGGCCTATCTCTGTGGAGTTTTCATGTTCTCCCCCTGTCTGTGTGGGTTTTCTCCAGGTACTCCAGCGTCCTCCCACAGTCCCAACACATGCAGCTTAGGTTAATTGGGGACTGCATTAACTTGTACTCATTGCCTGTAGGTTTGAATGTGACTGTGAAGGGACATTTGTCTCTATAACCGCTTTCAGACATGAACTGAACTCCAGATAATCTTCTGAAATTGTCTTGAGGTCCGAGTCAGAGGCTCTGGACAATCTCCAGAGTATTTCCTTCCAGCCCCCTCGTAAAAACACAGAATTACGTCCGAATGGAGGATTCAACCGAGAGAGTGAGTGCCTTGGTGACATTTCTAAGACTCGAAACTGCAAAAAGTCAGGATGGAAAAAAGGAGCCATACATGTAGAAGAAACCGATGACGATGTCATCTCGGAAAAACAACGAGATTTGAGAACTTTTGGTGATACCGCTCAACGTCAATGTGCTTCAAAATAACAACATGTGATCTGAATTAATACCGTATGTCCCGCCACCTGCTTCACCCCTAGCCTGAATGCTCCAGAGGTGTTTCTGTTGTTGTGAACGCATTGGACCAGACAGAGTTCTTCATATATGAAAGGCAATCCCTGGACAAAAGTCGTGGTCTTGTGCATGTCCTGGAGTTCATGTCTGACACCAGCTTACATGTCAGGGCTGTGAAGAATGGCAAGGGTGAACCCCTCTTCCTGCCCAGTGTCAGTTGGGAGCGGCTCCAGCTCCCCTGTGACCCTCAAAGGGTAAGTGGTATCTACACTGAAATATCCATGCTAAGTGCTTTGCCCCATGTTTCTCCTACATCTGTTCTTCTTCGTGGCTCTCTGATCTCTCCGTCCGATCTTACTGAATGATGCACGGAGCTCTTACAGCCCTCCCACCTGACTCGACTGTGCTCTCACCGTACATCGGCTGGTACATATGGTACAGTCCTCAACATTGCTTCATGAATTTATAACAAGCTTCCACCCTACCAGCCACTGACTTTTTATTCATCTGAACGTGGGACATCTCAGTATGTGAAATGTGTGCGCGAGAAAATGCGACCTAACATGAATGTGCTGCTACATCTGTCCCCGGCGCTGTTGGCAGGCAAGTCGGCAGCGGAGGAGGCAGCCCGGGCTCTGGTTTCAGCCAATTAGCACCAGCAGACAAAGTTACCCAGTCCAGAGTAGGGAAGAGTTAAATGTTATGATTGGGGCCATGAATTGTTAAACAGCCCCGGGCCTTTCACTCTCTGAGACAGTTGACAAATGCAACTGCTGCATCTGCCAGACGCGCACTAATTGACCGTCTACAATCAGGGGAGCTCATATTATTGCCATATCGATTTGAGTCATGAGAGGAATCAACACACACGCCAGGCTCAGTGAGGCTCCATTAGCGGGTCTAATGGAGAAGAGTCGTGGCAGCAGAGAAAGCCGAGCAGGACACTGACGAGGCTGATTTTGATGTGACTGCAAAGCTTATCAATGACTATGTTGTGGAAAAAGAGCTGGAAAAAAAACTGGAATGGACGTCAGCAAATATATGTTGTATTACATATGTCAAGGTTTTTTTTTCTTTCTTTCTGCCACAGGGATGGAGATACTTCTTTGTTGTGGCATGTACTCTGAACAGAAAATGATGGTTTTACTAAATGGAAAGTTGAAGCCACCATTTTCCCCCTGATTCCTGGGAGCAATTCAGCTTGATACTGTGTTGTGTATATATGCTGTTTTAGCATAGCACGTTCAGTGTTCAGCAGGAAATGAATCACATTTACATGATTAATCACATATGAACCACACTGTCAACTGACTGCATGTGGCTAACAGCTCTGAATTACAATTTACTTATATTGTACAAAAGCCATTTTTAAAAAATACAATTAATAATTTTTTTTTCATTATTTATTTTTCAAAGAGTCATTTATGCAATGTATTTACATTCCGTGTTAGCCTCTGCGAATTGTAGTTCTAGTTCTAATTCTATTTGCCTGCCGCTTCTCCAAATTGCATTTACAAACACAAGGGATCCAACAGAAATGTCTGTGTGCGGGACACAATGCTGAAGACACCCAATCATGAGTCCGGTAGCCTATAAAGGAAAATATTGGACTTAAAGTCATCAAGTGGGCAGAAACGCAAATCTGCAATATATTTATTAGTTGTTTTTGTAAATACGAAACAGTTTAAAGAAACAATCCCATTTTTCTTACAGCATTTCTCTGTTGTACCCTAGTGGCCAAAAATATATAGCTGCTATATATTGCTTGGGATGTCGCAAGAACCGATATTTTGGTATCAAGTCGATGGGAAGCAGACACTCGGATGGGAAAGAGGTTCCTCCCGCAGATTGTGATGAAACGGAGATTGGAGTGGAGCAGAATCACTTGTTGACCGATGTCGGGGGGGCTTGTACTCGAGTACATAGGTGTGTGTGTATGTTTTAATACATTGCGTGGGCAGCCTCTATTGTTTTTCTTTATACCTGATAACTGAAATCTCAAAATGTTCCCACGTGCCACGCTTCTGTTTTATGTTGATAGTCTTTTCTTTTTATTTGTTTCTTGAAGGCTACATAGCCACTGTTGTTTTTCAAATATTTTCATAAAGTAGTGTGTTAAAGTTAATGGGATTTATTGTTTCGTTTTTTGCCGTGGTACCGAATTGGGTATCGAGAATTATGGTATCATTTGGTATTGTGACATCCCTAATAATTGCTATAAAGAACCGTAGACCTTAGACTGTATATGAAGATGGACAACATGACAGCTCCCCAAAAGTGAAACCAAAGCGTCTCGATCCCCACCTGGTGGCTGGCTGCAGTACTACAGTTTAGTACTTGTCGTGAGTAATTCTTCTCACACTGGTGTTAAAGTGTGATTTTTTTTTCCCAGTAAGTTTGGTTGTAATTAGCTGTGCCCAAATTGCAATTGATTGAGAGTGTGTTCCGATGGGACCTCTCCCACGCAACTCTATCCCCTATCGCTGCAGAGCAGACTCTGGCTTCAGATATGCAAGATGGCAGCGTTTGTATCCAGGATATTCTAGCTTCTTTTCTGGATAGTGTGAGGATGTAAAAAGGCATTTTGTTCACCTTTGTGTACAGTCTATATATATATACACTCCACTTGTATCTCTTCCTGTTCTTTTTATAATCATGTGAATACAGTTGACTGTTCCAGCCCATGTCTTTGCTTGTCAAGTCTCCCAGAACTGGAATGATCATGGAAAAGTCATCAGCAGCAAAGCTACCAATCAAACTGCATTCAATTCTACTTTTGAGGTATTGTTATATATATATTTTTTATTTTGTCAGAAGATATTTTTTCTGATTATTCTAACTCACACAGAACTGGCCTGAACCTCCTCCAGTGTGTTACTGTTACCAATCAAACACACTGTAATAAGGATTCTTAAATCACATCAGCCATCGACCAGTTCTTTGATGTAGAGCCAGACAGTGGAATATGAGTTGGTTTGTCCATAGAGACTTGTGCTGGATTTTAGAAGGGGAACCTGAGCACTTGGCCTGAGATAAAACATTTTGATATCCCGAATCAGTATCAGTGCCAAATAATCTACAGCTTCCCAAAAGACAACTTCATAATTTAATAACTAAAAAGATATTTCATACATAATACCAAGAGCTTATGCAAGGCGATAAGGGCGCTGTGAAAGTGCTATATAATATTCATCGGTTTTTGGGTCAGCTGCAAATTATTCTTACCAATTTACTTAAATCATACAGGTCTCCACGTGGATTTCACCTCTTCACACTGTATTCTTACAGATGCCCATGGCGGAGTTGTGCTTTCATTAGCTGTCCATCAATCTGATCCAGGAAACAATAAATATGAATTCATCATTTATACATCATGGCTGATGCCTTGTATGTAAATCAGACATGAAAAGAAAGCCCGGACTGTGATGAAGAAAAGATATTTTGCATATTTTTTGCTGTTTAAGCTTGGAGATATGTATAGGATCCACCTCTTTGCTTTCTACCATCTATAGGAGATGTATATTACATGTCTTGTTTAAAGATTTAATTTGGTCTGACAGACTGATGCTGTATGCATACTGTACCCTGGTTAATTCCCTGTTAAGGAAAGTGTTGCATTGGGGAAATGACGGCTTCCTATTTAATGACTCTGCCAATTAAACCTAAAGAAAAACGTTTCACGTTTAATTTTTTGTTCTCTTACACTTCAGAGCAGTTTCACCATGATCCAGGATTTTGCTGGTAGCTCCCCTATGGCCTTAGCACATTGCATTGTGGGAGAATAAACTATATATATATATATATATATACATTATATTCATGCTGACTTGTGCTGCCCTTAGTTGTGTCTATTTGTCTCGTGTGAACACAGTATAAACATCTTTGGTAGAAAATGTCCAATTGTGTAAGTGGTAGAATGGTCAAATAATCAGTACATATTGAACTTGTCATTAGACTATATTATAATAAGGGACAGATGTTTTAAAAAGCATGTCAGTTTCGCCAGAGTTTGAGTGAACTTGGAGGACAATGCAAGTCAATGCATGTGATTGTGAGCTTGACTTGATTTCACTATAAATTGTATTCCTCCCCTGTTCAACTTCTGGCAGAACTTTGTGTAACAACAACAACTACAATTCACTAATAGATTTTCAGCTCCTTCACTCCTTTTTAGCCGCTGGCACGAGCATCCCCCTGCAACGGCTCGATGAAAACTGCCCTTCACTAAATGAAATGTACTCAATAAAAGCGTTGTTGATACACGTTTGATTGTCAGCTTGTATTTTGTGCAATATATTAGATATTGATACACAACTATAAGTTAAGACTCATGATTGTTGAAAACAAACCTTCACCGTGATGTTTGTCCACGTTGCCTTGGGCGAATTAACCGCGGCGATCCTTAAATAACAGCAGTAACTCACCTGCTAAATGCTCCTAGCCTGCTGTTTTCCTCCAAACGCAAGAATCATACTGTACTCTACCTGTGCTGCTTGCCTGGTAATGAGAATTCAATACAACCAGTCGATGCAGAGATAATGGTGCTCACCAGACATCTAATACTGCAAGAAGTGTACAGTGTACAGGGGAGGTCGAGTTTCCATTAAACAATTAGAAAGCAACAGCAAAGTGTGTGTGTGTCTGATTTTTAGGAACTCTATCGGCTACACAACGCTCATTTTTCGTCCCGTGAGGGCAGCTCAGCTCCATTTAACAAACCTTTCTTTGTTCGAAAAAAGAGATGACACGCTCACTCCATTTACTTCACATCTCTAACAGGCCACGGATTGATGATCTTTTAATTTGCTCCAGCCTTTCTTATCCATCCCTGCGTTGCTACTCAGCGACTCGGAGAAATCAAATGCTGGGCCCCGTGCCATGTGAATCCATTAGCACATCAGAGGCGGCTGTCTCCATGTTATTTCACTCTTTTCGAGCTGCAGAACTGTCAAAATGAGCCCTAATTGTGCACGGCTAGAGAAAGACGGCTTACATAGTAGGACTGAAACCACTAGAGATTCGGTTTTGCTTGGCGTTATGACATAACACTGCCCAAAAAATTTCAACATCTATTGTGTCACCCCAAAAAAGTGGAAATTTAAAGCTGCAGTCTTTTAGGACGATTTGGTAGAAAAGGAGTCTGGAAGATAAACTGGGCTTATTGTAGCGTGATATAGAAAGTATCTTGTTTTCTTTTGATGGGGGTTTTGTTTTATGTCTGTAAGACGTCTAGACATGGAGAGAAGACATTGAGTGAGAGATGGCCAAAACATCTGCTTGGTCAGCTCGTCCCGTGGTCAGCCAAGACTGCTGGAACATTTCTGCGCCAACTACATGCATATAGAAGACAATAACAACACTATGGCATTGTGGTGACTTACTCGTTTGGAGCTTTTACACACGGTCTTGAAACATCATTGGCACAAGAAATGGACTGGGACTGAAGCCCATGTCCACACTGCTACGTCTACTCAGTGGGGAGTCTGAAAGCTGGGATGAGTTGGGATCATGTTTAAAAGATGATGATGCGTAATTTTAATTTATTTTCACATCAAATATAATGAAGTTTATATGAAAGAACTGCCAGAGGGAGATATACTGTATGTCTCTTTTGTTTAATGCTGATGCCTAAATGTAGGTGAGAAACCAGTAGATTGGGTAAAGTCCTGCATTACGGACTGGTCATCCAGGAAGTGGGACGGTGAACTTTATCCTCTTGTCCTTGTAAGATAAAAAGTTTAGGACAAAATATCGGTGACATAAGCAAAACTACAACACTGAGCAGAACAAATTTTACAGGCGGTGGGATTGTGCACAATCTGTGAATATGGGTCATGTGCTGTGAACGGATGTAAACACGCATCCGTTTCAGGTTTAGCTCAAATTCTCGTGAATTTCAGGTCCTTGGGAATCAGCTTCATCAAATGTTAAGAGGCGTGATAAAGGAGCCAAGACAGGAGGGAAACAATCGAACTTGAGTTGTTGGTGAGTTAAGCCAGAGGCTGAGATGAGGCCACATTCACAGACATGTTGCATGTGTTGCTAGTTACAATGCTGCTGTGTCCTCAATCCTGTGGTTGTCAGGGAAATTCAGTGGGATATACAAGCTGCAAGTCGACTGGCTTCCTTCCAGAACAATCTCCATCTTGTGAAGTGGATTATTCTGGACTGAGTTAACCTGATGCCTGATGGATATTGGAGCTGGATCAAGAGCTGCATGCAGTCACTGCTGGCATCATCTTGAAAGAGACTGTTGCACATGTGGTGCCAGAAAAAAATCCCAGAAAAACAGCACCCACCCTGTATCGAGAAGGCAGAGTGACAACTCCTCAATGGCCCTTATCAGTATCAGAGTCACTGATGCTTCTTTTGCTGCCATCTTCCATTCACTCTTGATGAAGAAAACTAATCTGCACGGATGTCTGATGAAGACGGCTGGATTTCAAATCAGTGATCACAGTGGCGAATAGAATTAACCTAATGAGCCTCAGTTGTCCGTACTTGAATATGTGAGTTCATTACAACATGGCTCTGTGAACAGAGAGTGTTCTTGGTCTAAGGTGCTGTACATGCTGACTGTCCAACCAAAGAGCTCGAAGTACAATAGAAGCATTTCAGTACAATACCAAATAGTCATGTCAAGATGTCCATCATCCTCATGAGATACAGACTCTCAGGGCTCACCTTATCACAGCTCAAGAGACAGGGTGAGAACTCCCAACATATAAAACATCTAATCCAAAGGATGAGTGCAGAGGCCTCAGACCTCGCAGGTCAACCATCACCACGCAATTTGAAAGATATTATAGTTTGTATAAGTAACAAATTCCCTGACAAGTACGCATGTATCTGTACAGAATCACAAGTCTCCGTCTCCTGATTATTTGGACAAGTCTAGATCTATAATCATGCATTATAAATGGTGCTTAAAGGGATAGTTCACACAAAAATACAAATTCAATCATTATTTACTCACCATTATCTACAGTTTCAAGGGGTAAACAGTGTTGCAGCCACACCCAATACAATTTAGGCGAATGGTGACTGATTCTTCGACCATAAAAAATAAGTAGATAATGAGTGTTTATTTTTTTATTTTGGGGTGAACTATCCTTTTAAGCCTCGAGTGGGATATTCAAGAGGGGAAAATCTGTTTGTTGCATGAACACCTTTGTCATCATAGAGGTTTTAAAAGATGTGTCTTGACTTTTCTGACATGTTTCTGTGTGAGACGGAGCTGGAATATCCAATAAGAGCACACAGGGTTGTGGGGAAGGCAGATGAGAAGAACTCAAAGTGGGTGAGTGACTGCTTGCATGTTTTTTTGTTGAATATTGACGATTGCAGCTCTCTGCAATAGTCCTACACCAAAGACCTGTTTAAGGTGAATTAGTGTCCACATCTGCCAGTCCACTGGGGAACACTACTTCCACCCAGGAGTTTGCAACTCTTAGTGGACATGGCACTTGGGAAGTATAGGTCAACTCTTAATGAGTTAACTTCAGGTTTAATCCCGTGTTTTCAGGGTTTTGACGATCTTTCATCTCTTATGGGATACATCACCATGGCAACTTATGATGCACAGCTAACCTGCTTTGGTGCAGGTTAACCTTCCGAGGAGCATATCTAGTACTGGCCAATCAGATCAATGGAAAACCAGAACCATCCCTCTAGTGTGTGTATATAATGTATATATATGGTTTTGCTGTTTGAGACTTTCCATGTGTCCTCACTGTTTTATAACAGCGCTTCTACAAACAGTGTATCATACTAAATAAATATATCACAACTATTACATTTTCATTTTAATCGAACAGTGTCTTTGATTGTGACATAATTCCTTTCAGTGTTGAGGCTTTGACTCATATTCTATCAGTGCATCTCATAACAAGATGAGGAGAAACAGAAGCCTCTGGTGTCTTTTATTAGAAAAATGATGCACACACTGTTCAATATTCTTTCATTATATTAAATGAACATTTCAGTCAGACTGAGCTACTTCTCTTCTCTCCTCTCTGCTATGGCAGCAGAAACTGTCAAAATACTTTTTCAAATCTGTATCATTTATTCACAATAATAATTTATATTCACATAAACACGCTTGTAGCTGGAAAGGAAAACCAAGCGTGAGCTGAGGCAGTTGATAAGCAGCTTTGCATTAAAGGTTATCCAGAACGGCCAAATTTAAGCTCATTGAAGCCAGATAAGGAAAATATGGGTATGTTGTACTTGCTTCACAGTACTGCCAGTGTTGTGTAATTTGTATATTTTTGTACACAGTCTGTGGGAAAAAAAGTATGCTGTTATGTCACATCTAGGGGTGGCCAACATGATTTGCACATCTTCCTCGATGCCCAAATAGCAACCGAACCATTTCTCTTATTGAACTAAAAAGGATTTATTATTACAATTCCTGAAAACACAAATGGAAAATTTGCTTCAGAGTGGACTAAATGCCAAAACACCAAAGAAATATTGCTATCTTGAAATCGAACATTGCATTAATCTATCCATAAATCAATGAATCAAATTACAATAACTAAACTTCCCAACTTCCCAAAAAACTGAAGAAAACGTGTATATTAATAAACTGGCAGTCCAGTCCTAATGTTGAAAAAATACTAAATCAAAGATTTCAAGCCGGGCGAGGAAAAACAATTTAAGAAAACAAATCCACAGACAAGTTCACAGACGACAGCAGTCATAACAATGTTGTAAATGTTAATAGTCCTGGAACTAGGGCCAGTTTTTAGTAGATAGTTATAATAAAACCAAAGACGGTGGCTCTTCTTAGTCTCATTAAAAGCAGATCTCTACCATAAAGGACAGTTAAGGTAAAGGACTAAAGAAAGTGAACCAGCTTCTCCCCTGAGGAGAAGTAATCTGGGTCATGCAGAAGATTCAAACCTGGTACCTTCCTTCTGTCTGTTTTCACTTCCTGTTGTTGTTTACCTGAATCTGTCTGCTTTAACAACCCTGCCTTCTAGAACTGATAGTTAATGCCCTTACAACTAAAGTAAAACTGCAAATGTATTTTGTAGGAAACTCAATCATTGGTGTTCAGATCCTAGACCAGGGTTGGAGAACCTCTTGAATCGGGGTCATTTAAATTGTGAGACATTTCATAACCCAAGAAAAAGAACTTGGACATACAAGAGAATTCTCATGACAGCAGTGATTTGCTTAAGCAACAAAAGTAAATAAAGTATTGGACATTTGGACTGTTTGGGCAATCAGGGTGAAGGAAACAAACAAATGATGAAGAGAAGCCTGTGCGTCTTGTTTGTGGATATACGCTCGCAGTGATCAAAAAGACCAATCATTACAGCTGGAAACAAGCAGCTTATAGAGTTACAAGGACAAATGCACTTGGATCAAGTTAACGCACTATAGCAGAGCAGCAGCAGCAAGCTGCTTTCACAAGACCACACTCAGAGACGAGGTAGGCTTTGTGGTGAGAGAGCTGATGGCTGAGAAGCTGAAACCTCATTCAGGAAGAGAATCTGTGAAGGAGCATTGTTGTTCCAGTTAGGATGAAAGAGCAGAAATAATGAACACCAGCCAGCTATCTGTTTACTGTGTGGGGTCTCTGTAGGGTTTGATACAAGGGAGGGGTTCCTGTGTTTAAGAGCCATGCATGATTCCACCAAAGTTGAGGATTTGTTTGAATAAGTTGCTTTGCCCAAAAATAGCTGTGATCATCATCATCATGACCATATGCTTTGCTAAAGATGATTGGGTTAGGCCATTGAATTTAAGTATCTGTGTATTGTAAATTTACTTTGTAAACCTGAGTCTTACAATCTAGTTTATGTAAATCTTATCAAATCGTTTTTTATTTGAAATTAGACCTCAGGTAGGACTCATCAACATCTCAGTCTGGACAGCACTGTTGTGTTGGACAGCTCTGTCCAGGGTGGGTCAACGGAAAATATTTTTATGTTAAAAATGTATAAAACTTGGGCGATGCTTAGAACCCACTAAATCTAAATATTGAGAAAATTGAGAAACTCCACCACCAGTACTCTGCAGATATAACAGCCCGGATCATAAATCCCTCACCTCGCACAGCCGAGGATAAAAGGATAAAAAGTATAAAAGACACTCACAGGGAGGAAATGAAAAGAACAATGCAAATCATGAAGAAAACAGTTCAAGACATGCAGCAACTTAAAATCCGACCATGCTCAATAAATAAACATTGTGTCTGAAGAGGCTGGGAACTTATTGAACCCGACCATGATATTTCCCAAACTTAACCAGGTGCCATGAGTCTCTAACTATATAAAGTGTGTGAGTGCTGTCGTCATTCCATGTGAATACCATTCTGCAAAATCGTACATTTTGGTTGAAAACAAATACACAGCAGCAACATACAGTGGAAACCGCTTCTGGTGATCAGGTTTGCCCTGGACCTAAACGATCACTGTAAGCAGTGGATTACTGAAAATGTATTGCATAGCTTCTGTATGATAGTCCCAGGGGGAAAGGTATGCGCAATATCACCACACACACACACAAACACACGCTGACTCCACTGCTCACTTTCCTTTCTCTCTCTAACCGACTCAGCTGACGTCTCTGACCCGCTACAGTTTGAATGCTAATGAATTGACACCACAATATCAACAGTGATCACCACGTTATGATCAATGCTTTTCTTAACACTCACACTCTTCCTTTCTTTCCCTTGCGCTGACACAAGCACACGCACACACCGACACATGCACTCTCTCACACAGTGTCATCATTTGTAAACTTAGGCAATGTGTGCAGCAGTGGCGGCCCGTGAATTTCACACCTAGGCCTTCAATGCTTCAATGCTATCCTTTTAACACGATGAGATGGTGCATCACAAATAAACATCTCACAGCCAAAATCAGTGTCGTTACCAAAGAAGCAAGAAAAAAGTCACAACAACCAGTCACATTCAGTTAAACACAAATAACGCAATCAGGATTCAACATGCTTTCCTCCAAATTCCAGCCCAGCACTGAGGCACTGATTCTGAAAATCATTCACAGCAACGATCTAAAGCAAGCAATAATAATAATAATAATAATAAATAGCTAGAAACAGGCCGTCGATCTCCTCCGCTTCATTTCTGTACCATGGACAGCGCTGTACTTACACACAACCAACAGTGCTGTCCATGGTTCTGAAACTAAGCAATAGTCACATGGATCTCTGACCCCTTGTGGCGCTGGGATATATAAAGACTTTAAATCTTTAGGCCGGCAGAAAAGGCCTTGCTGGCCCCTCTGGGTTGGAGAGTCAGAGGAGATGGTGGCAGTGCACAGAGCCAACGATAGAGACACAGAGAGGAGCAGTAAGTTACTGAATGAGCCGGTAAAAACTGTAAAAAAACTACTTTTTTACCATCCAAACATGTATGAAAAGACCCAAAATGTACACTGTACACTACTATCCCAGCATAGCTTCACCTGATTTTAACCTGAAGAAGCGTCCCATCAAGCAAAATAAGTGAAAACATCTGTGACAGTGTGGGGCCTTAATATCTGCTGAGAAGGAGAGCGGGAGCGAGACACAGGGTTCTGAACCTGAGACGGTGTGTTTTCGCAAATCCGACTTTGGCTCAGGTCACAGTTGGTTGGAACCCTGTAAGAGGCGTGTGAGGTCATTGCACTTCATGAACCAATCAAAATACCAACACAGAGGGAAGGTCTTATGTGTGGGTGTACCGTGGCTGCGTGGAGAATACATCCTAATGACTTTGGTGATACTCTGGCCTTTCATTTATCATGTATTCAGTGGAGTTTGTATCCTATCCACCATGAAGTCAACATTTGTGGTTTTTAAGAGAAATGACAGTTGCAAAGGTTTGGCTGATCCCAATTACACCAAGTTTATGATCAAACACTTGCTAAACTAACAGCAGTGAGCATTCCACGGCACTATGGCCTCACTGCTAACATGGCTTTGTTAGCATGTTAACATGTAAAATAAGATATTTTAGACATAAAGATATCACTGCGATGCTAGTTTTGTAAAACCCATTGCAGCTCAATGCAGTTGTGGATTCAGTCTGGTTATGGCTTGTGCTGACTGCATGGCAAAGTGATCGTGTATCAATGATTGAAGATACATGCCAGTTGTTTTTCCTTCAAACACTTTTAAATTGGTAAAAGTGACTGACTGCCTCTCAGTTTAAAGCAAGCCTCTTTTCCATCTGTCAATTCTGACAAGTATACGGTGCAACCTGAAAACACCCTGTATCTCCCTTTTCCATATGCCTGTTGCTGCTTCATCTGAGTCGGTGTGTGTATGTGTGTGTGTCCTTGTGTGTGTGTGAGACCACCAGCTCCATGCGACTCACATGACGTCCCTCTTTTCACTGCTATCTTTAAGTGCCAGGTCTATTTCTGCCGAGCCCCTATCTCCAGTCGAAGGCTAGAATTTACTTGCTTTAATTTGTCACTGTCTTTGTCTGAACATACACAGGGCTGCAGCTGAACTAGTTTCTTGTGCGTGTAATTAAAGGGGAGAGGAAGCGACAGAAACTACCCACAAGAGCCAAGGAGGAGAAATCTCTGTTCGAGGGAACCAAGCTGTTGCTGTGGAAAACCTTATTCTGTAATCGCTAAATAAAATGAGCCAAATTACAGGTAAATGACAGCAGCTGTTCCCTGAGATCAGCTTTACTGACATTTAACATCAGTGATGAGAGAGGAAATGACCCTGACTCCCACCCACCCCATCCACAGGAGGCAATCAGACCTATCAGCAATTGTTGATAAGGACAATGTGACAAAGAGGAAACACTATTGCATATAATATCTTACATAATAGAACTGTGTCTCTGTTGGTAGGCAGGTACAGTAGTCACAATGAGACAGACACAGGCCTTTGGAACTGTCCACACATTGTTAGTTATTTATATTGAATATTCCAAACTCTATGTGAGGTCCCTATAGACACAGCTCAAACCAGACTCAATTTTTGCAGTGTTTGGAGTAAAAGCAGTCATGACGGGGTTGTCAAATAATCAATATAACATGATGTGTGTGAACACTTGTTCATTTTGTTGAATTGGAAAAAAACACCTAGCACTGTCACATCAGAGCAAGACGGCTCTCGGTTCGATTCCCTGTTCAGCAAGGGGTCTTTCTGTGTATATATACATATGAGATGTGTAACTGCATTTGAAATTCCCCAAAAAACAGAAGCTAAAAAAAAGTTTGTGCAAAATTTTGGATTGGTTCAGTCGGATCTCGCTCGAGCTTCCCTTCTGGTTACGGCAGTAGGTATTACCTTCAAGGCTTTGTCAGTGTAACACGGCACAGAATTGTTTTCCCGACGGCTGAGAATTTCTGAAGCTACAAGACAGGTCAGCTATTCAGCCGGTTTAGCTTTTGGTTTTTATCTCTGAGGCTTCTTGCTGGAGCGCTAAGACGCAGCGTTTTGTCAGTAAAGCCGTCTTTCAGACATGACCTGCGGGGAAAATCCAGAGAATCGGCTGCAGAGTCTACCCGCAGTCTGCCTTTCACACATGTACACAACACAGAAGGAGGCGTTCACAACTGCAACAAATCCTCCGCATTTTTCAGGTGAGTGGTGGAGCGGCCAGGTGCAGCAGACAGAGACAGGAAGTGACGAGATTTTCTTAACGACACACAGACGCCGTCGTCAGCTCTTATCGCCACAAACTCTTGACATCCTTGTGTCTTCTTCATGTTTGTCACATCTTTTTCAGTGCTAGATATTTTTTTTCATTTTTACCTCTGTCGCAGGTTTGAAGCGTCATCAACCCCCCCCCACTTACTTGCCGTGAATCCAGCGCGGGATCCCCTGCTGTGTTCACACATCGGCTGTCTAACTCGGACAGTTGCAACACATGCAGCTCCGGAGAAAATACGAAGGAGTTCAGTGCATGTCTGAAAGCAGCTAAAGTGATGCTATCATGGCCATTAGGAGAGCACAAAGAGAGATCTGCAGGGCTCCTGGGAGAGCGGCGTAAGCAGACACCAGAATACAGCTGTGGGGAAAGTGCTGTGTTATTCAGTTTTCTGATATCAAAGAAATGTGTTTGGTTTAAAATGACAACACTAAAACTAAATGCACATCATTTTTCAGGTTGCAATTTGGGACCATTTCCCCCCCTTAACTCCAGCTCTGAGTGTCCTTTGTCTCTATAATGTCCGAAAACCTAATAATCATGTATATAATCATCATTCTCCATGGTGCTAATGAAAGAGGATCAACGTGTTGTAGCAAAGGCCACAGAGCCAGGGTGGGTGGGGCAACTAACAGGATTAACATGTACCAATTATACTGTCATGCAGGCCAATCGTCGATCCCTGTGTTAATGATCATGTTGCATAACAGAATGGGAACGTCCCCCTTTTTGTTAATTCCTCCAGGAAATCAATGGTGGGTGAATAAAAGCTCAGACATTTCAAGATTCTCCAACTAGCCTCCTCACCTCACCTCACAGGTACTGCAGGCTTGTTGTCCCCCTTTTTGCTTTCCACTGAGACATAAAGAGTTTGAATAAACTTTGGTGGAAAACTCTTTCTAAATCGCCTCTTTAATCCCTTTCACAATAAAAGTGTTTTAAATGAACACTTACCAAGAGGCACTACCTGTCTGCAGCCTGGAGCAACTGACGTTTTTGATAATGCAGTGCATTAACTTTTTTTAAAATCACCCTTATGGTCATCCAGCTGTGGAACCCTGGAAACAGGACAACAACAAAAAAAATCATCCATGGAAAATGAGGCAAGGGACTGCATTGGGTTTTCAAAATAATGTCTCACAAAGAAAATCCTAGAATCCAACAACACATGCACATGCACAGGCCGATCCGAGTGTCACATATACACATATGCCAAAGAGCAAGCATGCAGTGGCTCGCGGTCGCACAAACACAAAGTAGCGCAACAGCTTTAATGAGCACAGAGCAAAAAGTGCTGCAAGTAGATGTGGGGAAATAATGGCAACCACTGTACCTCTGGGATTTGAGTGGCTTTGGTACATATACAGCATGGTGGGGTGCAAAAGTGGTCTCAGTCTTTTAAAGGCCTACTTTCGCTGCCGTTGTCTGCACAGCTCAAACACGCATGCAAATTGTTAGATCAGACAGCAGATCAAATAAAAGCCTGCACATGAGGAAAGAGAACAGGCTAATCAGTCGTTGGCTCACACAGAAGCTCCCGTCTGCGAGTTCAATTTAATCAGCTCAGCTTATTGTGCCAGATGAGGCTGGTATCGAGTCTTCAGTAGAGAAGAAGAAGGAGCTACAACTTTAAAAGAACAACTGAAAAACCAGAACAATCGCTCCTAGTACACTGTGCTTTGGCGTGTTGTCAGGGAGAGCGAAGCTGGCAGTGCTTGACCCGTTAAGGCTAAAGCTAGACATTAATTAAACTATGTTGAAGTGGAAGCATTATCTTTCTTTACATCTGATCTCAGAGCAGTAATTTGTCCTATAAAAGACTTGATGTTCCCTGTTTGTTGGAGGTCCAGGTCCTGTCTTTTAAAAAACTAATTTAATCGACCTCCACCCCAGCCTTGACTGTTGTTCCACTTCAAAATAAAATAAGTTAAAAAACGTACAATCATGTATTTAGTTATTAATCGATGGTGTCGGATCATGAATCTTTTCTCACTGTGTGGAGCACACACACACATTTTCACTCCTTCCTGGTATTTCACATGCCGGCCTATACGATGATGATTAAAGAAAAACGTGAGCTGCTTTCATTCTTGCTGGAGTTCATTGAACGCGTTAATGCTCAACGCTGAGCTTTGAGTCTTGCTGTTGGCCCGCCTACCTTTCTGATTCATGTTTTTCATTGATGTAACAGTGAGTGGGGGGGCAATCGTTGTGGATTATCAGCTGCTGTTTAGCCCTATGTTGATATCATTTTGCCTGTATTGTTAGCATACTGTTTTGCCCTTTTAGTTTTGTTATTGTTTTTTCCATATTGTTTTTTCCATCAGTTCAACTTTGTGTTTTTTCTCTCCCACAGTTTGTGCTCTCTCTCTCTCTCTCTGTTTGTAATTATGATCATTATAATGAACTGGTGCTGCTATCATTAACACATTTTTGCTTGTTGTGGGAACTGTTTCTCTATAATATTGACGTTAAAGTGCCTCGGGATATTGTGATTGTGTGCTTTACAAATAAAACTGAGTTCAATTAAATTTAATTCATTACATTTTTGCTTCTGTTCCCTTTGTCTTTATGTGTGGTTCTTTTTGCATAAGGTATCTGTTTATTTGTTTTTGTTAATTTTGAATTGGTACTTTTATTGTTGCTGAGAACTGCACCTTGCTGGCTGCACCTTGTGAGGTTCCCACACCTTATGCATGTATACCTTTTCTTAGTCAAGTTTATGCTGGGCCACTCTTTTAGACATTTTAGGGTTCACTTTGTTATAATTTGTATCACGGGTTTTTAATAATTAATCCCCCCAAAATCTGTCTACCCTTTTATCTGGTTCCAGTCCCAGCTTGTTGGGATTGTTTGAACTTTCAAATACAAATACAGAGTTACTTGGAAAACATGTGTCTGTGTCTTTTCATCAAAACCTTAAACATCAGTATCCAAGGTTGGTGACAGTATTTCCTGGGGTGCAGTTTCCCTGCCCTGCCACACATTCAGTTTCTAATATGCAAAAGAAGGCTTTTATCTGGAAGCTCGCTTGACCACCAACTGATGCATCTCTTCATTTCTGCCCCTTTTTGTGGGTGAGACCATTTCCCATTGACAAAGTCTGGACCTTGTCAAGTGGACGGGAGAGCAGCTGGTTTTGGACGGTCTGAGGATCACTTCGATCTGATGAGTGACCGGCTGTAACTAGCTACAGACAGGTGTGCTTGTCAAACCCCCCTTGACTCAGCTCCACCGCTCGGAGTCCAATCACTATTTCTTTCCTTTGAGACAGAATATTGCTGCACAAGTATTGCAGCTCCTTCAAAATAATAGTAGTGTGTAAATTGCGTGTGTAGCAAGAGAATAAGAGTGTCCACCTCAGTGACCTTACTTGTTTTCAGGTACATATTTCTTACAGTTGTACTCCTGGTCACTCATTTTCCAAATGCTGAAGCCAGACAAAATCTACCTAATCAACCCTTATCAACACTAATCCATCCTAATCAAGGTGACTTGCTTCTGGAACATACCAGCTTCTGTTTTTCAGGTCCCTTGGCTGCGTTCGAATAGTCCATTTTGCTTTTTAACTCAGTACTTCCCAAGTTATCTAATTCAGCATAGGAAACATCCGGCCATCTTTTATTAAAGGAAAGGAGAAAATGCTTTCCCACAATTCTTTATTATAAAAATTTAAAGCAACACAACATCGTGGATGCAGCAGACCGGCGTAAATGTAAGAGATGGATGTAAATCCTCACATGAGCATCTGAGCTCCTGATTTCTTCTCTGCATATCTGTCCAGTGAACTACATCCTGATTCAACTCCTATAGTTCACAACATCATCAGAATTAAATACTAATAAATCAAAACACAAATATAAAAGTCATTTCAATCCCCCATTTGTGGAATGGACACATATACAATTTTACTCCACTTATATGAAAGGTACTCTCTATGTATATTCCTCACATTATTATATTATTTCAACATTTCAGTCGCAACACAATGCACGAGTCTCCCCTTTTCTCAGCTCCCAAGAACACCCAGCAACAAATGATTTACAGCCCGTTTAGGAATATGAATTATTTTTGCTTCAGGGTGGGCTAACAGCAGAACAACAAACAAATACAACCTCAAGGCGAACAACCTAATCTTCCCTACTCAAATTAAAGAAACAAAAAAGACATGTGACTAACCTAACTCCTCATCCAAAAACAGGAGAAAACATGGCTTAAACAAAAATGCTACCAAACACCTTGGTACCCTGACAACAGATCTTGAGACGCGTTACAAGGCGATTCAGGCTGGAGGTCCGGCTGGCAGTGGCAAAAGGAGAGACCGCAGGAGCTGGGGGAAGCCGCGAGCTTGGAGGCTGGAACCAATCAGCTCCCTGGAAACAAACCGACACACACGGCCAATCATCCACTCAGTCAGTCATCGAGCCAGACACACCTGGAACACATCACACACACAAGCATCACAGCAGAGAGAGAGAGAGAGGGAGAGAGAGGTCCACACCACAGGCACAGGAGATAACAGCACATACACCGATTTACAGAACCTTTCACACGACCTCAGGGTCGTAACACCTGTTTGGTTTATTATTTATTTTCAATAAAAATCGATTGTGTTGTTTATTTCTGTAAGTAACTGATGGTTAAATGTTCGCTCTGTATGAACTGAAAACATTTTTTCTCAAGACGTGTTACTCTGTTTTGAACAGGACACTTTATTATAACTATTGGCACACAGCCTACAGCACAGAGTACCATACGTTTTGTGTGTGTGTGCAGTGGATTCAGATTGTGTCTGCACAGTGGTTCTTCTTTCCTAATTCATCACGGCTTGTCCTTCACATCTTTCCATGACCTTGTGATATTTTCCATCGGGGTCAAAGAATAGTGGTTATGTTTTTCCAGTCTGGGCTACTACAAGAAACATGGCGGCCTCCATAGAGAGGACCCCCCTGATGTAAATATAAAGTATTTCATTATAAAGGGCCCATTCCAGGGTAAATAAAACAACAATTTGTATAACTTAGATGAAACACACTAGTGAAAACATCACTAGGATTATTTTATATAAAATGTCTGTCAATAGATCCCTTTCACCTAAATCTTACACACTCGTCCTTTAAGCTTGTTAACGCAGGCGCCATTGTGCCTGATCTCTTTGCTCTGTACCCAGCCTGTACGCTGTTGCTCTTTAATGTTGATTCTCCTTGTTTACACTGACAACATGCACCACACATTGATCACTGCCACCATGCACTCCCATTCATTACAGATTCTGACAAACTGACATCTCATTTTAATCATTGCAATCTATTTTCATGAATTTCATTATGCGAACCTGAGTTCTGTGAACATCTCCCTCGTTTGTGCCGCCCACGCGTTGTTGTAACAGTTATTTGAGTGCAAGCCTCGCCATGTCAGACTATGTCGCGACTATAAGCCTGCAAAGAGACCTTCATTTTGTTACAAGCCATTAGTTTACAGGCACTGCTTTGTTCAGCATCACGACTGGAGTAAAATGTGTTGTTAGCAGATAGCGTGCTGTGAGTTCAATGTTCAAGGAAAATATTGTCAATATGATCACTTCTCTGTGCATATTCATCAGTCAATCGTGATTTGAAAAATTAATTCATTATGGACCATATTTCTCTAGTTAGCTGAACTGCAACACCTTTAAACAAAGACATTTAAAAGGGTTTTTCTTTCTTTTCTTTCTTTACCTGCGAAGGCTTCATGTTTTGGTGACTCACCATGTGCAGAACTGACGCACAGTGCAGGATGCTCCAAGATCTGCTTCGATCTGTTTTCATCACTTCAGGAATTATAAAACTATATCCAGAAATTCAAATTTACTAAAAGTATGTTGGGACACCCTTGACACACTGGCCATGGACTGAGAAATTCTTAAAAAGAGAAACAAGACTCAGCCCCCCCCCCCAAATCCAAATAACTCTTATACAATTCTTTTTATAGTGGTTGGGATAAGCATAAACCACAGCGAGCTGCTGATTTGACAGCGTTACTGTGCTTACAGCCATGAAGTCAAGCTTTTTATATTCTCCTCCCATCGGGATTCACATGCCCCTGTACAGAAAAGATGTGCAGCAGCGTTTTTCATTCAAAGTGGCAGAGTACCAAAAACAATTCTTGGCAACTTTCAGGGCAAACTTTGCATAATGAGAGTTTTCAGACAATCACAAGATGTACAGAGAAAGCCTAACTGAGTGGATACGATTTATGTGCAGGACACACAGGCCAGTTTGTCTGAAAGTAGCTCACGCAATGCAAGGCTTTACTGTGGTTGTTAATGTAGTTTTTATGTGTAGTTTTTAACTGCCACTCGTGTTTATTCATTTTCTTTTGTTCTCAAAAAGTCATCAATTGTTGCACTGACAGTTGACTGAGGTTGTTGACTACATTTCCCCAAATTGGCGGGATCGACAGAACTAAAGCACCATCACTTCCTTTCCACAGTGGGCGACCTTTACCGGCATCCAACCTGCTCTGAATTAGCACTAAGTGCTACAATCAGAGCTTGTCTGTCAGATAATTGGAAGCATTTCCAAGCTAATCTTCAGGTGAAAACTGTTTAGCTGCCTTTTAAGGCCAAGCTGCTCACAGTGGAGTCCAGCAGATAAGAAATGATGGAAACTTCCAGCAACAAAGGAGTGCACGTTGTCTTGGCCTCATTTTGTGTGTGTGTGTGTGAGTGTGTTGATCAGTTCATCCACCGTGTGGCTCCAGACTGAATTATATCAACTGTAAGATGGATTGAAATTGTGTTCAGCCATTCATGATCCCCAGAGGACAGACAACTGATGAAGGTGACTTTTTTTGCTAGCACCACCCTGAGGTCAACTCATTTTTTTTTCTAAATGTCAGATAAAAACAGATATTAAAAAGATCACCATGAACTCCTGTATATACATGTATGTTCTCAGACAATGGCTTAATCAGGTGAATCCCTGACTTCACCTTCAGCGCCACCACAAGGATACATTTCATTATCTCAACAACTAACAGCTGGATTGCAGAGATAGTTAGTAGATACTCATGTTTCACAAAGGATTCATTGTAATCACATTGGGTTATAAATTAACATACCCTGCAGTACTATTACAGGCCATACATTGTCCTGGACACTTTAGCATTTGTTAGCATGCTAGTTTACTAAACCTTGTTTACCAATGTAATCATTGTATATTCAAATTTGACTCGAAACGGCGTCCTTTTCACCATGTTTTTTTGAGAACTAGGAGGATGATACTAGGAGGATGATATCAGAGGACAGGCTGAAAACACGATGTAAATGACTCTGTTTTGAGTTGAATTTGGATGTCGAGGCTTGGATGACACCAAAGGAGCAGTATGGAGTTTTTTTGTATTGGATTTGGCTGCAACGCTGTTCACCCATGAAACTCCAAAAGTATTTTGTGGACACAAACACTTCACCCAACCACCCATCCGCATAGTGGTGAGTAGATAATGAGTGAATTTTATTTTTGGGTGAACCTATCCCTTTTGAGGGAAAACATTTCAACATGGATACAAGAGTAGGCAAAGGGTAATTCAACAGTATGTGTGACTGCTGTGGTGGACTGCATGTGAGTAGAATGTCAATTTATTTTCCTCAGATAAAATATTCCGACTCACTTTCTCAGGTAAAGAGGACTATTGTTAATCTGGTGCAGTTTTTGTGCAGCTCTATCTTTTACTTTATATTTTACATTGTTTTAAAGTCTCTTGCACAGACTCTGCTGAAGAAATCAAACAGTTAAGATATATACATTTAATTTGCTGTTGAGAACTTTTCCCCCCGAAAGAATTCTACTGGCTTTTGATTCTTAAAACAATACGGATATTGTCTATGCAGAGTGGTAGACACACCGGTCCACATAGATGATCATACCTATATTCATACATACAGTACATACAAACCGTTGTTGCTTTTTAATGGTCTGTGATTGGCCTCTACTTCAACAAAATACTGAATTTCGTTTCCTTTAGGGAAATGTAGGAACTAATCCCCCTGCTGAACCTTGACCTTTTGTCCCCTTATCATCTCCCCACGGGCGGTTAATGGCTTTGTCCATTTGGAACGAACAGACATGCATCTCTTTTATCCTTCTGGCAAAAAAGCATCATAGATCACACTCTCAAAGAAGACATTAAATGTTTGCCTCTGACTGCCAGTTGGAGTTGTGCCACTTTAAATCTCCCTGTTGTTGCAGTGACAAAATTTCCCAAAGTGCCTCCTACACAGACATGACACCAAAGGCTGGTGGGGATAATGTGGGAGTTTCCATGAATTAGCTTCAACTGCAGTGATCACATTTAGCTACTTCTCCGCCACTTAATGAGATTAAAAGGGGTTTAATCACCTTTTAATCTGCTTGGGTTTCTATTCAGCTGCTAGATAGCGCCGGCAATCGTCTCAGCGTGATTCCAGTCCGTTCCAAGTTTTTAACCAAAATCCGCCACCTTTCATGAGATGCCACGGGGGAATTACCTGCAGTGTGGTCATCCAGTGAACTTGATCACAGAGTTTTTTTTTTTTTACATATCTCTGCTGAGTCTTTGCCATGCTGCTGGCTGATAAAAGATATGTGCAGTTTGAGATCGTGTATGGTTTGTGTCACATGAGAAATGGCTGCAGCGAGAGGAAGAGATCCAAGAAGTCCCACAGTCATCCGTCTAATAGACCTGTGTTTTTCATGTGTGAATAACTTCAGACATAAATACAGCCATGTGGGTGGTACTGCCTGATGGGCTCCTTCGTTTGGGCAAGGCATTCATACCCTGTGGCTAGGATTGAATAATGCACCCCAATTTAGCTTAAAGTGACTCTTGACGCAGAGCAAGCGTGTCCAAATAAAGGGCTGTGTCTAACATTCTCTGACAGCCTGATGATGCACAGTTTCAAGCCACAGTGTATAAAGTCTGTATCTATGAAATGGATGGAAGTAGATGCTGGTTATTTGTGTAATGGCGCTATTTGATTTCTCTCAGCCTAATAATCCTCCATCCATTAGTTATACTGCTTATCCCTTGAGGGTTGTAACCATTAGATGGGGAACACCCTGGACATGGGTGACATTTAGAAAAACCAACCATCCTTGTTACCATTCAATCAACCATACCTCCATATCTTTGGACTGTGGGAGGAAGACAGGGGAGACCATGCAAACTCATGCATACAAACTGACAGGCCACAGTTGAACCAGGTTTGATCCTAGAACCTTTTGGCTGAGAGGTGACAGTGCCCCTGAACAGTTATTTTTTCAAATGTAAAATGCATCACCGAGATCAGGGCCCAAATTGTCACAATGATCTGACAGTGATTTTGACCCGCTGTTTAACCCAGTTGCCGACCACTGCTGTAGATTATCTGAGGACGTATCTGCGGACTTACTGTCTAGTCACTTTTTTAATAATATTAAGGGGAACTGTGTGTCCAAATCGCACCTAACTTGACATTGTACTTCCCTTGGCCATTAACAATGCACATGCCAAGTGTGAAGCCAATAAATTGAACAGTTGACATAAGATATGCATTCCACATACAGACAGACAGATGTTTGTGGAATCAGTAGATAGATAAGCTAGTTTACCAAACTATTCACCATTTAAGTTGACCAAGATTATTACAGGAACCTCAAAATTGTGAATTTGTAATATGTTAATAATTATGTAAGTTGCGCCATTGGTAAGTAAGCCGTGTAACGTGGTATCTAGGCAATGTGAGAAAAAGCAATAACCTGCTTCTGTGTTGCCTCTCAATGTGTTATCTGTATTTCCTGCTTCAGAGGCATGTAAGAATTCCAGTCTCAGTTTATTCACAGAGAAAAACACAATCTCCTTTCATGTGTGAGTGACAGTCATTAGTCATAATCAGATTGGACAGGAGCGGACTTCCCCACTTAAGTGAGGTGTTGGACAGTGCGGGACTATAAAACCGACACATCCATATGACTTCTTCACCTCTGATGAAAAGCATTGACCAGAGCTTTTCTATTAAAGCCATCCAGAACCGTCTCCCTGGCACTGGATGAGACAGTTCTAAACAAGGCCAAGACATATATACCCATTTCACCCATTTGTGTATTCTCAAATGCCTTTTCTTATTTTCTCTCGTCATTTTGTGTTTTTACTAGAATTGGAGGTCTGTCCTTTTACCTTAAAATTTGTTTAAGAGTTTTAGTTGTTACCATCAGATGATGTCAGGTTATTCTGAGGGTGAAATCCATAACGAATACAAACAGAATTTCTGGCTACACTCAAGTTCGAGCTTACAATAATTGTTATTATTATTATAGCTGTAAATACGATAACAGAGGTGGAAGAGAATACTTTTCCTTCAGCGCTGGTACTGTTATCTATCAACAAAAGAATGAAGAAAGAAAATGTTTGTTTGCCCTTAAACTGAACAGGGATCTGAGGTGGGGAGATTCTTTCCCCCCAGAGCAGATGAAGAGTATGGATGATGTGGATAATGTGGGCCAACAGATCTAATGATCTTCCCAAATTGGTGTCCTTTTTCTTCTCCTATTTATCTATCATATTTGAAATGTAATTAATCAAACCGAAGAAGCAGTAAGCACCTGCAAAACTATTATCTCGATGTCATGAAAATCGATTATAGTGCTACATTGTGTTGTAAACTGCAGTTTATACTGTATAAGGGCTCTAACTCTAACGCCAACTTACAGCTATGTTCATCTTCTACACATGCCAACAGTAGTGTTTCCCAAAGTAGTGAGCTAAGAGTCCCACATTGTCTGCCCAAGCTTTGGTGAATTACAACTTGACAAAATGTAATTACTATTGGGTTTACTGTGGTTGAGAAAATCCTGAATTAGAGGTCTTCACTGGCTTCGTTCTAAAGTTTTAAAGCTTTGGTCTCTGTCTTTCATAATCATAAATATACTCCACATAGCTTTGTCTGTAAACCATTATTGTTTTTCCTTGAAAATGTCTTGTATGTTAATAAGTGTTACCTTTTGCATTCACCCCAAAAAATATCGGACCAAATACCATTCACCTCCAGAAAAAAAAGGTTTGGGTGTCTTGATTCTCTCCTGTGTACATTGAAAGACTGGATCTTTCTTTCCTTTTTTAGATCATTGACACCTTTGTCCTGTTTCCCACCCTTGTGATCATCTGCACCTGTACGAATGGGCTTTACCTGTGTTCAGTTCCCCCTCCCTCCCTTGTATGTTCAGTCTGTGCTTCCCTTTAGCTGTTGTCTGAAATCACCCACTCACTCACTGACCCCTACTCACTATATAGGGACTTCTATGTAAAGATCTATGAAAAACGCTTTTGAACACTAGTCAGCACATTTTCTCTGCAACGTTAATTATGTAATTGCCTCAGGATTATTATGTAGAACAACAACAATGTTTGCCAGTGAAAAATCTAACAATACATTTTAAATGTTAAGTGTACACTTAGTGTTAATACTTTTAGGTAAAAATGCTCTGACCTACTCTTATTGACATTTTTACGAAAGGTCCAGCACAATGCATGATGTATACTGTATATTGCTCGGTTTGTGACCATTTGTTGTACACTACTTTTCACGATGCATTGTGGGAAACAATAAGTGCACCATAAAGACTATAACAAATTCACTAAACATTCGGTCGGCACTACAAAATGGCGAACCCACTACACAGTAAACTACAGAGTGATTAGTGAGTGATTTCGGACACAGCCTTTGCCTTTGTCAGTTTGTCTGTTTACGCTTCTTTTCACACATCCACTAAGTTGTGTTTATTTTACTAACCTGTGGATTTTTTGCTGATTGCTAACCATCAAAGACCGTACGTCTGTTTTGTTTGTTTTTCCTGATTGAAACTGTGATGTCTGCATTTGGGTCCTTTCAGCTCAAACACTGACAATGGGTGCTCGAGCAACTAAATATGACAGGTGTGTGAAAAGAGGAGAAGATCTGCACACCTAAATGGGTTTTTTTAAGAACACATTTATGGAAGTGCCTGTTGTTCCCTCTGACACCAGATGAATATACAGCTGCCAACACCTGGAGTGTTGTTTCAGGAGTCACTTACTAAATATTGTGTGTATGCATGTTTTGATTGAGCCTTTTATGTGCTGTCACTGATACAACTTATTGTAGTGCTAATCATCAATTTAATAACTTGCGCACAATCATTTGTACTTTTCTACCTTCCATGTGATATGTGCCTTTGTCCATATGCTCTCAAGTAATGTCATTGATTTATTTATCTTGTATATTAAGTGAAGCTGCCAGATGAAAACTAGCCTGCAGGGCTAAATCTGGCACATTTAAATATATGCTGATGAATGTTGCATTGCCCCTTTAAAACAAAATAAAACAAGCATACACATGAAAGCAGAAGAGCGGGACAGCTACATTGAGATTCCTAGGTCTCTACATACTGTTGTATAAGTAAAGACTGAATCAGTATTATCTCTGAGAGGTAGGAGCTGGATCAGCTGACCTGCATCAATTTCCGAATCCAGATCTATCCAGAACGGGAGGCTGCTGAATTTAAGGACAAGGGGCTTTTGTGGACCTGATGTTTGCTGCATCTTGACGGGGATCAGAGAATCGCTCCCTGTCGACTCTACAGCCTTCCTTCATGACAACGCCTCATCTGATGGAACAGCTTGACAGCAGAGTAAGGGAACCTGTGTCTGTTCACACTGGTGGCACAACACATGAGGTTGGATGGATTGATGGCTTTATGAATTGCCTGACTGTCCAAACTATTATGAGCTTCTGCCCAATGGAGGACTCAGCAGACAGGGTGAACACCTCTGTGGCCTAATTTGCTTGGTGCCCTGAAGGAGGCGTCCCTTGTGACTCTCAAACTGATGCTTCAGACACCATTTCATTGGATGGAACCAAAATGGAGTTGACCCAACAGACTCCACTGCCACACTCGGAGACTCCTCTGGTCTCTCAAACATAACGCTGAGGGGGATTCGTAGAATCTGCAGTCAAAGCAACCTTTTCCTGCTGCTGTCGTCAAGGAGAATTGATTTCATCTTGTTTTTCATCATCTTCTGATCTTTGATGACATTTTGGTTGGTTTTACTTTTGCATTAAATAGAATAGTTTGTTCTCATTTCATTCTGTAAATATTAATTGACTGCACTTTGACTCTGAGTCATCTGATCACAAGTGGACAGCTATAAGTAAATGAGTGAACGCACCCAAGATGCGTTTAGGAGACATTTGAGACGCAATCACGCACAGAACACATTCGCCAAGTGCTTGGTCATTTTGGGAGCTGTTGGGTTTCTCTATAATATTGTCAGGTTTTGCCCTTTCTATGAAAAGTGCCTTGAGATACAAATAAGATTGATTTAAGAAAATGTATTACTTGTGTCAACACACATGCAGGTCTTATAGGGACCGCCTCCTCAGCTGACGTCCTCTGACCCGCTACAGTTTCATAATGAACCAAAAGTGTTTAATATACACTGAATTATTTGATAAGTTAAAAGTTTTACCGAAGTCTAAAGGGGAGTCTCTGCTAAATTCACATACGGTGAACAGTGAATGAGGAAACAGTGGAATAATTAGTGACAAAGCCCTCGATGTGATCAAGATGAAACACAACTGTCTAGACACTTTGACAAGAACCGAAAATCTAATTTAGTGCACAGAGGTTTCAGACTAAGCTCCTCTTCACTGTGCTGAAGAAAAACAGAGAGAGTTCACCACTGTGAGTAATTGTGTCATCAAGCTTTGGATTCGAAATACCTGGATCCAAAAAAATCTGATCAGAGGCGCCCACGGTCCAGGAAAGATGGAGGTCGCAGGTCAGTCTGTCAAGAAAGAGAGAGGAAGAGAGCGAGTGCTTTCTTGTAAAAAAAGTTAGGTTAACATTCAGTGCTACCCACTAAAATGCATTGTGTCTATCCCTGAGCTCCCAATGTGCTGAATCCATTTCCTGCCTCATAAAACATTTAAAATCCAGCATTGTTTACATCCATCTTTGTTTGCTGGCAGCCTCCTTCCCCGTCTTTGTTGATGAATTGTTACATATCTCAATGTGTTACCAACGAATGATGAGCAGAGTAAAAAACCTCAACGGGAGTACGGCAGCATCCACACTGACATGTTTCAGTTTTGAAACTACAACCATCCCTGTCCAGACAAGTGTTTCAGCTCCATCTACACTAACACACTGAACTGAAAATGCATATTTTACAAGACCAGTGCACGTGTTCAGACACAAATTCCATCAAATGTCAACACAGCTGTGTTCTTCATGGCAGCTACCAGGTAAGAAGCATACCCGAGGGCATTTTCAGCCACACCTGAGTGTTTGACTGCAAAACACACCACATTGGATTTCAAAGAATCCGTAAGGTGTTTTTTTTCTGATCTCCATGATTTTGAATCAAAGCTTTGGTGACATTCTCCAGCCCTCCCTCTGGGGACATGGATCGCATCCACAGCTTTGTTTTGTTGACACGCTTTACTTTTTTGTGCTTTAAATGTGTCCTTAATGTTTAGACCGCCATCAGCCCCCTCTCCTGAAGTCAGGTGCCATCTAGATTAATAAATAAAATGAATTAAAAAAAGTATTCATCAGGGTGATGTTGGCTATAAAAAGAAACTGTTCTTAAGTCTGGTAGTTGTGGCATTCAGTGTTCTGTAGCGACTACCACAGGGGAGAGGGAAGAGTATGTTAACTCAGCCATTTGTCTATGAAATAGTAAGACTTTACCGTACTGTAACAGTTACGTCATAGCCCGTTTGCAACTAAATTTAGTCTAATATTTAGCTAATGTCATGGACAGGTGGGTTGGTTTATCAGATAGGTTAACGTTAACTGGACATTATGTCACCAGAATATTACGTTAGTAGAAAGTCTGAAAATTGATATCCACAGTTGTATGCTGTTGAGGGACCAGCAACGTTAGCGACTGAATGTCATTGATTGAGCTTCACTGGGCCACAGGTTACACATTAAAAACACAAATGACGCTATTTGCCAGTTCGTTTGTATTGATAAACGATGTACTTACTTTCAAAACGTTGGTAAGAAGCAAAGCAAGAAGTTTCGTATTTAAAAGGCCGTCCTGCAACCACTATCTGTCCAGGTCTTCTGTGATTGGTCAATTCTTGGTGGCCGCTGGGGGGAGTCTTGGAAGTGATGCAGGCGCTGATTGGCCGGAGCATCTAAATATTGGTTGATTCTTCCAAGGGGACAGAAAGGTGATTGGCTGTCACAACCGAGACTCAGCTGGACTCGCAGGTGGTAGGAAGCGCCATGCGGTCCTCACAATGTTTTCCTGTGAAACCTCCTGTGAAACCTCTTTCTCATCCCAAGATATTTGTTTTCTTTTTTGTTGTTGTTTTGCATTCGAAACACGATCAACATGGCCACTTGCTTGTAGTGAATCCTCCACATAATCAACTGTATATAACCTCAAATTCGGGGATGTAGAGCTTCACTTTGATATGATTCTGCCGTTGTTATGATGCATCTTTGAAAAAGACTGTGAAAGACAGCTTTGCTCCTGATCTTTGTTTTTTGGACTCCTTAGTTTATGGACTTTTTAGTTTCCTTCTGTTTAGATTCGTGTTTTGCTTGGAGGATTTCCTGTTTTATTTTGAAAATGTTTTTATAATTAATATTTTTATTTTTAATTAAAAGCTATATTTCCTGCCTTTGTCCTGCCCCCCCCTGTGATCGTCTGTACCTGTCCCTAATGTGTTTCACCTGTGTTTCATCATCCCTGCCTCCCTTGTGTGTATAAGTCGCTGTGCTTTCCTTACTCTTTGTCAGTTTGTCTTGTTTTGTTGTGTGTTTCAACACTTTTTGGTTCCTTTAATGTTACTCCATGTGTAGTTTACTTTTGTATCCCTGCTTTCTGCAAGAGCCTTGTTTGAATTTGAATACCTTTTTGTTTTCTTACCTAAATGTATCTTCTGCATTTAGGTCCACCTGCACAGCGTGATGCACTTTAAAGAATAGGAAAGATGAAGTAGAGATATTTTCCACTGTTTGGTCAATGCGGTCAAACACAGAAAAGGCTCTTTCATCCTCAATCCTCTGCTGTTGAAAGGACAGAGTTTATTTTGCTTCTCCCAATGGCTCTGTTGTGAAGAGGTTACCCTAACTGACAGCAATGATAAAACACCACAGTATTAAATGTTGCGCCTTCTGACTAATCACATCATTTCTAGTAAACCTTAGATCTGAAGGATTTATACTTTAATTATTTCTGACCTTGCGGGGCTGTCTGTGATGTATTTCAGTCCAGTTCAGTAGCAGTATAACAATGTAATTAGCTTATATGAGGCCAATGCTCTGAATCTACAGAAATCCAGTCAGGTCCAAAGGCTAAGAAACAATCTTGCTTCGGAGGAGACTTGACAGTTGTAGCGTTGGTGTCTTGCCCTCTCTCAAAAATGGCCGTGTGTCATCTGTTCAGCACTTTCTCTGCCAAGCTACAGGAGCTAAGCTAACTTTGAATTCTTAATGACGGAGAACAGCTCACAGAGTTAAACCTTAAAAGAGCACGCAGAAAAACTGTATTTGTCAGTTTGACAGCCGGAGGTCCTTGGGGCGCTTCTTTCATCATCGCAGTCAGTGATTCAACCCTGCAGGTCTGCAGGTAACAAGACCGTGCTGTGTCACTCTCTGATCGAGAGGTCACCATTTATACAGACGGGCCTGCCAGGCAGCTCGTCTGACAGACGCAGCTCGCTGTTTTGGTCTCAATAATTCAGATGGATTTGCCCCAGAGTACATACTAACACACACACACACACACACACACACACACACACACACACACACACACACACACACACACACACACACAGAGTCATGTCTCAGTGACTTAAGAGGACATCACAATGACTTACATTGATTTCCTGGAGACTTGCTCTAACCTTAAAGGGATAGTTCCCCCAAAAAAGTTTAATTCACTCATTATGTACTCACCACTATGCCGATGGAGGGGTGGGTGAAGTGTTTGAGTCCACAAAGCACTTCTGGAGCTTCAGGGGTAAACTTTGTTAGAGCAGAATCCAGTATAATTGAGGTCAAAGGTGAGTCCTTCTTCAGACCTAATAAAACAAACAGTAAAAACACAACATGCCTCCATACTGCTCGTGTGGTGTCATCCAAGTGTCCGCAAGCCCCGACATTCATATTTGACTCAAAAGGTCATTTACATCGTGTTTTAAGCCTAAAAGTGTCGTGGTTTTGGAAGCAGGTGGGCCCAAAAATGCCCAGACAAAAGGTGTAACAGAAAGTGTCCTTTTATTTGTCCTGTTTTTTATTACAAAAGACCACAACACATGTAAGGATAAGAAGTTATCACAGTTTAATGGTTACCTCTGCTCAAGGCCCTGCATTTCTTGGGCTTCCTGGTAGCACCTCAGGATGTTGTGGCTTCTTGTCCTTCCCTGAGTGGAGGGATGCTCGTTCCAGTAAAACCCAATTTTACTCAATCTATTGGATTGGGTTAAGTTTCTTCTTCAGTGGACTTATTAAATGAGTCTTCTATGTCATCAAAGAAGCCTTCTTCATTTCGAAGAGCTGGATTTCAAAGTCTAGGTCATCAGCATCAGAGATTTCAGACTCAGAATCAAGACCAAGACTGGCCTCCTCATCTTCCTCATCATGTTTTTCATGCAGTATCTTTATGACTATTTCAGCTGTAAATCTGGAATGATTGCGACCAGCCATACTATACCAGCAATACTTTATACTGGATAAAGAAAATCAAAAGCACAAGAAAATGTCCAAAAACAAATTCAGTCTATTTAGTATATACTGTTCTATTTCGAGTCATATTTTTTTGATCGGACTAACCTTAACCTAATTTAAATATTATGTACAGTGTACACATATTTTGTAATGTAAAACAATTGTAAAATAAGAAATAAGCAGCTGTCTGAAATGTATGGCAGATATTGCTTTGTGAATACATACCGTATTGGTCATTTTTGACCCATGTGTGCAAAATATATGTAGAAATACAAAACCTATGTCTGTTCGTAAAGTAAAGAAAAAATTAAATCATGATTTGTGATAAAATAGATATTTAATGAATAGCTGAAATATAAGATTATAAAATGCATTTATTTCAAATATATAGCAAAGAAACACTGAACCTGAACGCCCTGGAGATTTCTATGTTGTTGTGACTGGGTCTGACCGGAAAATCTCCTGCTGCAACCTTCGTGAAAGGTAAAATCCAGAGTAAGTCCAGAACCCATTGTGCAGACTTTACGTCAGAGTTCATGTTTTCAAGCGGCTTAAATTTGACCCAAAGGGATTGGTCCTGTTTATTAAAAAAATAGTGTCAGATGCAGAGAACCAAGGCCCTTCAGGCCATCAACAGCTGCAGGTAAAAAAGAAGAAGACATTTGGAAAGAAGTTTATTTCTTTATTTTTTAAGTGGTGCTATTGGGGTTTTTCCGTCACTTCTACAGTTCAGTCAGGAGAACATACTATCTGGTGAAGCTGCTAAGTGTGGGCCTGGGACCAACCTCAGTGAGCCATTCTCCATAGCTCCCCGGCCATAGGAGAACATACTGCCTTGTGAGACTGCTGTGTGGGCTTGGCACCAGCCGCCATGAGGCCACTCCCCTCCCACAGGCTGTTTGCTTATGGGGGAATATACTACCTGGTGACGCTGCTAAGTGTAGGCCTTGCATCAGTCGCCGAGAGGCCATTCCCCCAAAGGCTGTAGGGAAATGTACCTAGAGAACTTGAATTTCCTGCGAGCACATGGGCAGCAAATAAACCAAAACCACAATCTGACACTTTAAACCCAGCAAACCACCTGATATGCAACAATATCATAAGGGAGCCACATTAATATATGTTAAAGCATTGGGGGTGCAGCAAATCATCTAATATACAACAATACAATTGGGCAGCGGAGCATTTCCTTATTAAAGCATCAAGATTGTGCAGTTTGACAATCAATATTCCTTCTTGGGGAGCCTGACATAGAACAGTAAGCATGGACGGTGCAGTTGTAGCAGCACCACTTCTTAGGGGTCGAGGGGAATCACATTCTGGTGTTAGGCCGCAGCTCTGGCAGAGATTGCAAAGCTTTGAGGAGATCATGTACGGGGTTTTCAACCATTGTTGGTGAGCAAGGGTGCCAACAGATGGGTTGGGGAGCGATGCAAGTGTTTCATCATAGAAGAGCAAAAACAGACAGTAGTGTTATTCTTAGGAATGCTAATTTCAGTGTCTTGACAAGATTTATGTCTTTGAGTGATTAAAAATGTAGAGTACATGTGTTCTTTTAAGCTTATAGAAGGTTAGGTAATGTAGAGGATTAAATGATGGAATGCCCTTTGCAGGATTGCTAGACTGTTTACAGCTTCGTATCAATGTAAGTACTCTGCTTTACCTTGACAACGACTTAGTAAAACTGAGTAGAAAACCAGACAAAACAATACAAAACACTGTTAATTATTGGGGCTTTTAGAGATTATTTATATTGCAGCAGTATATACGCGTGACAAAGTAATTTGTTCCTTGATATATCTAAATTTAGGAAGCGGGTGACGACAATAGGGTAAAGACCATTGGATTTCGCTATGTATAGCAAAATACCGTTGTAAGGGGAAAGTGGCGTGACTTAGAAGGCATCTGTAATATCGTGCCTTTCCCAACCACTCACAGCAGTGTCAGCAGAGACATGGAACAAAGAAAAGCTTCCAGAGGGATTAAACTATTTGTACGAGTTTTAATTTCTGTAAAATGTATACAAACTTCATATGGAAAATTATCCCTGTCACTTCAAGGATGATTTAGAGAAGAGAAGGCTGGATTTGGAGGGCTGAGATTGAAGTTGTTACAGTGCAGTTCTTGGACGGAGAGGGTTAGTGTGGGAGAAAAGAACCACGGATGGAACAGGTTAGGGTTTGAAATGCCGTCTGATTAGGAGCAGGTTGATCACGGAACGATCTAATCTCAATACAATTTCTGAATGTACATACACGCAGATAAATTTGTATCTTTATTATTATTATTGTTATTATTATTATTATTATTATTATTATTATTATTATTATTATTATTAATTTATTTATTTATCTTTATTTATCTTTCCATACGGGTGAAGGCTGTGGTCTTAAATTCCTCTCTATGGGCAGATAGTAACCTTTTTCTTTTTTTGTTGAAAACATTTTTGTTCACATCTAGACAAGACAAAGAACATATACAAAGATCACGACTATACAACGCGATGAGTACGCCAGAGGTTACAGACAAATTATATACAGTCAAATAAAACAGTTACTTGCTCGGGGTGCAATGCATCAATCACTCCTTCATAACGGTGCTTCTTTGCTCTACCTACTGGGTTTATATGTATTCTATTTATTATCTAAATAAAACAGAGCCTTAAACTCAATGTATTTTATTGCTATATTTTATAAGTATCCATGGCTCTTGTAAATCATTGTCTCTGTAATGCTGCTGCAGGGCTGAGGCTGCACATTCCATGATTATCAGTTCTATGCTTCGGCCTTTTATTTTTTTAAACAAAAACAAACAATTCGGTTGTCTCACCTTCCAGTTCATAAGTATGATTCTTTTTACAGATAGGAATGCCAACATTATCAAACGTGTTACTGCAGATTGTGAACCATCCATTGTGTTTCCCAGCAAGCTTACAGCTGGGGTTACTGATGCATCTTCATTTATTATAGAACTCAGTATATGTTTGACTTCTTCCCCAAATTTCCTTACTTCTGGGCAGAGAGAATGACTCTTGATAAACAGCAAAACTTTACCAACTTGAGAAGATCAATTATGTGTTGTATCTCCTCTATGTTTGCATTATTGTGGTATTGTTTTATTGCCCATCCTTACATGGCAGCTTTGGCAGAAGATTTTTTTTTCTTCCCCAGTTGATTGAGCGGCCTTATAAGAGGGCGAGTTCCGAAATTATAGCAGAGTAAGTGTTGAAGCTCTCCCTGTGTTGCAGGTAAACTTGGTCTGAAGACCTAAGGTGACACTGAACTTTACCAAGGTGAGCTCTGAAAATAGGGTAATTGATTTTAGGAGCTACGGAAAATCCCTGCTATCCAACCACGGTTTTCTGGGACATCATGGCCTGTCAAAATGATTTATTTATTTATTTTGATATATACATTTTTGCCTTTATATATGATTCTTATGGGAATCAGGAATTGCTGCTGCAGGAGGTAGGAGCCTCGAACCCATGGCTGGAGCTGGGACAGGGGCTCCCATAATCCTGTGGGAGCGACGTCACCAGGAAACGCTGAAGCGCAAACCGGCTCGACAGTGTTGTTTGCATCACATGCAGGTGAGATGGCTTGAATTTGTGGAGATTGAATTCTTGCATTCATAAAATAAGTGCATATTTCATTTGGGCTGAGGGGACAGTATGGAGGCTTTAGCAGATGCAGGCGTGTGGTTTCTTCAAGGGGATAATGTCTGAAGGTGTGGGGGAAGTTGGTGGAGCTGCAAGACTTCTTTGCCAGAGCTTCAGCTTTGGGAGGATCGCTGTCGGTTACTCATGTTTGAAGTATGATGTTCAGCATCGCAGTGTTTCTCTTGAGTCGGGAAGTAATTGAAGACTTTGTCATGGTTAAGGCCCGATAAATGAATGTCGCGGGCGCACAGCCATTCTAGGAAGCGGTGCACAGGCCACACGGCCGACAGGTTGTTTGCTGGAGCCATGCTGCAGACGCTGGATGTCTGATTCAGACTCGGAGTGAATCCTGAGTTTCGGGAATAAAGCAGACTTCTTCCCCTGAGGGCAGAGACTCATTCGGACTGCGAGAGACAATAGACACGCGGAGCCAGGAGGCACAACGATCACATGGTCAAATACACCGAGACGCTGGAGCAACTGGCAGCAATAGGCTACTGACAAAGCAGCGAGGGCAAGCAAAGGGAGTGATGGGACATTTTCTCAGCTTAAATAGACTAATAGGATGAGAGTGTATTATGGATGATTGTGGAGAGTGAGGTATGTCACATTAGGTATGTCACATCATTGTAGCAGCGCAGCCTGTGTTGGCATCGCTTCATTATTGCATATGTTTGAAAGTTATTGATTTCTCTCTCTCTCTCTCTCTCTCTCTCTCTCTCTCTCTCTCTCTCACACACACTCACTCACACTCAAACACACACACACTCACACACGCACACTGGCCATCACAGTCAAACTAACCATCAACAGCCACAGGAGAAATCCAGCTAGCATATGTGGCCAGTTAAACGTCAACAGATTCTTCACCATCATCCATCAGCAGACAGAATTCAGCATAAACTCGGTAGGTGCCACTTTCAATTTGCATGTTCACATGACAATTATGCCTCTCTCAGCAGACAGAACTCAGCTTAACACTCACCCTGCTCTGTAGGAATGTGTGTTACAACCTCTGTCTTGTAAAGAAAGTGAAAAGTTACTGGATCCACCTCCTTAGTTGAATCCACTCCGAAAGTTAACGGAGTCCTCCTTGGCCGATAAACCCACCGTTCCACCAAGTTGCAAGAGAATCAGTTGGGGAGTTTTTGTGTAATCTCGCTAACAGACAGACAAACAGGAATGAAAACAGCAACACAACAGAACCACTGTTGTGTTACAGGCCATGCGGAACCGCCTGCTGATTCTGCAGCAACGTAGGAAGAGAGAGAGAGAGAGAGAGAGAGAGAGAGAGAGAGAGAGAGAGAGAGAGAGCTGGAATCCTCGCCCCGTCTTGGACAGTTTTCTCTCCATCAACCGAACACAACACACAAGAGGAGAAGAGAAACATGGAGCATCATGATTTAAAACGTGATGTGGCACCTCAACCAGCAGAGTCAATTAAGAGTCTATTGTGGGGTGAACCCTATAAACCTCACAGGGCATCATTTAGACCTTTTGTGGGCCAGGTTTACGATCCCCAAAAAGATTTTTTGTTCACACACTGTGACTGCCAACTGGCCCTGGACCCCACCATGTGATACACACACACACACACACACACACACATACACACATATATTTCCCCATTCTTTTCTCTCCACACATGATGTGGAAACATTACAGAGCCACTCTATATTCTATGAAATTGCGATTGTGCATCGCAAATAGGAGTAAGATCTCATGTGACAAGTGTCTGTGCCCAGAGTGGCAAGGAGCAAGCAATCTATTTTCATCAGCATGAAGTGGGGGGTCGGGGCGGGGGGGAGGGATCACCTCACCCAGCTGAAAATCACAGGCCACTTCCAAACCATTCCCAGTGAACTTTACATTTTGCTCGGGGGAGCGGATGTGAAACACAAACGCAGGTGTAATGATTCATGGTGTGGGGGATCTGCAACCTCTCATCTGTCTGTTGCAGATTAAAAAGGCAGAATTTTACTGTATTCAAATGTGTGTTTGACGTTTTGTTTTCCATTCCTATCATTGACATTAACATTTTACTCACCAGTGTAAGAGATCTGGGAACACAATAGCTTTCCTGTTGGGGTTGAGATGAGGTCAGAACGTAGGTGCTAAATCAACCTGTGTATATTCTACCCTCGCGTAAAAAATCACTGTGTGTGTGCGTGTGTGTGTGTGTGTGTGTGTGTGTGTGTGTGTGTGTGTGTGTGTGTGTGTGTGTGTGTGTGTGTGCACTGACTGAACTAAATATTGTGAATAATGAAGCATTAATTGCATTGCCCCACAAAGTCTTATTTGTCAGTCTGCCCTGTTTTGTTTGTGGCCTAGATCATGCAAAGTGCTTTATATGCGATAAAGTAGTGTCCTACATACCCCACTTTAAAAACACATGTAAAATATTGGTTCAGGTCCAACCAAGCCTTTGAACCCCACTTTGAACCCCTTTGAAGTTTTCACTCAGCATGTTGCATAATGTATTTCTCTGGTCTTTTTTGTGTATTGTGTATTTGTATACTGTTGCTTATAATGTTCTAATTTTATTGTGCCTGCCGAGAGACTTCATATACATTAGCATTCTTGCTACGATCTGACCTAATTGCATCTTTTATTATATACTGATGTGCATTTTCCTTACACAACTGGAGAAAGATAGATTTGATACATTCAGAGCTACGTTCCAAAGCTATGTGAGACGTTTTTCCAACTTCTCTATGCCACCATTTTGTTCAAATTGCACAGGAAAACTGGGAGTACACGACTAATGTAAATACAGTCGGTCCAAACTGTAATGGATGGCGACAGTAGCCAGCTTGGGTCATAACTCTACCTGACCCAGCCCGTCAAATCATCAAGGTTATGTTGTCTTTGTGCATTTTTGGTTCACTTCCTGTCTTATTTGTTGTTACTGACCTCTCCTCTCGTTTCACACACCTCACATCCTGCCCAATGTTTTTTTGTTTTTAACCATGTCAGTGATTGTCTTCCCCCTTGTTTCCACCTACGTCTTGGAAATCACTCCCCTTAGTGTACATAGTCTGCTTCTTTGTGTCTGTTAGTTGCGACTCCATATTAATACGCCATGTTTTGGATTGTTTGCTTAGTCGCCTGCTTTGCTTTACAAGGACTTTGATTTTACTGATCGCCTTCTGGGTCGTGCTTTAGAGTCCCACTTGTTTCTCACTCATTGCAGTTGCCTCTCATTTTTATTTTCTCTTGCAAATAAGTTTTTTTTGAATACATTAAGAAATTGCTCCATGCTCTGCTGGACAGCTTTTTCCAACGCGTTCACAGATCGCTGCAATCAACGCTACCTTCTGTTTAAATGACTGATAGCATTGCAAAAATAAGACCCAATGAAGCGAATTGATCCTTTTAAATGAATACAAATTGACCTGCCATTAGAGGATTTCCTCAAACTTATTTCATGTGCAGCTCAGACTTTGCCGTGTTCAATATTCATTATATTTTCATAACAGAGTCAATGTTTGAAATGGGAATGCCCTGAGGTGGGGCTGTAATGAGATGCATATCTGATCTGTTGACAGTGTGGGAGCCCTCTGGAGCTCCGCATTGCACAATAACTGACTTTGCATCTGTTTTAGTTTGTACTTTGACACTTGTTTATTGGGTATATGCCCGTACAGTACATCTATACATATCGCCATAGCTCAGCACTGAGCTTCAGAGGATTACATCTGGGTAATGCCCCGAAGCCATATACAGCAGTGAGCACGATCTGGAACATTGGACACCAAAGATACAAATGCACCTTCTACCTCCTGAATTTAGCTGAATTTGTGCAGTTTGCAGCCCTCTGGGAATTAATTACAGAGGAGTGAATTTTTGATATCCTCGTTTTTTCCACCATCATTATTCCATAATCAAATGTTTTCCAGGATGGAGGTCTTGACAGCACACTGCTTATCTGTCAGTCATGCCAACAGTTGACACCCACACGTTGAGGAAGGTATTTAAAGCCATGGTGAGGGAATTGGGGAAGCCCCCCCCCAATTATATTCCATTCCCTCTGCTCCCCAACCAACATACAGCTGACTGACAGAGTAACACAAAGATCCTGCTTTAAAGATGACCTGAGTTTGTAAAAAACAGCCTCAACATACAAATACGTACATATACATCCACAAGAAATCCATGGTCTTTCTCTCAACAATTTCTTATTCACAGTATTTTCTGCCAACTGCAAGTGGACAATCTGCTTCCTGTCAACTCAGTGTACTTGGGTCATGTGATATATAATTCCAGGTGTGTTAGTGTGGTCAGCAAATACATCTGCTTTTAGAGCTATTAAACCACTAAAAATGAGGATCATTTTTATTTTAAAACACCATTTTAAAACTAAAACACAAGTATGGATGTAAACTCTGTTTCACTGTTCTTGCAGATGAGGTCAACCATGGTTGTCATCAGGAAACTTAATCAGTCTGGAGCCATTGGTGCTGTCAAATTCCAGTAGCGTGAATAGCAGTGGACACAGGAAACAGCCCTGGGGAGTACTGCTGCTCTGGACAAACTTTGGCACAAAGTAAAATACTCAGTTGCACAGGGAGTGGTGTTGAGGCCTTGCTGAATCAGCTTTATATTCATATTCAGGTGTGGTGGGCATTTAACACCCAGTCCAAGCGTGAGCTTGGCAGCGAGATAGCCAACTCAATAGCTGTGGCTAGAATGTTATGTTATGTATCCATGTTTCAGTGAAAGCAATCAATGCAGCTGCCCTTCATTTCATGCTGGGTAGTCAGACTAATTGTCCAGCGAGACTACATTGGCCTAAAGAATTTTTCTGTAGCAAGCCGCACACGCACACACACACACACACACGCACACACAGATTGTATAAAGGTTGCTGGGCTTTGGTAGTTTATATCCACCCTCCAAAATCCTTGTTGCGGTTTCTGAGATTTGCATAAAAGTGTTTTTAAAATGTCCACAGAAGCCAATGGTGTGTGTGCGCTGCACCTCGGTGTTCCATTGTAATAATAATGCAATTCTGGCATTGCCGCTTTACAACAAACTTAAATGAAAACAATACATCAGTACAATACAGGATTATGGATGCGTGCAGTTAGGTTTGTTGGAAACAGCCAAGTATGTCATATGTTCATACAGGCTTTCAGCCATTCTCTCGTTATTCTTTGGATTCATTTACCACTATTCTGCTCACTTTAAGAATTTGCTCTGCACTGACAAAGACACTTCCTGCATCAGCTGCTCTTGATGCTGAAAATCCCATTAATTTCTCAATTGCAAATGTCAACTCAATTTCTTAGACCGTAAATTCTCATAATAAAATTTCACGTTGTTTTTGTAATTCAACTCTGTCATGGCACAATCTTCGCTTGGCTGCTTTTGTTTTTTTTTTAAAACAAACAAAAAAGTGCATTAAATAAATGTCACAACATATCTCTTTTCATTTGGATGCTTTTAATTAAATAGTTTTCCGAGATAAACTTATTTGTATCAATCATTAGTTGATTTGAATTTTAAGCCCATTCTCCAGCATGGCCCGCCACTTGCTAATAAATAGACCTGGAGCTCATTTTGATTAACAGGTCAAGGGCTATTTAATTCCAACTTTATGAATAAATAATAAGCAGGCCTGTGATATTGAATTTGCCACTCTTGACACATCGGGGCAAACACATTACTTATTTGTCATGAGCGATGGCCCACACGCAAGATTTCACTAAAAGGCATTTTTTCCAAGTTAAATTTGAATTATCAATTAGTTGGTCTTTCATATAATAAAATCGGAAGTGTACTCCAGTGTGTCCCGTCAAACTTTGGTTTATGCTAACACGTTGAACCAAGATGTTGAAGAAGCTAAACATTGCTTCACATGACCTTGTTAGCAAAGTCACAATGGACATGTTAGTAAGCTAACATCACTGTTTACCTCAAAGCAGCTCTGTGCTTAGGTAGTCTCTGATGAGACTACCTAAGAGACACATTCACACCATCCTGTAAAAAGAGTGCTTTTTGTATGACTCCTCATTGTGTATATTGTGTGATGTGATGGCTCTGAAAATTAAAATCTGCCACATCATGTGGGTGTAAGTAAATGAAAAAGTACTTACCCCTTCTCAGTTCTTAGATTTGGAAAACCGTACAATACCAGAGCACACTCATATTTAGACCTAACAAATTCAGACGTCCCTCAATTCATCAACAGGCTGTACACAAAAGGCTTGTAAACGCTTAAAGTACTTAAACTTCTGCTTGAAAAAGCTCATTCAGGATCAAACCTATTCATCTCTACTCAATTTATTTTTAAGATCCTCTTTTAAATTGTTGCAAACTAATTTAGTAATTATTTGAATCTTGTTTTTTGAAGATTTTCAGTCAGGATTATCATGGACTCTATGATTGTCTTGCTTGATGTTAGTGCCGCATTTGACACAATCAATCAAACATATTTATTAATGTTGTATTTTTGTATGGTACTTCCAATGTGATTCAACTTTAGATTCCAGATTATTCATTTTAACAACGCAATAACTCGAAAATGCAGACAAAAGTTAGTGATGGAGTTCCTCAAGGTCCTTTGTTGGGACAGATACATTCACCCTATATATATTATCCCAATGCACCAAATGAATCTCCATTGCATGTGTTGCTGTATTTATCTATGAAGCCAGATGGCCAGTAATTTTGTTACTTCTACAATCAGACAAAACTGATGTTATTGCACTTGGCTCTAAAAAAATATATAATCTAAGGAGCTTTAGACTTACCACTAGCAGGCTCCTTTTGTGGAACTAGCTTCCAGTTTGGGTTCGGGAGGCAGTCACCCTGAACCAGTGAGCATCTCTCTCTCTCTCTCTCTCTCTCTCTCTCTCTCTCTCTCTCATATCCCTCCATTACTGCTATAATGCTTGTGTTCAAAACCGATGACTTTTGGGCCATTTTGGAGGCTGAGGTTGTTGCTGTTGAAATGCATTGTTCTCATTCCCATAATTGACAATTGAGTATCAATACAAATATATAGGTATTGATTTTCCACAGTGGTTCCAGAGGTTGCAGAGAATGGGTCTGTGAAGTTCAACTACTCTTTCTTTGATTTACTTATATTATTTTGTATGCTTGGGTAATGATTGGCTGAAGAAATGCAAAGACCCTTGGTTTTCTCTCTGAAGATAATTATACTAGGAAAAGAAAGTGATTTAGAATGGCGCAATATGTAATTTATTTTTGTGAGATATCTTTATTTCTGGTATATAGATGGACAATATAATACAATCTCACTAGCTTTGCTTTTGGGGGAAAACATCCATTATATGCACCGTTGCTGTGGTCAAACTATACATCTGTGATTGTGATCAGTCTGTGGTCAGTTTAAAAAAATTTAATTCCAACCCAAAGACAGATTTCATGACAAATTTCCTGCATTAAGATGACAGATTGATGTTCTACTGAAGAGAACTGTCAATCATCTGTTCCTGCATCCACCTGCCTTAGTTCATATCTCAAAAAAACACACTGTACCTTCACCGCAGTTAATGAAATGTGATATTATTGTGTTATTATCTCTAAACTTAATGCATTTTTCTCTTAAGCCTCTGACAAAATCTTAACATGTTTCCATTCATTTTTATGATACTAATTTATGAGATTACAGCACATGAGTCTCTACATAACCACAGGGTTCAGTGGATTAATGCTGTTATTGTGTGGTGTTGCACTCTCCATTCCTCCCGGGCACCACAACAAGCCATGTTCTTCCTGGAGGTCTGCCAACCTCTAATTAACAGGGAAACGGTGTTTTTCCCCTCAGATTTTGACAAAGCATCGTGCGCAGCTCCTGTGTCCCCGTGCAGAACTAATGAGCAAAACACAGCTTAATCAGTAAGAAACATGGGCTAATATTACTGTACCTGTGGTGTTCGGCACAGAGCTGCGAGGTGGTCCCATTTGATTACAGTAAGCCCCAGTAGCTCAGCGTGGATGGATGGCTGAGGCAGGATCAAAATAGCCTGAAGCGGAGCAGTGACACAGAGATAGCTGCGATCAAAATGATCTGCCGTGTGGATCAGAATGTTTAATCCTGTTATTATTTTTCTTAGTAGGTTGTGAGAAGATCTCTGTTCCTCCAGTCACCCTACAATTGTTTTGGCACCTGCTCTATCACACCTGGTAACGTCTTTCCACAACCTCCGACCCAGAGAACGAACTAACATGAAATGTGTTGTCAGATGTAAATAAAAAAAAAAACACTGAACATGATTCAGACGTCTCTTTTTCTGCTTTTATCTCTGTCGTTCACTGAGAAGTGCTCATCCTTAGCGCCGTGACAGTGAGGTTATGTCTTAAAGTAGAGTTGGGCTGACGGACGATGCTGTCGTGCATCAACGACGATGCTCTCAGACGTCACAGAAATCGAGATGCCCCCTCCCCCCCCATTCGACACTAACAGAGCAGCCTGACACCCACAGGCAAAAACTTCTGTTTCTATTATAATGTGGAAAAATACAGTGGAAACCGGATATAGTGATCACGGATAACTTATTTGGATCAAAAAGCTTGGGACAGAATCGTTTTTATACAAATGCTGTTTAAATAATTTGGTTATAGTGATAAGGTGTCTGCTTACAGCAGGCCTATTCAAATGGCCTCCGAGTGGCCCAGCCCGCAGAGAAAGACAGAGAAAAATATTTTTTTTAGCCTTCCGAAATTCCAACAGTACTACAGAACATGAATAGAATTGTATTCATGTGGGTTAGTTACTGTTATCACTTGTTATGGGTTTGTGCACTGATAACTTTGATAGCATTGATTTCTTCGTTTTTATTCTGTTAAATGCACTTTGTGATTTCCCTGCATGGGTATATATGGGTCAGATATAGCCAAAATGATATTTCTTTCAAAAGTGGATTAAAGTATTGCCACTACCTCAGATTCTGTTCAGTTATAGCTTTTTTTTTAATATTTTTTTTTCTTTTTGATGAGCCTCTTCCAGATGTGACCAAACAATGAATAAACGTTACTTATTCATTACTTACTTTCAATACTTACTTTCAATACATTAATTTGTGTTGGTTTAAAATTCGTCATTACTTGCTGCTTACCGGCCGCTGACAATATCTGGCCCAGCTAAATTTCTTGTTTTGAAAATCTGGCCCAACTGAATTTGTAATTGAATAGCCCTGGCTCACAGTGTTCGTTCAGAAAAACACACTATTAAATGCTTTGATTAATTTTACATTTGTTTGAGGGCTTATTTTGTGTTTACAGTAGTTTTTGTCCACAAATACACTATTAAGTTCAAGCCTATAATGAATAATTGATTGACTCAGTTTAGGAAGGCTAACCATTTGGTTTGTTTTGAAGGAGTGGGAAGGAGCAGAACCCGGTCTTAATGATTAAAACCCTAAAGGTAGTGCCCAACACACACACACACACACACACACACACACACACACACACACACACACACACACACACAGTCAGGTCACCAAAGGTTGGCTTCTGGTTTGAGACTGGTAAAATGTACTTGATATTTGTCGAAGCTCTAAGACTAAGACATTTTCTGATTTAATCTTTTATTTCTCCCTACACCTTTTAGTAGCCAAGACTAAATAATTAATACAATTTTTGTCTAATCTATCTATGTAACTTGACCCAAGACCAAAATGAAACTTGTCACATATTCATGACTGTCATATGACTGTCACCAAGGATGTTTTGTCAGAAGGAGAATCCGGAACTTATTAACACTGATTTACATTAGAAACATATACAGACACATACCTACAAACCTTGGTCCACACTCTGTGTTCATTCTGTCCATATGTGTGCACGTCCCCTGACAGATATGGGCGAAACAGACAAAATAGAACCACAGGAGGCAGCGTAGCCAAATGCTAAATGACCATAGAGGAAATTTCAACAATGGTGGAACTTTGTTATAAGAGAAAATTACAGTTGGCAAGAAACTAGCATCTATAATATATCACTTCGCCCGGGAAAGGGACAAACAGCCACTTTTGCTTCTTACTTTAAAAGTGCATTGTGGACTGTGCACTTCCTTCTGGTGGATGTATTTACACTTGCTTAACAACCAAGCAAGTGTAAAGGACAAAATAAAGTATGTTGGCAGTGATGGTTACGCTATTTGAAACGGAAGCATCTCTTTGTGTATAAAAATAAATAAAATAAAATGATGTCGCACCAGAAACTCCCTGTTAAGTCAAATATCTGGGCCACATCATCAGGGATGCTTTGTGTACCAGCACATTGGCTTTTGCATACAGTTTGCAACACTGACAGTGAACATCGTCCTGATCACATAAATGTCACATGTGTACAGATGATGTTAAAGTAGCCCTTTTTAGAGCCTACTCTACTCTATGCGTTCTATACGGCACACTTGTGGTGCGGTTACAGTAGAGCTAGAATGAAAAAGGTGGCATTTAATGAAGCATTTAGAATCTTTCTCAGGCTCCCAAGATGGACCAGTGAGAGTCAGATGTTGGTGTGCCTGTAATGTTCCTATTTATGTGCAAATTTATGCGTCGATTAACTGATTAGACAAATGTCATCATCATGGCCTTAAGTGACACAAGGTACACAACAAATGCCTGCATGAATTGTAATAATAATCTAGGATTTGTGAGCTGCTATGATTGTATTTATGTTGTTTGTATTTAATTTTTATATAGATATGGACCTTTTGTGTCTGCAATAAAAATTGAATCGAAATTGAATTGTACGAAAAGGCAACATTAATTAGCCTTTAGGACAACTCTACAACCATGAGAAAGGACTGTGACAGATCAGTTTACTTCCACTATATCTACATATTTCTCAAGTTAAAAAAAATACAGTTTCAAAAGTCAGTCAAAACAAAGATATTAAAGGAGAGACAAGCATCTATGTCCAACACTGTCTAGAAGTTACATTTCTATATGACTATAATTGAACGGCAAAAAGGTTTTGTCACAATTGCAATCATTGGCTGATGGAATCGAAGGAATGACGCACACCTTACTAACACCAGTGCCATGTATACATCCTCTCAGATCAGTTCACATTAGATCCAGTCCACGTCTACGTCTTAGTGCTATATATGGCATGCACTCAACAAGCAACTGTACCTCTACTTATTTGTGCAATTATCCAATTGACTAATCACGTGGCAACAGTGTATTGCATAAGATCATCCAGATACCAGTCTGGAGCATCAGTTAATGTTATTATCAGAGAGTATTTTGGAAACTGTTGATAGGATTTTTGCAATTAACTATCAAATAATCCAAAGAAGAAAAGTGTTACGTCCCCTGGGTGGAGCTAGGAACGGTAACACACAACAATCTATAAATTGATGGGGTCAGAGCGGATGTGACACGTAAAGGTTTCTTTTATTTTAATTATAAATTATAAGTCAAGTGCAAACATGGGGAAGAGGGAACAAAGGAAGTTGCCAAAGAAATTAAATAAATATAAAAAAACTAGGCCTGACTACTTGCTACCTCTTAAACAAAACCACAAACAAAAGGCCTAAGCTAGTAATAAAAAAAAAAGGGCTTCCCTGAAATAAATACAAAGGTGGCCACAACCAAACTGGCTCGTGTTTCTAAACAAACAAGAGTACCTACGTGAGGGAGAGTATAGGGTATCCAACTTACCTAGTCCTTCCCTCCCAACACATCTATCATTGTATTTTAACAAGTTTGCTCAAATACAAAAAAATGCTCAGGGTGCTGCACACAGGCTGAACCAAAAGAGAGCGAGACTCTCAGGCGTGCTCCTTTTGTAGACCCCCCTCACTGCTGGTTGGACCAGCTCTAGTAAGTGGAGGAAGGAACCCCTCCCATCTCACCTGTAGAGAAAACAGCGGGAGGAGCAGAGACAGCAGGAAGGGAAAGACAACACACACACACACACACACACACACACACACACACACACACACACACACACACACACACACAGCACTATGCCCACCGCCTGGCACGTAAATCCAATAAGTTGCAGTTCTGCAGACAGAAACATCTCATCAGTGGAGAAGGACCAGACTGGTTGGAGCTGACAGGAAGGCTATGGTAACTCGGATAACCAATCGACAGCAACAACAGCAGGAGACAGGTCAGTTTCCACACCTGTCAGCCAAGTGCGAGGCTGCAGTGACACAGACGTACCGACACTGGACAGTTGAAGACGTAACTTGCTGTGATGAATGTGGATTTCTGCTTCGGCTGCCGACGGTAGAGTCAGAATCTGGAGTCAACAGCTTGAACCCATGGAGCCAACCTGCCTTAATGGCTCCATCCAGCAGGTTCATTCTCCATGCCAATGTAAAAGTCGTTTCAAAGCGGTTTGGGGGACATCACAGTGAGTTCACTGACCAGTCCCCAGATGGGAATCCCTCAGAACAGCTCAGGGATGTGGTAGAGCGGGAGATTGGGCAACATGAAGGTGCAGCGGTTATATCTGCAGTAATGGTGCGATGAAGTCATGTGAACATGGAGCTGAGGAAGAGAGGAAGGAAGACGTTTCCAACACCTTGTGGAACCGAAGCCACGAGGAATTCTCTGAGAGCTTCACGCGGAAACAAAAGCCTCTCTTTTCCCTCCAGTGAGTGTAGGTGTTCAAACCATATATTTTCAGCAGGTTGCCAGCAGGATTAGCTGCTCTCCTGGTGCTCTTTCCTTTTGATTTCAAAGTCCACGTCCCCTCTCTCTAACTGTGCTAAGAATTCCAGGGCATTTTCTGCCTCTGTAATCTATAATCCCCCCCCCCAGCAGATTCATAACACAACTAGTTCCTCAGCTATTAAATATGTTAAATGGCCTAAAGCTTGTCATGGAGCTCCAAATGGTTTGCTATAAATGGCATATTAATGTAACAGACTATTAACAGCCCAATAAAAGTGCAGGGAAAAGACTCTGTAGTTAAAAATTATTTTATGAATCAGCGCCATATCATTCGAAATAGGAACCACATTTTTATTTTTGACACTTCATTTTTTTTTTTCTCATATCAAAATGATTACCTATCACACGTGAACATGATGTCGTGATTGTAAGTCATTCTTTTTCTCCTCCTGAAAAAGCACAAGTCAAGCTGTTTCTGTTAATTGAGCCGACATGCTGAGAAGACTCAGATGAAGTATTTTGACTCACTAAGCATGCATCAGTCTGTTATTTAACGGGGTTTAAATAAGGAACAGCACCAGCCCGTATCTCATTTCCTCAAACTCTCCCTGCCCGTCTCACTGTCTCCCCCACCCACATGCTGTATTATCACTCGGAGCAAGCCTGCTGAGAGCTCCTCCGTGGAGGTTATGACAAACAGTGGGGAGGGCTGGCAGTGGGCTTTGAGTCGGATGATGTGGGAGGGCTACATGTGTCAGGAAATGGAACAGAGGATGAGTGAGGCAGGGAGGGAGAGGTGTAGTCAGATCCTTTTCTACCTACCACTGCTGGTTCGAATGTTCTCCTGTGAGGTTGCCCTGATCAGACAGAGATGGGTGACAGGCACGGTGTGTAACAGCGGTGCACACAGAAGTATGGATGTACTCTCCTCCAGCTACTGTTCTCTACAAATAGACCATGGCACTCATACGGAGACACAGTCATATTATAAAGGATTTATTGGGCGTGAATGCATCTACCAGCACCTTTGCTATAAAACAATTTCTTTTGGCATCACTGACAATAAAAGCGTCTTTACGCTGTGAGATGTTGGGCCCGAGATGAAAGCCGGCTTGTTGAAATCTTTGTTGACAATTCAAAACGGCGGGACCGGATCTCATAGTGAGACGCATCCACTGACAGTTATACAGACTTTGGTGATCCAAGACAGCCTGCAGCAAAGTTCCGACTGTCAGAGATTCACAACCGGATTCCCCCAGCGCGGCTGCTGCTACGATCTAGAGCTGCACTTGCAGCCATTCAGCCATTAGTTTGTTGATATATCTAGTTCTTGTCACCGAATAGGAAAAAACGTCTTTGTCAAAAATTCCTCGTATCTCAGAGAGAAGTTTTAATCGGTGGACTGCAAAGTTCTAATACTGGTTGAATGGTGTGTCTTTTCCTTAAAACGTAATATCCTAAATTAACCCCTTGTGACAACTTAAACATTTGTCATAATGCTTAGGCAACTTAGAGCTGTTGGGTAAATTTTGATAAAAATAGTGATCTTAGGTAAATACTTAAAAAAAGTTAAGACTGACTTTAAGCACAAGATGGGATGTTTTCACGTTTTAAATATGGAATCCAAACCAAGATCTTCTCCTGACGTTGACCAAATGTTTGAGACATGTAAACCTAAACACACGAGCAAGGATGTTGCAACAGAATTGGCAAAGTACTGTTGGCAGTTGAGTGTGGCACCAAGTTCAGAGAGGGCCCCAGAAGTGGCTGATTACATTGGTCCACAGCAACAACAATTTTATGAGAACCCCCTTAAATTGCTCGATCAGCTGTAGGTGCAGGAGACTGCAACGCCATCATGGCCAGAAACCCCTGAACAAGGCCCAACAATTCTAGAGTTTGGTCGAGGACTAGAACCTCTAAATGTGTGTGTCCGGGATGGTGGTCAGGGTCTGCAATTAAACTTTACCTTACCAATATTTATGTGTATGTGCAGTATGAACTTTGATAATAAAACAATAGAAGGTTGTAATGCTGTAGGGCAGGACACATGAATTGTAAAAATGTGAAACTTAGTGGACAGGAAAAACATTGACTGTAAATATAAGTCAGGCATCAATGACTCAAATGTACCTGGCAAGGCCGTTTTTGTTAATAATCATAATTTCAAGGAAACTCTTTTTGGTGCACACATCTACCCTGAGCTATACTTAAAAAAATTGATGGCAATTGTGATGAAAATTGGCGTAACACTTCTATAAAATACACAAAAAAACGATAGGATGAACGATGAATTATATAACGTAATATAGGATGGTTGTATTTATCGAAGTCAAGCAAAGATACAATTAAATAATTGGCCCCCTGATGATAGATTAGTCGTAATTCCTTTATGAATGTATTTGATTGTGTTTTTGCTTGAGCTGTTCTTCTAGAATGTTGATGTTTAGGGATCTTTTTTGTGAACATTGTAAATATCTTCTGGAAGCAGTTTTGGTTTGTGTTTGTCTTGTGATGCACATATTTTATATCACTTTTCTTTTATGGATTAGGTAAGTTTGGAAATACTGTTTTATTTTGTGTTGTTTGTTGTTTCTGTCACGCTCACAACCAACGCCTTTCCTGCCCCGACTGATGAATAAGTGAATTCTATTTGGGCTGCTGTTTGATGTTGCACAGATCGTCCTTGGAAGTAGGGTAAGAGGATAGAAGCACTTTATAATGCTATGCTCAGGTTTTCCTTTGGCCGAGTGTAACGATGTAAGGATGGATGGATGGATGATAGGCAAAGCTGGGGAATTGGCGATGAATGAGTTAAGGGAGCCCGGGGACGGCTGAGCTGATCCAGAGAAGTTTTCAGGCAGAACAAGAAAGTTACGGAGGAAGGAGTCAGGCAGAGGAATGTACGCTACTGAGTTTACAATCGGGCAGCGTTGTGCAGTTGAATTATTTATTATTTAAAAAAGAGAATATTGGAGACCGTTAGCAGCTTTCCGGCCAATACCTGTGCACCCGAACCAAGTCCAAAAGACAAAAGACCCTGAGCCGGGGAGAGAGCAGGGAGACGGGACAGAGGCCATGACACAAAACATTATGAGACAAGAATTTATAGAAATAAATGGAAATCTGGTGAATTAAAGGAGGATTTTAAAACCTTGTAGAATCATTTATTGAAGCTGTTTGCATCAAGGTGAAAAGTGATGAGCAAACCAAATGTTAAAGCTAACCCGACTGCTTTACAGTGCGAGTTGCTTTCACCCACACACATATTCATATAGCCCTTCTATATACAGCCAGTTTCTATATCACAAATGCATACACCAGTGGTATATCAGGGATTTTATTTTTATTTTTTCTTTCCCATAGGACACGTCCACATGCAGCTTCAATGTCCACAGACATGCGCTGACCCACCTAACTCGCTCTGTGTATCTCAATACTTTTGTCCTACTTAGAAACAACTTAGGCCAGGAGACTTCAAGGCGCTGGCGGTTTATCTCGGCTGTTTACCTCATTTACCGGACGCCTTGCCTGTCTTATCTTTGGGGCCTCTGCTGCAGCCTTGGTTGCTATGGCTACTGCTCATGGGAACAGAGCAGAAGTGCCCTCACAGCTACGCTGGTGATGAACAGCAGACTCTTGGTTAAATCACATGTCACAGTGACCTGTATGGAGAAGCATGGTGTAAGAGACCTAAAAATCGTATAATAAAGGAAGAAGATGTAAAGAAAGAATATTCCCTCACACGTTTCCTGTTCCTCAGTGTTCCCTGCCACAGATCGTACTGTACTTTCACTGCATTAAATCCCTTAAGAAAAAAAAAATGGGGCCCTCACGGGGGCACCGCACCAGGGACTTGTGATTACAATTTAATTTGAGCCACTGAGGGCCACTGCCTCAGTTAATCCCAGCGTACAGAGGGATCATTAGTGCTTGGAAGAAAAAACAGGGAGGATGACTAAGATCAGGAGCTTAATTTTCTGAGGAAAAGGGGGGAAAAGAGGGGGAAGGGGGCTGGGGCCGCTAATGAGACATTCTGAAAACAAGGGCACTGGCTGACCTAACTTCTTATGGAATCCTCAGATTGGGGGTTTAGGGTTTTAGGGGGCTGGTGGCAAAAGGAACAGCGGCTGTGCAGAGGTAGTGTCCTGAAGTTCACCTCGTTCCTTGGGGAAACATTTAACAATAGAAGAGCAGGCATTCCAATTTGAGACAGTTATTTCCGGCTGTGCTAATTTTAGCATCCTAACGTTAAAGCAGCAGGATGTACGGTGGTGTCTGTTGATGTAAGTTAATTAGTACCAGTGCTGGTTCGGTCGTTGAAAACTTTAATTTGACTTGTGACTTTATTAGGCGTCTTCACGCTGCTGAATTATGAGCCAATTAACACATTTATATAAGCTCATAACTCGTGTATTTGACAGGGTAACACTGGATGTCTTAAAGGGGGGGGGGGTGTTACGGCAGCATCCAGCTTGCCAGTGTGCCTCTTGTACTCGTGATTTAGATTGATACATATTAATTGTTAAAGTAGCTTGTAAAATGTTCTGCATTTGCATAAAACTATCTGGGGATTGGGCCAGGCATGGAAAAAAAAATTAAACTATGAAGAGGGCTGCTGTTTTGGCTTTAGTCAGGCATTTTTAATATTGTTGGATCTCAACATTAACAGGCGCTCATCTGTTATAAATGTGAAAAGGATTCCATGAGCCAAAATTATTGATACATTGATTGGTTTGACGAGGGGAAAATATTGGTGCATGCTGAGTAATTACCGGTGCAGCTCGACATGTGTCACTGTTTGACTAAACATACACTCAAAGGTGGGGTTAATGAAACGCTTTTACCTTTTTAGTTGAAGTCCTTCACATGCCGAAGTGTGGTGGCATTTAGTTGAGTAAATAGTCTCACTTTTAACTAGATCCTGCACGTGCGCTCTAATTTCTTTTTTTTTTTTATTTCCTTTTCTTTTAAATGTAATTTTAACAGCTTCTAGGTTTGGCCTCTGCCCATGATCGGAGTCTTCAAAAGACATACAGTACACCACTGAAGCAGAGAGTGAGTGAGCAGGTCATGGAAAAGGTGACTTGTGGCAGGTGTCAGTCGATGCACGTTCCTGTGATTTGGGGGCGTAGCTTTGACGAGAGTTTGCAATGGAAGGGCATGGGATGTATCGTTTGATATTTTCAAGGTGTAGTCTGCCCTCGCAAACTTTTCCAGCATTACCAAACCTAGCTTTAATATATCAGCTGCTATAAAGATGATAAGGCTTAACGCTTTAGTCATAAATAATCGAGTTGAGCTCAAGATTATTATATTGCCTGCAAAATCATCACCCTGAGTGAGGAGATGGCCACAACCTGAGTGTGAGCCTCAGGGTGGTCATGCTTTCACAGGGCAAGATGTGAGATCTCTGCTCACGCTCACTCGCTATGATTCTACAGATGGTGGGTCCAGAGGTGGCTCACTTGAAGTCTGCCTCGCTCGTCACCACATAGAAACCCAGGAAAAAAGCAGAAAACAGAAAACCCACAGCTACAATTCCAGCTAGAAGATAAGAAAAAGTCTGAGATTGAAGTTGACAAAGTCACAAGACTGTGTTAGCTGAATCTGGAGCCTCATGATGAGGCACATGCTCTGAATGTAACCCTCGATGCTATAGGTTATAACCTCCACTCCTTCCACTCACCTCCATTGTGTATTTGATGTTTGTACGCAGGTTGTTTTAGTGTCCTCATTTTGTTAAACTTAAGTAGATTCCTCTTTTAGTGTGTCTGAATATGCTCCCACTCTGCAGTGGCCTCCTGGGGTCTGGCCTATTCTGTTACAGTGCAAATTACACGGGGAAGCCCAAAAAGCTATTGCTGCACTCCCCTTGGGGTACAGCTTAAAATATGACTCTGTTGAAGCTGCAATCTTATGTGTATGAAAATTGGTCCCCCGAGCCTCCAGACAAAAATTCCCGAAATCACAAAAAGCCCCAAATCAGACTTAGGTTTGAATTGCAAGGCAACATGGAAAGCTTTTTTTAACAAATAGAGCACTGCGTGTAAAGACAGTGACTTTATGTCTGAATAAGAGTTAGTTTTGTTGGAGGAGTTTAAGAAATGCTGGACTGACTCTATAGGAGTTCCCCCGAAGGAAGTAAATCTGCTCTCCTCTGTTATTGTGTTTGTCTCAGAGAAATTTTACAGAGTAGTCAAGGAGGACCGGGAGAGCTTTCCCCGTCTCAAACCCTCGTCATTGCCAACTGTGGAACTATTAAAAGTAAAGAGCAACAACAGACTAGATTAATCAAATCCTCAGCCAGTCACACCACCAGTCGGCATCTCTCTCTCAGTGACTCAAGAACGTTTAGCTCAAAGGTTTGGTTCAATACGGAAATGCTTCTCCAATGTGGTCAGAGCCAGCAAAGCAACTTCAAAGGTCTTGGTATCCATCTTTATTTAACCTGATAATGAACTAATCATGCACAAATTCCCCAACATATAACTCTAAGCAACCCACTTGAGTGGCAAGACAGAAAGTAGTATTTGGATGGAATAAACCTTTACAACTCGGGTCCTAGAAATTAGTTGGCGATGTTAAAACAACCATAGGGTCCTGGAATAGTGGTCCTGAGACAGAAGGTCCTGAAACTGCAGCCTCTGGTATTACACACTACTGGAAGGCTGCTCTGTTGTTACTCAGTCCTGCCGCAGTTGCCAGGTTTGGTAAACCAAGTCAAGTAATCCCTCCATCACATTCACTGGTAAATAACTGTTTTTTGTAGGTGGGCCCTGACAATACAAGTTAAAAATGGATTCAAATTGAATAGTTCAATATTAAGTAGATTTATATCTTACTAGACTAACATGAAATGACACTTATTGACTTCATCCCGTGGGCTGTTTTAATGATGAAACTTTAAAACCATCTCAGTCGATATGAATATTATGTATTATTTATAAGAACAACAAAGTATGCAAAAGTCATGTAGAGAATAAAAGCTTCCAGTTTATTCACACGTTATCAGAGGCTTTGAGTCACTTATTAGAGCAAAATAAAGTAATTAAAACAGCAACATCCTGACAGTTGCATCAGCACCATGGACAGCACCACACATCAGACAAGCAGGATTATGGACAGCGCGCAGTGCTGATGACATTTCTGTCATTCTACTGTCTCACATTCCTTTTATTTAATACTGGGCAAATGTACAGTGAAAAGACCCAATATTTAATTAAGTATGAGCTGGAAGACGGTTCAGGAAAACAACTAAAACAAAAAAATGGTACAAGAGACTGTGGCCAACTTACTGCACATCTGTAGCTCAGGCATGTCCAACTTTACGGAAGTAAGTGTGGCGGCACTTACCAGCAAGTTGAATTAAATGAGCTTTCCCAGGATGTGACATGTTTCTTCTCTGGAAAAAAGTTCTCACATAAAGCAGTGGAAGCTCCGAAGGTTGGGGCAACCCTAAATGCTGTGAGGACACTTGGCATTGCCTCAAGGGCCCTGTGCAAATCACTGAGCAGTGTTTTCAGTGTCCATTTCCCAGCATCTGGAGTTGTGGAGCTGTCAGTGTGTTTGAGAATGAGCTGTTGGGCGACAGTGAACATCAACAGGAGTGCTTCCAGTTATCATAAGCAGGGGTTTCACCTTTTTTGGGGTCCATGAAGGAGCTGCTCTCTGCTGAGTGATGCGCTGGATTCCATGAATGTGCTGTTTATCTCTCCAAAGTGGTGCACCATTTCCCCATTAATTGCATTCAATGCAGCTGTAAAACAGCCATTGTTACTCTGTGATCTGCTGGTGTTCTTGTGTTTCTGATGTCTGCTCAACAACATAGTCATCCAAGTTTTTGTTTACAGTGCACTTTCTTTTGTTCTGGTGGCTGACAGTAGCCTCCGCCTGCTCACCTAACTCTCTCCACAGCTCCATGAACACTTTTTGGTGCGCAGGCTCTCAACACACTCTGCGGCAGTATTCACAAGCTGGACGACTGTTTGGAGGTGCCCTGTCCAGTGCTGTTCGAGTATACGCTTCAGTGTGTTCCCCTGATGTTGGGCAGAAACTGGGCTTTCGTGTGAGCTTGTACAGGACATTACAGATGCTGAATAGATCCTCAATAGCCCTCCCAACTAAAATGGAAGACCCAGTGGAGCCAGCTCTCCCAGCTCACCTTGAAGGAGTCTCTGAACCCCACCCAGTCTCCCCGACATAATAGAGGCTCCATCATAAACTTGGCTGAGTATTTGGTATATAGTATTTGCTCCGGCCAGCGTTTCGTAGCTCCTTAAGAAGTGTCTGTGTGAGACTGTTTGCATCAGTCTCATCTGCTGTGGCGAGAGTCAAGAGCCTCTCCTTTATGGTGTAACTTTCATCAAAATGCAGTAAATTATAAATATTTTGATATTTTCACGGGTTCCATCCATTTTGATTGTATAGAAAGAGTTGCCTACTTCCTCAACAATATGCTGGCATTGCATTTTGGGGAATGGTTGGGGCTATATTGTAAGCTCTGGATCTTTTTCAAGGTTATACTCAAACATTGATGGGAATAACCCACTGCCAGACTATTCCATCCAGTCCAAAAAGTCATGGTCCCCTCCGAAAGGCAGATGATTTATAGCCAAAAAAGCCAAAATGTCAGTGATGGAGCCCACATAGTATTTGTTCAAAGCCATCTGATCCTTGTGCACAAGCCTTGTGATTTCCTGACCATTCCCTATGTGCATTTGTTTTTCTTTTCAAAGTTTTTCCCCACTGCACTTCTCCCTGCTGCAGTAGCTAGCTTGATGGTAAGTGAACGCTACATCTCCGTTTTATCGCTGAAATCTACCAAACTGCTAGCAGTGGCTGATTCTTGCTATGTGGCTGCACCTGCAGAGTGACCACCCTCATCAGGTGGAAAACCACTTTCTTCTATCCATTTCACAGCAACATGGTAAACTCTGGAGAAGTTGATGTCACTCACGTTGTTACACACAACTCAAAACCATCGCAGATACTAGCAGAGTATGTAGTATGAATTTATATAATTAGAAAATGAGCCAATTTTTGCAGACATTCAACCCAAAATACAGACTCTTTATCTCTAGCCTAATCTGACAATATTATAACAATAATAATCCTGCTTTCTCCTGGGAGGGCCAAATTCACAGATGGGCCTGGTCCCCTGCAGCCTGCCCATAACGCCGGGTATGATCACATTACATCCTATTCCTTTAACATTAGAGCCGTTCAAAAGAGTGATAACTGACTTTGTTGGCCCACTGATCTAAACAAAAAGTAGAGATCAGCATTAACCATCATGTGCACTGCCAGTTGTTTCCCCAAAACGTTTTCGTTGCATAAAATCGCTGCCAGCTCCATAATGAAAACTAAGTTGTAATTATAATAATGCATGTAAATTTGTTTAAAAATACTTTACTAAAACTTGTCCCATAAAGTTCAAACCTTCCAAGTATCTTGTTCCTGCCTGTCCTGCCAGGCCGTGACTGTCGGAGGACGCCAACATCTTAGATCAGAGGTCACTAATAAGTGGACCACTGTCCAGACCTGGACCCAGTTACCATACTATCTGGGCCTATAACCAATAAATGAGGATTGTCTCATTGTTTTTGATAGATGTGTCTATTTTAACAGGATGGAACAGCTTTTGCAGCCTTTACGGCACTAGGTCAGCGGCCCAGGAAACTCACTGACCAATTGCATAAAATTGTAAAAATCCTCGCGTGACCTCACTCAGATCTTACCATTTGGAGGTGGTGAGTGAGATGCACACAACAGGGAGAGAAAAGAGGAGGAAGAATAGACAGTGAGAAATGGGAAAAGTAAATTCACACAATTCCAGCCCAGAATAAAAAAACCTGGTAGCTCAAGGTTAAGTTCACCTCTCTCACCGAACAAGAAAAGTGGGTGTGCGATATAAGATGAAAAGAAAGGAAGAGAGACGCAGGTGTTAAACTTGCTTCGTTGTTAAAATGTGTTGAAATTGTTGCGACTGTCGAGGGGGAAATGAGTTTGTGAGGGTGTGGTGGCAACCAGCTGCAGGACGGAGGTGTGGAGGTGGCTCTGGAGGTCAGAGCCAGGTGACTTGAGCAGAGCAGCTGTCACCAGTGACCAATGACTCCCTCTCTTTAAACTCAGCAGGATGCTGGACCTGGTGGGAGCTGCACTGACTGACACAAATGTTCACACAGCCGGCCCAGTGGCCCGAATCTGATTTATTTCCCCCCCCATGTGACCCAGTTCTGACTGTTTAATGACTTGATAATCTCTTCTGATCACATTTGGGCCACTTTCATATGTGGTTCTAAATCAGATACAGATCAGATTTTTTGAAATGCTACCTCAGTCTGAACAGCCATGTGACCTGTGTCGGACTTCAGTGCGTCTATACTTCACTCTAGATCGACATCCCTAATAATTTTGTGCAGGCGAAGGGGCGGGCGGGAGGGAAGACATTGCAGCGATGGGGTGAGTCCCTCCATTGACTCACCCCATCACTGCAATGTCTTCCCTGCTTGTGAGTTTTCAGACTTTACAAGTACTTGGGTTGACACGTCTGCACAGGCAAAACTTGAGAGGTCGTATCTTAACCAGTCTGTTAAAAAGAAAAATGTAACCATGAACGCTCACATCTGTGGCCTCCATTACTGAGGTCTTCTCCTTTGTAACATCCGTATGCAGCGTTCTGGGTGTGACGTTGTGTTGTTCATCTGCGCATGCAGGTCACATCAGGGCCATGAACAGTTCACCTTGGAGTCTGATATTGGCCACATTTTAAATAGATAATGTGAACCGCTACAGATAAAAACGGATCTAATGGTTATGGTTGTGAGTTTGATGAGGCAAAAGAAACAAGAAAAAGGAACTTAGTTAACTTATTTTTTCCCTAAAATCAAACACTTCATTTTAAGATGCACATTTTTGCAAAAAGGTTTTCTTTTATGTTTACTTTTTAACTTGACAAAAGAAAAGAGCAGTTGCTATTTTTTTATTAGATGACTTATTTATAATATAATAGTATGGCTGTATAATTTATTTGACAGTCAAATGTTGACTACACACCATACATCAAATATTTGACTATATAATAAATGCTAATGCTAATGAGACATGATGTTTTGCTTGAGGAACTTTGAAGCTGTGTCAAATCAAAGTGTTCAGATTTATACGGTGTGATTGTACGAGACTATAACTTAGAAACTCAACCCAATAAGGAAAATGTGTTGGCAGAGCCCAGTCTAGATTTCAACTATATAATGTATCAGTTCAAATATTAAGGACATTTTTAGCATTTTTAACAAAATAATGTGTTATCATATATAGGTTTTGTTGTGTGTTTGTGAATTTCATCACTGTTATATTAGTTTATAAGAGTGAAGGTAATGTTGTGGGAAAATGTTTCTGTGCTATTTTATTGGGTTTTTTTGTGAAAATAAAAACTTTTTTTTCCGTTCAACTTTTTAATGTATATTGTCTGCAGTTATTACCATAACAGTATCCAGCTGTTTTATGCTGTTTTGGCTGATGATATAAGTTTTGTGACTCTTTAAGTTTAAAGCCCCATTTGCATCATGGCAGACCATTTGAAACCAACGTAGCATCCATTTCCTTGTGTGAATCCTGTTATGTTGATGTGTCGAAGCTGCAGAAGTACAGATAAATACCAGAAGATAAGTAATGGGTTCATACTGTTTGTATAAATTTAATTTGAAGTAAATTTGAAATTTATTGTTAAAAATTGGGCTCTTAATTTGGTACTTTCCTATAAATGTTATATCTCTTTTTGAGATTGAGTTGAAAAGGGCTTAGATATCAAGGTGATGTGTGTGTATCTTGAGAAAAGAGTGAAAGAATGACTAGTGTAGAAATGACGACCTTTTTTTTATTCCAAAGTCGACCTCTTAAAAGTTTTTGAGAAGAGCACTTGTAATTGCAGACTAATGGGAGGGACACACTGACCTCAAATTATGAATAACTGAAAAAAACACCTCTTTAAGTGTTCATTTCTAGTGCTAAAACTCTAACTATTAAAGTGTCCCTTTTTAAAAGCAGCTACAACCATTCATTAAGAAATTACATAATGATCAATTATTCATTCATTTTCCGAAAAAAAAAAGATACAATACATTTCATTGTGGATAAGACTGCCCGAGGCAATGGAATAGATACTCAGACATTGAAAGTCATGCCCACGCACCATACGTTTCTTGAGTGTCACTCTGGTCACTCAACATGGACACCAAAGTGAAGTGGGACCCGTGGGTGCTCTGTGTCTTATCCGTTTGCCTGAAGGCGATTCCACTGTGCTTCACCGCTGTGGTTAGAGCTGGTTCTGAATGGAGGGGGGGGGGGTCAAACTTGTTGGCAAAATCATCTTAACTCAAGGTAGACTTTGATCTGTCTACTTTTGGTTTCACCTTGCAGTTTAGGGAGCAGAGGACCTAAGGATGACTTGCTTATGTCCTGTTGTCATCACCTACATGTGCTGCGTCCGCCTCCACTTCACGTTGATTGGTTCGTACAAAGTCGTGCGTCAGACGTTGGCATTTTGTCAATTGAGCTCATTCATAACGTTTTTTTTAATAAAACGCAGAGAAAAAAATCAAACAAGCGATCTTCCAGTTTGAATGGAGAAAATTAATCAACCGGTTCATTTCTTTCATTTCGTTGCCGCTGTAATATCATTATGGTTTTATTCCCAAAATGTCCTTATTCAACATTATACCAGAGGCAAACACTACAACCGATCCTCCTCATTTTCCCCTTCACTTGTTTAATGCTGTGTCAACTTCTTGCATTTGATGCGAAAGTTTGAATCATCCCATAAGAAGTGTCCTGACCATGTTCCCAGTAACCCGTCACATATCTGATTTTGGTTCAGACAAAACTGAAATATCAGACCAAATATGTTCACGATCAGATGACCTAAGTGTAGAGATCTGGTCATGTGATATTTTCACAATTCAATTTTCCACATGCACAATTTATATAAAGGAATCTGTACAATGTGGGGCCAGTGTCATGGTCCACACCTTGGCTGCCCCTCCCTCCTCTGTGTGTGTGTGTGTGTGTGTGTGTGTGTGTGTGTGTGTGTGTGTGTGTGTGTGTGATTGGTTTGGCAAGTCCCTGCATGGGCGTGGTTTTCCTCTGCAGGTCCCTGGCACAGCTGCATTTGATCCGGATCACCTGCTGCAGTATAAGAACCCTGGTCTCCCACTCTTTCCCAGGTGATACAGTTCTACTAGGTGCTATCATCCGTCCACTGTTGGCTCCAGTTCCTGTTCTTTGTCTCAGTGCTTTGCCTGCTCGCTTATGCTCTGTTTTTTTTTGCCTGCCTCAGGTAACCACCTGCCTGCTGCTTAATTCGCCTGCATGTCCGTCCTGCCTGAGGCTGCGTAATTATTATAAGCCCCGCCGGTCTGTTTGCCGGCGTATCTGCCAGTCACTTGCCGAGCCTTCAGTGAGCGCCCCCTGGGCTTCACCAACAGTAACGCCACTGAGCTCAGCCAAACCTCGCGGCCCGCCACACCAAACATAAAGTCCACGCCAGAGACTACTTGTACCAGAACCATCCATCGTAGATCATTCATTAAAACTTTTACTACACTGTCAGTCATCTTGCTCTTGGGTCCAGCTCCTGCTCAAATCTCAACAGCCACTTAATAAGTTGTATTTATTTAAACCATTAGGAACTAAGGTGCTGAAAAGCATTTAGCCTCCCTGTGTGTATTTCAGTGAATCACAGAGTATTTTGCATATCTTAAAGGGCGCACATTTCAGCTGTTTTTAAAAGAAGGAAGCAGGCAAACATTGCACCCGGTCTTAAAGGTGTATACACGTATGTGATGCATCTGGTCTTAATGGGTTAATGGTTACATCTACTGCAAAACAGCCCCAAACAAATGTATTTCATCCACTCTACTAGCTTTTTTGTCACTTTCTGTCCTTTTTTCCTAAAATATTTCCCTGTGCTTTGTCCACTCAGAGAGAAATTCTGTGAATGGGAGATGAGTAATGCAAGCTAATTATTTTATAGGTGTAGGAAAAACATTCTGTGAAAGAGGGTCAAGGTCAATTGAGCATTAAGTCCTCATGAGAGAAGAAGCTTATTTGTCTCATTTTTTTCCAATCCTAAATACTGTTTTATAGAATCCTATTCTATAGTTAACTGATCAATGTCGCCGACAGTTATTTAATTTTTTTGCTGATTAACCTAAAAGCCAATGCCACAAATTCATTTTACCAGGTTGTTCTTTTTTCTGCAAAATTTAAAAGGTTATGTACAAAGACAACATCATGTCACAATTCATCCTGTACTGGTCGTCACTTTGAATTTATCTGGGACTTGTATTTATTTGTGCAAACTTTATTTATTGGTTGAATGTATGTTGTGATAATTAAATAATGGCGTCAGATACCATAGATGGAAACAGGAGGAGAAGAGGAGAAGAGTCGATCCCAGTTTGATTGGTTCTTTTTGTAATAATACGACATCAGAGTTTAAAGTATATGTTGAACCAATCTAATAGAACCTTTACAAGGGTGGAGACTCCATTAGATTAAGATTAAGATTCCTTTATTCGTCCCGCATCAATCATGCACACACAATCATGCTACATGCAATGGGGAAATTCACAATCTGCTTTTAACCCATCCGTAGGTGAACACAGCACATGGAAACACAACACACACAAGGGCAGTGACCTCACGGAGCAGTGGGCAGCTATTGGAAAGCCCCCAGCAGATGTTAGAGGGGAGTAAGGTGCCTTGCTCAGGGGCACTTAGACAGTAGGCTAGGGAGAGGAGTGTCCATCTGTCTGACTCCAGTGAACTCAGCAGTATTTGGACACGTTTTTTTCTGGCCCAGCCCTGGGTCACTGCAGCCTGTCACGTACTCTGCTTTGTTACTTGAACAAAGTGTGTATTTTTATTGATCTCATAGGACCAGACCAATAAATATTAATTGATCTCGAGTTACCCCAAAGTAAAACATAACCGTAAAAACATTAATCATACTTTAGCTGCCGAGAGCCGACCTGTAGGAAAATAAATGAAATATGTCGATAGTGAATCATTTTCAGATATATTTGTTATGTTAGCAAAATCTTCAAACAGGCAGCATTGTTGAAATATTTGTTCAAATTAAATGAACTGTAGGTTAATTCTATTTTGAAGGAGATGGTGTTTCAGGAATAAAATCCATTTCTAGTACATTTTACATCAATCCTTCATCACTGAGCAGTTCAATGGGACTGTCTTGTTACAACAGAGCAGAAACTATTAAACCACATACATCCTGATACTATTAAAATCAGAAATTAGGGATGAGGTGCAAAACTAACCTGCAGGTACATCATGTCCATTAAAATCACTCAAGTGGCAGTCGTCAGGTTGACTAACACAAATCTCTCACGGTGTAATTGTCCTAATTTGAATAAAGGAGGAAAATACATGTGATGTATGTTGAAACGTGCACTAAATGAACCTGTCACGGTGAGACAGGTGCTTGGAGTCGCACTACTAATGAACAATTAGACAGGGACTTTAACAAGATGCCTGAGCCCTCAGTGAAGTCATCTTTAATGGGGTGGAACAGATGCCTCCTGGGTAAATGGGTGGCTCACAGAGTTGGCCTTTAGCACAGTATTAACAAGCTCCGGTTGCGATAGAAGGGGCTGTTTCCTTTCTGCATTCAACACTGGAGCGGGTTAAATGAATAATGCTGCCTGTTGGAGGAGGTAGCCTTTTCTGAAACAAACATTTGAGGATCCAACATGACTCTGAAGAAACAACCACGTCACTCTGGGCCTTGAAAGCCTGCAGCTCATTATGTCTTCTCTTTGCATTTAAACCTGATTGAAAGACACGTTAACCTCAATAGAAACCGTAAACCGTCAATCTGGATCAGGTAGAAACAACGAGGCAGAGGCTGCTTTCAATAAGGCTTTCATTAGTGACATTGATAGGAGCTTTTAGTTGCAGCCGGGCCAAGCCAGACTGACACTGGAGCCTTAATGATCGGAGCGCGAGTGGGAAAACAGCTATTCAAACATAGATGGCAAACAAAGCCACATGCAGCAAAACACTTTTCATTCAGTGGTTTTTGGTTCTTTTCAAAATGAACTGATCTGCTTGATAGTCAAGAACGGTAATTATACTGTTAATAGAGTAACAACACTGTATAATTAGCGATATATTATACATTTTTCTGTAGTGGAAGAAATGTTAAGATCTTTTTCTTAAGTAAAAGAAGCACTTTTTGAGTTCAGACACATGTAAGTAAGTCAAAGTTCTGCATTCATATTTCTACTTGTGTAAAAGTACAGTACTAAAGTATTAACATCAAAATGCATTTAAAATTCTAAAATTCCGCATGCTTCCCTTTTCTGTTGGACCATATAAAGGTTGAGAGGATTCAGCTGCTTGATGTACTGCTGGGTTGTCGAATATATAATTATACCATATCATTTATGTCTAGGGAATTTATAATAGCAATCTGCATAGTGTCTAAACTTTTAAAATGAATGCGGTGGGTAAGGTCTGGACATAAAGTGTGATAAGAACTACCAAAGGTGACAGAAACCATCGAAGAGAGAGGATTTTTTCAAGTGTACCCTTGACTCTTTTGTGTTGTCCATGTCTCATCTGCTAACATGGAGGAGGTGTGGTTTATGACCTATACTGCAAACAGCCACCAGGGGGCTCATTTTGGCTTGTCTGTTGGGAGCTGCCATGTCAGTCATTCATTCGGACCAAATAAAATGATTAAATTGATTCAAATGATTGGTTGGCGTAGCTTTCTGTAACTAACCGACCTGCTTTGGAAGCAGAGCTTTGATGGGAGGGGGTGGTATGTATCTTCATGTCTTATGTATGCATTTTCTTATTAACCCTACCTTTAACTGATCGTGACAACAGCAGCAAAAAACAGCTCTCTGATGAGAGACTGAACCAAAACATTCTGAAGGTGTGGGGTCCTAAAGCATGGCGGTTCATTCTCTCTGCCTTTCATGTAGCCTAACACATAGTTTCATGCACTGTTAAATAGAGAAACATGCTAAACAAATGAATGTCAAACCTGGGGATTAGTGGCTCAATTCAACTGAGATGAACACAGAGTGAAGATTATTTAAAGATCCTCTACCTGTAACTCAATCTCACACACAGTAATTCCCAGGTTCAGTGACAGACTGTCCCTGAGCTGTTCACTGACGGCCCTGGATTGACGGATATTTATGTGACCTTTTGTCACTTCTTTTATCAGCTTCTACTTTTCCCATGATGCCTCAGTTTATACCTGCAGTTGGCTATGGCGAGCAGTAATCAGATGTTTGAGAGGCAGTGATATTAGCTCTCTTCTGCCCTGAGCCGTGTATGACCCAAACAATTCACTGACTTTTATTTGTCTGTAAATTGTTATGTTTTATAAGATTGTGTTAATGCTGTATGGAAACAAAGCCATTACACACTAACAGCCTCAGATGGCTAATAAAACAGCTACAGCTACCTTTTAAAAGAGACTGCACACTTTAATGTGGTGTGGAGCTGTACAGTAAATTATGACTTTTATTTGATTAAAAACATTAATACTGATTTTAATATCACATTCATTACCAAATTTATATTGACGTGTTTCAAACCATTGAAGGAACAATGCTGACGTAGAGAGTCAACTGTTTTGGATTTCTCTGCGTCATGACATCTTTATAGATTTGAAAAAGCTGAACACCCTCTAATCAAAGGTGGGTGCCCCCCCGCCCCCCACCACCAGTGTCCGCTTGTGGGAGGGAATCTGAAAAGCTACATTCATCTTCACCACAGCTTCTACCATTCAGGGACTACCCCTACCCCCCAAACTCCAAAGGCCAGAATGCTTCAGCCAAAACTCAGGTGTGAAGTGACACTTGAATGTCCAAAGGGCTGGTAAATTATACAATGAAGTGCACTTCCCTGTATTAGAATTGCATGTGTGAATCATAATAACACATTAGAGAGAATTAAAACAAGTTAAATTGAATATTCTACTTTGATAATGTTGGAGAGTGATTGAACAACCACTAGTCAATATGGACTAATGACAGATTACCGCAATGGGGAAGAGCTAACCCGCCTCTGGCAATAGTTAAACAAATAAACCCTTAACACCTCTAAAGCTCATGAAGTGACACATTTCTTTATATATATAAATTTCACATATATATATATATGGTGTAAAATTACAAACAATTTCATGAAAACTTAAACAAAGATGCTTGGTTGAGTGAAAAAATCTGGAACACATGTTGTGTGGAGGTCTACAGAGATGGACGCCAACAGGAAACTGGGGTTTGTGTCCCACCACTGTTCATAACCTCACCACAACCTACTTTAACGTGTTTAAGTGTTTAGTTATCATGCACAGGAATTGTAGACAGAAACAAATTCCTGCCATTGGAAGATGACTTCTGCAAATATCAGTTTGTCAATATCTGTTTCAGAATTACCCAGTGTAAATGTTCTGCCTGACAATAGGTTTAATACCGGACATTTTACAGCTGCTATCACATTCTGATAAGTAAATGCGTATATGTATCAATTAATCTTTATTTTTTTTCAAAGCCCATATTCACAAATTGAAATACCTCACAGGATCGAACTAGGGTGAGGAAAAACCATGTATTATGTTTTGAAATGTTCTCCCTTTAAATGACAATTAGAAAACAGAGAATACCAAGGTAAACTGCAGTGGAGTAAATGTTTGATGTAACTGCATCTGTTTAGTAAATGTTCTACATTACAAGGCCATTATTGCAGTAACAAAACATATTCTCCATAGTTTTGAATTACTGTCTCTCTGTATTACCAACAACAACCTTATAAACAGTTTTTTCTAGACATTATGATTTATAAGGGAATGCATTATACTGCCAAATGATACAAATGAAACCAAAAATAATAAAATGCTACACTTGAGCTTTGCCACAAATTGACAAAGTGACAGTCTGAATAATGAACTCTCATTGTGGATTTAATTTCACGTCAGAGTTTGGCAGTGCCATTAAAAGAAAAGAAAGTCATGAAAATACAACACACACACACACACACACACACACACACACACACACACCCACACAAGGGTATTACATGGTGAACTCTTGTGGGAAAGGAGGCAGTTCCACCTCAGGGAGCTGTGAAGGCCGGCGCTCTGAAGCTCTGCCACAGAGGCCAGGTGCATACAGATGACTGGGTGTTTGTATAGGTGTTCACTGGAGAAAGTGAGCGGGGGCTGCTGTGTACAGTATGTATGTCGGGGCAAAGGACAGCACATGCTACTGCGGGGCCTCGGGAACAGATGGTGTTTTCAGATGGGACTGGGGCTGTGTACAAGGGAGAAATAAAGGACTGCAGACTGCAGAGAGGGTTGTGAGATGCAGAAAACAGCTGGGAGACTGATGAAAACATGTCATCAAAAATCAGTGCACATCTCTGTCTGTTTTATGAACTGTTATTGCGTCTGGAAAGTAGAGTCCAGGTCGTGACATGCAGTGCTTTGCTGTTATTGACGTCCAGTAGCCGGATTAACTCCGACTTTACGGTGTTTACCTGTTTTAATTCTCTTTGGATGGAGCTATTAAATCCTTATTATAAGCACATGATTCAAAATCAATTACTATAATAACCAGACTTATTTACTTTGCACAATTAATCTATTGAGTATTATTATGTATGAGGTTTGTTGCTAATATTTACTCACTTCACGAGACTTGCATGAACTAAAACGCATTCAAAAATGGAATTAATAATAATGAGTATTACTTTCTTTGCATCCAAAGGTATTAACCAGGAGAAGTTCACAGAAAATGTTATTTTAGTTTCAAATGCAAATATGTAAAATCTTTCTTGATGTAACCTTGAGTAAACATTAATATATATCTAGTAAAGATGAGGTCTGGGAGACTGTGTTTCTGTATTATGATTTGATGACACTACAGCAGGGTCCCCACATGTAGCCTGCATATACACTTTGAAAAATGAGTACCAAAGCATAGTATGAAATTATGTCAGACACAAAAAAGCATATCTGTGGTGACGCCTTAATACCTGATCTTAACTATAAACCTACATAAACCCAATATCAAAAGACTTATGTAAGAAATTCAACACTTCTGCAGATTTTTTATTTACATTGTTAATATTCCTAAATGAAATCAGTCACAGTCGCCTGCAAGCCTGAATTCATGTACATGATATTTCAACAAAGACACACTGTAAACAAAGCAAAGAGAGTGAGTGATGAGGGGCCTTCGAGGGGCCTGCAGCTCATTTTTTGTCTCTGGGGCCCCCTAGCAGGTTTATCTGGCCGTGGCTCGAACAATTCATTCATTATACAGCAGTGTTATTGAACATGCTGGGAGGTGTCACTGCCAAGTGTACTGTTGTCGCTGAATAAAGAGAAAACCAATGGGTTCTTTAATTCAGTGGAGATCCCGTCTTTTGTCTGGTAAACCCTCGATCATGCCCCTCTTAACCTTTCACTCACGCTCGTTGCATTGATTTGGAAGGCAGTGCATGATGAGTCATCCTGGACCCTGTGCATTAAAGTGCCCTGCCAGCAGATGCCATTAGTCATATCACTGGCTGTCTGACAAGTCAATTTCCTCTGCAGTGCTCGGCATATATCTTTTTAAATGACAAAAGATGTTTCATTTATCTCAAAACATTTTTCACACGGAACTTACCTCCAGGCTCAAAACACCCTGGTAAGTCTGAAACAAGGATTTGCAAACATTTGACAATGGTGCATTCTTAAAGTCTGCTCAAGAATAAAGTCCCCCCCCCCCCCCCCCCCCCCCCCCCACAGGGTAACAACAGGTTTTTGACTGTAATTTGTTCATGGTTTAATTAGAAGTAGCTAAATTATCCCCAGGGTTAATTCAATTAGTGCTAGGCCTCGGGAGAAGAGAGGACATGCAGACACATCCTCCTTTGAAAGTGCAATTCGGCACTTTGGCATACGGTCATCTTCAGAGCAGCAGTTCAGCAGGCAGCAGTCAACAACATGACAGGAATAGAACTTTTTTTTCTTATCCAGTACATCAAGAGTGGAAATATTCTGAGAACAAAACCAAATATTCAGACAATGAATGCAGTCATTATGTATTGATGACAAAAAGAGTTCTTAGTTGGAAATGGGGGGCGTCACCTTCTCGTCTGTCCTCTACTATGCCAAAGGTCATTCAGGTTGTTCTTTTTATTTCATCTGACAGACACAGACATGATCTGACATGAGCTGATCTCCGTCAAGACAAGCAACATTCGAGAGATTCATCTTCTGTTTGGCTTCAAAGTCAAAGCATGTTTTTTGGTTGCCACAATGCTTTATATTAAGCTCAATTACAGAGCTTTTATTTTGAAAAAATTGTGAACTTGGGTCAGAAGATTGTGTAGATTTCTTAACACACCTTGGAAATAGCTGATATGTTATGTAGGACAAATAGATACATTATTCAAACTTACTTAAAAGCCACACACGTGAATAATAATACTGTTTCATTTCATGAAAAACAATGACTATAAAATGTTCATTGCAGATAAACCAGGATGAAGGTTTTCTAACTTCACTCTGCCCCTGTTTATAAAAAAAACTATGAAAGACTGTTAATAAAACCTGTGCACACAATGTCCAGCATGCAAACAATAAAGAAGTGACAGTATATTGTAGAACTGTTTGAGGAGGACTTACATTTTGAAATTGCGTCAGGGAATTAACAAAGGCCAAGAGAACTGCATGTTCCAAACAGGCAGGTTTGAAATTGATGTCTGACACTCTTTATGTTCAGTTGAGACATCTGATCATGTGGCGCTTTCCATCTCCAGGATGAAAAAGACCTCCGATGAGGCCGAGGAATGGAAAGTAGAAAGAAGGTGGAAGGGAAAGTGATCTGATCCTGGTGTAGCAGAAACTACTCTGGGTACATCCCAACTACTAGAGTTCAGTTTTAAAAATGCACCACTGTTGCTATGTTTACACCTGTGACCTGCATCTAAAGGCACGGCCACACATCCATGGAAGTTCACCTGAGTTGAACTCCACGTAGAGCCATGCTGTGATTGGCCTCGACACAGGAAGCATATGTTTTAATAGACACCTTGGGAGGCAAAGGTTCGCCACTGAAACATATACAAATGTGTGACTGGGCCCTTAGTCTGGATAGAGAAAAAAACAGAGACACACAGATTCCCTTCCTGATCGACAGGGCTACCAACGGGGAATGCAAAGTGTTGCTAACTTCCAGTTCCACCTCATCATCAGTCCAAGAAAAAAAAATCCCTTGTCACCATTGTTATTCCTCATTTGTAGTATTTTCTACAACCAAGCAACCAACTGCAGAGTAGACATTCTGCCCAGTGTGAATGGTAAAAGGTTTGTATTTATGAGGCACTTTTCTGGTCTGGATGACTCAAAGCACTTACAGGACAGTTTTTTCCATTCTTGCAGATAAGAGGGGGCAATTTTGGGGTTCAGTATCTTGCCCAAGGACATTGGGAAGACTGCTATCAAACCGCGATCCATCTGGTTAGCGGTGTTTTCAGGTGTGTTATGGATGGAGGTTATTTGATGTGGTGCTAAGGTGTTCATCTGGATGTAGATTGTTTTAGTTTTGAAGCAGCATTTTTAAACCAAAGATCCATGCAGCAGAGCGGCCCTTTTCTAACACTGAAGAAAGTGTTATGCATTTCTCTGTCTGTGTGTTTGTACGCTGCGGTGTTCATGTTAGTGGAGGTTAAGTGTCCACTGTGCACACTGCACTCCACTCCCTATCTGCGGCACAGCAGGACCACCAAACACTCAATATGTGGACTGCATGGCAGAATCACCCCATGCTGAGGTATGAGTGTGTGTGTGTGTGTGTGTGCGGTGTTGGTGTTCCTCATGTTGTAGGGACCTAAATCTGTTTACACTATCACATTATGGAGACTTACGTGACTGTAACTGACTAGATACTCTCCATAAGGTGAATCAATACACGTCGAGGTACAGTTTGTTTTGAGGTTAGGCTTAGATAAAGGTAAGAATAAATCCGTGGAAGTCCAATGCAAAGTCCTCCGAGGTCTGTGTGTGTGGTTGTGCCCGTGAGTGAGGAGCATATAAATGGGAATCCGGAGATGGACGGAGGTTCAGTAGGCGACAGTGTGTATTTTTGTTAACTTCCCAACCCCTGGATGCATTAAGCATTCTGCTCTGCTTGACACACTCTGAACCGCACCATCAAAAGAGAGCTGGCTCCTGCCATCGCACAGGTTTTTATTGATCCTAGGTTAAGAGGGATAAACACATTGATTTACGTCATGTTCTACGTGTAAGCTTGATTTGTGCTCAGGCTGTGTTGCGTTTGACCTGAAAATGCCGCATCATTTTCACTCATGCAAATGAGGTCAGCTACTCCAGAGAATGACTGATACGGACACACAAAGACTTTCTTCAAGATTGAACAGCCACTGCAAATCTCATTCTTAACCAAGCTTTCAATCTTTTCACTTCTAACAGGACTCAAACTCACTGAACGATGAACAATAAATTAAATCAAAGATAATTCTTTATTCTTACTTCCAAGGCTGAATCAATGATAGGGACACGTGGATAACTCCTAGGACCCCAAAACCCTGTGTTCTCCCAAATCCACCCCACATCCGGGCAAGTCTCCTTCACATGATTAATATCCTGTGCTGAAGATAAGTACCAGTGCGCTGCTGTAAATATTGCGCCCTTTGCGTGGTAAACATTTCCTGGACACAAGCAAACACAAAATGTTTCTGCGTGACTAAAAGTAACACATTGGTTATTCTCTGCACAACTATAGGGTAACTACCTCATGTGATGATGCTGCAATCACTTTGCTGTGGAACTCACGGGTCTGTGATGCTCTGACTCTCTAAATTGCAGCAAAGTACTGCTGTCAACACTGTGGCATTGTAGGTAAAACGGCAACGATTAAGAGCAAACACCGTTTTTCTCACAAAACCAGCAGCTGCATTTAGATTCTGACATTTTGTCAATCAAACAAGAAATCGTTATTGTTTGTTTCTAAATTAAAGCTAATTTGTTATCGTACAATTCAGGAAATGTAAAACACCAGAAGGCTAATCGAGCGATACGTTCGCAGAGGCTGTGACTCATAGTGATATCAGAACAACTGAGGGATGACCTACCAAACGAGAAGCGCATATTTCATGCTAGGAGTTTACACTAAGTCTAGGCAAAGATGCAGATAGACTCACAACGTGAACGCCACTAATGACAGAATGCGATAAATGGGAAATCCATGTTATTCGCTTCAATCGCTCGAGACTGGAGACAGGTCCTGGCACCTGGAGAGCAGGTGAATATTTTCAGGTTGTGTTCACTCATGTTGCTCGCGCATGTACTGCGAGCCAAACACGTGCAAGTGATTGCTATAAGTTCTTCAGCGGTGGCCCCAACCATGTCCCATCATTGGCAGCAAAGACACTGCTGTGAGTTTTCTACAAATGCTAACATTAGCTGCTGTATGGTTTAGGAGGCTGATTTCCTGGTTGATCCATTGACTTTACATAAAGACGGTCAACATGAAGACATCTTGATTACCCCCTGGTGACTGGTATGTAGTATGGGACATTTACCCCTCCACTTCCATGTTAAAGGATGGGACAAAGGCCAAATTAAGTCAAAACACGCGCCAATCCACGATCATGATCCTGAGATTGGTTTACTCTGCATCAACTCGATGAGCTACGACAGCGTCATTGCCTCTTTTCCGAGACCCTCCCTCACTGAAATGTCACTTCTTGAATACACTGTGGCTCCTCCAGCCCTTGACAGGAAGGATGCCGTGCATTACTCTGCCACTTTTACACAATTAAAACTCCAGGATTAAGAAAGTTGAGAAAAACCTTTAAGGGTGTATAAGGTTAATTATGATGCATTCGATATGAGAGCTAGCTTCTACTCGAATTCATTTTGAAAGTATACGGAAATTAACTGAAAGCTAGGGGCCCCTGGAAGTTTGGAAACGTACATTAAAAATTACAGCAGTTATTGCATTGGATGTCAGTAATGTTTTAAGCACATATGGTTTACTCAGCTGATAAACCACTGGTGTGATCCTCAGAAATTACACTTCATAAATGTATTGGGAAACCATGCAGCAGCCACAAGCAGGCAACACGTCATACCCACCACATTTCAATATACAAATATTTCAATGAATATATAATGCACAAGGTTCTTAGTTTGTTCATCCTCTGTCTCGCCTGCTTTTAAATGGCAAAAAAAGGACAGTGTGTAAATGTAAGTAAAATGTGAGAGCTGCTCCATTTAGGCTCACAGGCAAACCCCCGTGACCCAGGGTGACCTGCAGTGGCAGCTTGTCACAATTATGCTATGCTCCTTTATCCCAGATTAGACCTTTAGTCTTGCGAGGTTATCGACAGATAATCTGCTTGCACTCTTTAATCAGATGAAATGTGGGGTATTAGGGTAGGTGTGCCAGCTTTACAACCTCAACGTGTGTTGCTCAATGTCACCTTGTGTTCTTAACCGCGAGTGAACGCTCTCCTCACAAAACCCCCTTCAAATCGATGATACACAACCTACATGGTGCAATAGACTCAAAGCGTCCAAAGCCATTTTATAAAAATAGACCTGTGAATGATCGTTTCAAGCCACTGCACGTGTTCTACGATCACCAAATGGTGAGTGGGTGGGAAGAGTTTTCAAATGCGTGTTCACAGAAGCCCACCTCTCCTGCAGAGCTGCCCACAAGGAGAACTTATTTTTGGAACACACACACACAAACACACACACACACACACACATCACAGTATGCAGCTTCAGCCACAAGGCAGTAAGGTGTGAACCACCTTCTTATTTTCCTCTCATAAAGCCAAAGCAACTGTCTTTACATGTTACATTGTACCATTTATTATTTCTCAAAATGTGTTTTTATGATAAATATTGTAATAACTACAAATTATTTGGGCCAATGCAGGAAAAAAACCCACCACTTATCACTTTTAGCTGTATCCAGCATTTACATTCTATTTTTTTTATTTAAGACTTTAATTTCAGCCGTTCTCACAGATTTATGACTTATTTTTAGCTACACTGGCTCTAATATATCATCTTAGTTTTGTATAACAGGTGCATATTAGCCCAAAGCAAACAAAACATTGTGGGAGAGCATTAATATTGCAGGGGTTGTATTGTTTTTGACACATGTTAGTTAATGAGGACGCCTGCATTTTTTCCATCTTAGCTCGTCTATTTCCCAGACTGCCGTTATTTAAAAATACAACTAGAAAAAAAAAAGGATCAGCCATATGAGCTCATTTGTATGCCTGTATGGTAATCTGGAATGTTTCTACTCCCTGCACCCTATATTATTTGATACATATCTAAGTATAGAGCCCAGGCATTACCCACCTTCTGGGTCTGCCTCTGCTTCAAATGCACTGGAAACTGAATGAACTTGACAAGACTGCAACCTCCAAATCACTTAAAACCCACTTAAATGTGCAAATGAAAACAACTTATTAACAGGGGGAAAGCGTTCCTCTCCAATTTTGTTTTAGAAAAATACAGTCGTCCCTGAGGTCAGGCAAAAAAAGAATCATTATGCCTTCCCTCATTTTGAACCACATCCCTCACCACACTCATTGGCAGACACTTCCCAGAACAATGAAGCCCTATTAATCAGTTAGTTAAGCAGACCATAGTGTAGAACCACAAACAGAGAATAAATTAGAAGTTAGCATCAATGGGGCTTTTGGTAAAAAAACAAATTAAGAATGTTTGGGTGAGATGTATGTTTGAGTGCTGTACATCCAAATTAGTGGTGCTGTTAAGAAGCTGTGTAATTCATGCTTTAATTCCTCGAGTGAAAAGCGATTGTTGACTCTCTCCTTCAAAATAAATGTGGTTTTTTTTATGGACTGGAAGTACAGTGCTTGAAAGGGGAATGAGGGGAGCTGATGTGGTCGACCACAAATGTCTCCACCTCTTTGTTCCACACCGATGCTGTGTCTAATCCAGCCCGTTTAACAACTGCACCAACATATTCAGCTCCACTGCTAACAATATTAACAAAACTCTGTTTGCCACACACAGGTGAGCCGGCGCCCGCACCACCCGAGTGAGCGTGTTTTTAGCATTCAGAGTCTGTGCTGTGGAGGAGGTGAAACTCTATTTAGGACTTGGACTTTAATTTACTCGGGACCAATTAGCAATGAGAACTACTTTAACCTGCTGCTCCAACACAGACGCGGAGAATATTAAGGACTTTAGTGGTCGCCGGCGAAGGCTCGGAAAAACTCAGTGTTTCACAATACTTCAGGATGGGAAGTGTGTCTTTGTTTTGTTAATGTTTCACATACACTGCAATGTGAAAGAATTTTAATCATAATTGTATTCCCTGCCACCTTGCAGTAAACACAGTAATTAACCAATTATATTGTTTTTCGCTCCACTGCTCTATACTTCTTCCCTCATCGCAACTAAATATGTCAGAACATCATGAGAAACAAGCCCAAATCCACTGGTAGAGATATAATCAGACCAAAGTGGCTGAAGTTTGCAGGTAAGCTGATAAAACAGTGTGTTCTGTGTCTCCAACACACACACACACACACACACACTGGCAGCCTGTTAATAACCAGGCCAGCCAACCAATAAAAATAGTTTAATCATGATTTAGTTGTTACAAACGGACAGCAAGAGGTTGGACTCTGTGACACAACTAATGAAATGCATCCAAATTAGTAGCAGAGAGGAAATTAAAATGGAAGAAACATGCTCAAAAACCCAGAAGGGCACCTTGGTGGGCTGCGTACATTGTGTGGAGGGGGATCAGTGTGAACTGTTTGTCAGGGCCTGACTGCAAACTCAACATTATGTTCCGGTGAGGCTCGACTTCAATTGATTGTTCTCTTTATTTCCTGTAGCATCGCACGCTGGCTGGTTGGTGATCACTTAACATCAGACGGGTGAGCGGGTTTTGGAAGCATCACTGCAGAGTGATGATCAAGATTGTAGAGACCATGTAAGCTAATCGAAAACAACTCGTGTTTTATGAGGGGGGATTGAGAGGGGATTCTGATTTGTTTGGGACTGTCTTTGGTTGGCTCAAGGGATGTTTTCGGGATCTGGTGCTTTGGCCAGCATCAGGACGAGGTTGGATCTCCCACGCCATCCCATCGGATTCAGTCAGTGGCATTGTGGGTGAAAACTCAAGCCCCGTATGTATTTTCATTGATATTTTGTCTAACCGGCACCTTTAAAAGTGTGACCAAGTACATCCTCGTGAGACTCGACCACAAACACTATAATAATTGAAATAAAGTCGAAAGAGCATTGACATTTTAAAAGGAATAAAGTGTATTCACCTCTCGGCCATGATCTGACAGCCTGTTTGAAGAAATGTGGAGCAAGGTGAAGCATGATAATTTATCCAAATCCCGGACATCTTTATTCCCTTGGCGTCTTAAACTATAATATAAAAAAAAAAAAAAGATCACACGCTCAGTAAACCATTGCCTTTAATTCTCAAGCAGGGCTTTGACTTAAAATTGAAGTGGCTAGAAAAAACACGTCCCATTCGGTACAGATAAGAAATTACAATTATGTAAAATGCACATTCTGATTTTAATTACCGACAAGTGATAAAATATTCACATCAAATGACGGGAGCCATTTGTGTGCAGATGGAACAATTCCCATTAGTGGCACTAAGCTGATAAGTATTGCCAGTAAGGTGGATATTTTTAAACTACAATGTCATTTGCTGATGGACAGATGAGGTTTTACAGTATCGCGTAATCCCTTTCCAGTGAACACTATGGATTTGCGTGAAGTTTGAGTGTGGTAACTATAGAGAAGTGTTTCGTTAAAGGGCTCAGTTTTGAGTCAAGAGAATTGTTTTAATCAATTAATAGCCTCCAGTCCGCCTCAGAGACCGACTGCGCTCTGGACAGTTTGACGTTGGATGTGGAAATGTGACCTGATCATAGCGAGGAGAGGGGACAGAATCATATTCCAAGTTCTGATTTGATGTCATTTATAAACAATTTAGTCTTTACGTTACACTCTGCATTTCTGTGAGTCATGTTTTACTAATGATGTACGATAATACAACATCAAATATTGTCAGTAAGTCGGAAAAAATAAACTTTTACGCAATTAAATAGTTTGTCATTGCATTAGTCAGATGAATTTGCCCATGAAGAGCTCTCACTGCCTCAGAAAATGACTACAGTTACTAATCCTTTGAAAAAAGCTCCATTTGTTTAATTCTATGCTGTCACTTTATAAATACTAGTAACTACGCTTCTGCCTGCTCAAGATGTGCCTGTCTGTGTCGGCCATTGCTATGAAGGAAAAGCCTGGTGGATGTGATAGGTCTTATTTTCCAAACTCACAGAAAAACTTTTAGTGATTTTATAGTGGTTACTGAACCCATCACCCCTGGGTATCTTGTCTCAAATCACACACCCAGTAAACCATTTTCTTTTAGGTTGCCACGGTGACATCATAGCTAAAAAAGGAGCACAACCAAGACCCAATCCAAAAGCTTGACTTTACTGTGGACACCACTTTCCGGGTCCTCAGAAAGAAACATGCCAACTAACAAAATAACAGACACAGAAATTGGGATTTGTGGAATATTCTTTACTCATATATTGTCCTAATAATTCCATTGCATTGCATTTGTAACTATATTTTATTAGATGGAGATTGCATTGTGACACCACTCTCTTAATCGTTATGCTGGCAGAATACCAAGTCAGTGATTATACCAATCAGATCAGAAAAAGAAGCAATACTTTATTTCACTGTGGCTACAAACGCACCACCAAGGTTGTACATTCGAAATATCCAAATCTAATATTTGGACTCCAATGTAAAAATATTTACGGCCACACTGTGTGTGTGAGCGGTGTATGTGCAACATGGGACGTCTTGCTTTTCACCTACTAACCCATGTTTTCAGCTTAGAGCAGCGCGTATCAGGCATTCTAGAGATTCTTGAGATTCGAAGTCTCGCCTAGTTTTTCTGCGTGCTGCACGAGGTTCACGGCAAAATAGATCGTTTCAATGTCTTTCTGCTGAATATGTCACAAACATAAATATTTGCAACACTTGCTGTACGTGTTTCAAAAGTAAAAGCAGTCTTGCGTTTCTGTTGACTGAATCCATTCATTTGTTTTAACGAGGTTTTGATTGTTAGTGCAGGACCAGAAAATGCACGGCTTCGTACTATAGTGTCCTCGCATTTATCTGTGTTTATAGCCATACTTCTATTTGAGGAAAAACAGTAGTCATACCAGAAACTGAGCAGAGAGCTGGGAGAGAGAAGCGACCGAGAAGTGGATGGAGACTGTGATTGTTTGCATTTCCAACAAGTGGACAACAAATCAACCCCACAACAAAGGATTTGACTTTGTCTCAGTTTGACCTTTTTATGATATATTTGCATTACTTGGGAAGTCCCCTCACTCTGGGAGTACAACGTGTGTACTCTGATTGAGTACACAAACTGTTTTTCACAGCTCTAAAAGAAAAAGAAACACATCTATGATTAAATTCACCTTTTATGTTAAATAGGCAGATTGCTTGATGTTGTATCAGCTTTACAATTATATCTTCACATTTTCAACCCACATTTACAATTTAGAAAATGTTTTGTTGTTTGTGGTTTATGTAGTTAAGTACACATCATTTTTCATATCAGATTTTATGGTTTTGTGTATATTTGGGTTAGATATGTTTATATGCTATGTCAATGTGAAAAAATGGTCTGGCAATACAGGTAATGTTGTGTTGAAAAAAAAAAAAAAAGATGCAAAACAATGGCATGCTGAATATTTTATTTGCGATACAATGCTAATTCTAAATCATTAAAAACGGTCAAAGCAGCCCAGGACTCCTAAGGGTTAAGAGATAATAAAAGATAATCATTTTAGAGGTTATATCACAGTCCCACACATGATCAGGAGACATGTCATTGATGATGTCTCTCAAATTGCTTTATGTGATATTTATGTTACCACTCTGAGGTGTGGAGAAAGCTTCAGGCACGGCACTGTCACCATTTACAGTTTTATGACGCCAATTTACACACCCAGCAGACATCATCATTAGCATTCAGCACCATCATTAACTATTTGTTCCACCTGACAGATGCAGGGTTAGCGTGTTGGTCTCACTCTCTCTTTAGCTACCAGAGTCCACTCCCGTATGTTCACCAGCTAATTGCCAACTCTCCCTCTCGTCTGTCTTTGTCTCTGTGCTGGAACACAAGAGCTGAGTCACAAGTCTAGTTTCAAAAAAATGGTTTAGTACAAAAGTTCAAAGAAAGAGGTGACAAAGTGATTGTGCAAGCAGCCACTGGTTCTAACCAGGTTGGAGTGAGACTGGGAGGACTGGCTGAGCGTGGCGGGTTAAGGCAGAGAGGTTGGACCGGTGATCCTGGGTAAGGAACAAACAACAATGGTTGGGTTCATGTGGGCGGAGGTTAGCAGGACATTTCCAAGCAGAAAACAGGCTTAGGGTTCAGCTGAAGAACTCATTATACCACAGGGTATACGATGATCTGGCAGAGGTATAGTGGTTGAACCGTGCTTTATATACTGCTGTGTGTTGGTCGATATCATTGGAGGATGAAAGGAGTGTAGGGGAATTGTCAGAAGATGAGAAAGCCAGGAGCCACGCCCACCCTGCAACGCAAAAAGACAGGAAAAGGAAGTGCTTAGGGATAAAGCAGAACACACGGCGAGGAAATGTTCCTAAAAACACCAACAACTTTCTGTAGAACTGAGGGGAGCTGTGGGTTCACTTCCACAAGCAACTCCTGTTACACAATACACTGTTATTTGATCCATTGTTACTGTAACAATACTGATGGGTGCCACTTCAAAGCAATAGAGAGTTAAGTGCCTGCATTGAAAATGGCTAAATCGTCATTATGTTGTTCGAGCCATTAATCCATCTACAGAATGAGAGTTGAAGGGAGGGTGTGGATGGAGAGATATGAGTGGTATATCCATGGGTACATAACAAACAGGAATAACAAATTTAGAAGTACCTGGAAATTATAGACCAAGGAACCTTTTTCAAGGAAGTAAAAGGTTTGCCTGTGTTTCCTCTGCCGTCTAAAGGCCAGGGGAGGAAAGGTGAATAGCTGGCTGACGTATGAACAACCGACGGTTACAACAAGTCCACCTGGAGGCGGTAATGCAGAGGAGTATGTAACAACGTGGATGCTGTGTTAGGTTTGGGCAATGTCAACTTAGTTTGCATATGACAATGTATGTAGTGAAACATCATGATGGACGATGCCATCGGGGGGTCCGCCGCTAGTCACATTTGATCTGTAATGATTTGTTCTAGTACCCCCAATAGTGCCCACCATTGCCTGAAAAAGTTAACAGATAATGGGAGTTGTTTTTATCACCACCATTTCTTTTCCATAATCTTCTTGGCTGGCTTTGTTCCCCTCTGCGTTACAGTGGAACCAAGACGACAGAAAGCAACATTTGCAATTCAAATGACATTTACCCAATAAGTTTTGTTTCTGGGGCTGCCTCATGTGCTGTCGAAAAACAAAAACACTCCCCCAACCCTGCAATGTGTGAATTCGTATTTACTGCTTTGCTAATGGGATGATATTAACACTGGAAAAGAGATGAGCTCTCGGAACCAAGCAGATTCAAAACACCCATAATGGTGGACTTGAAGTAGGAAAACAAATTTTATGAGCTAACGATCGACCAGCAGAAATTAAACACTGGAGCACTCAGCCAATCAGGTATCTTCAGCCCTTCAAGCCCCACCCCAAAGGTTCCTGCACTTTTACCCCTGAGCAGGGGGTGGGGCACTGAGTTCCTGCGAACGTTCCTAGCTCCATAGAAAGGCTACAGACTAAAATAATGGGGCGAACTTTGTTGTAACTTACTGAATCAATTGTGATATAATACTTCTATTAACATCCCCCAAAGCATCCTGGGAATTGTAGTACAAAAACCTCATCATCCATAATTATTCTCCATATGGAAGATGTAGTTTTCAGTGTTGACTTCTGTCAAAATGCTTAAAAGCCATTTGTACACACTGGCACTACGTGACACTCTCCTCATACCACATGGCAGATTTAGTAAGTCCGCCTTGAGGATGACTCAAATATGTTATGCAAATTCTAATATGTGTTGGGGCCTTCACCCTTCAGGTTTCTCCCACACATGCAAACAGACGGTGCCATCTTAATTCTCACTTTGATGGACGCCATAAACCCTTTTCTGAGGTCTGTGAATAGCTCAACTGTTTACAGCTGCAACATGACTGTCACTACAAAAGAAAAACAGAGGCCCTGGCTTGAATGATAATGAGACCTGGCCACCTTTGAACAGATATATTCTGAATCAATCATAATTAGCTCAAATGAAATCTTTCAACGTGTTGCGTTTTTTCCTCTCTCCTTTCCCTCCATGCGGCTAATCTCCCTCCCTGCCTTCCATTCTCCATCTGTTCCTGAGGAGGCAAAGTCATTGAAGAAAAATAAAATCATTTGGCTGTCCTTAATGTGTTTTGATTTTCCCATTAGCAACCCAGTCGTTCTTCCTCACATGGGCATGAGCATAATTAGTGTCTTTCATCTGCATAAATTTGGCCTCTGAACCACACGAATATCGATCAGGCTGGTGAGCACCGGCGTACCTGCAAATTATGAAGTCTACAGCGGCAGCCGCAGTTGCTGTGAGACCAGGATATTTTTGATTTTGTTTTTCGTGACAAACGCATTAACAGTGTAAACTCGTGCCGCAGCTCTGACTACCTGGCGTCACGCTGCCAGTTTCCTCTTCAGGTGATACACAGACATCTGACAGTTCATTTTGGAGCAGCAACAACAACGGGTGATAAAATTCACTTTTCATCATCCTCTCAGTATTCATGCTCGCACGTTAGCTGGCATGCGATAATTGGTGTCCCCGAAAATCTCTCCGCTTTCACCTCCCTCGCTCAAGACGCAGGCATTTTAGGTTCAAGTCAAAAGATGGCTGAATTAATCCTGTTACGCAGCCTGTCTCTGTGCGTTTATGGTTCACAATTAAGAGTGAGTATCTTTGAAACATCTGAGGGATGTCTGAGAGAGGCCCAGATGGAAGTTCACGCACAAATACATTTATCAAATGCAGAATGCAGCCAACTGTTTGCAGGCTCCATTTAATCCGAGCTAACCAACACTGTGTGTATGTCAGAATAGTACAAATAAAGATCGTATCAACTCATGTATGCTCGGCAGATACTTCAAAGTGTCATATTGCCTCTGTGGATGTGAAGTTGTTTTGTTTGTGAAGCTGTTTAGAATCTGGAGTAATATGATAGATTTTCATTTGCCCTCTCATGCCATGTGCAGACTGTTACAGAACCCTGCCACGACTAGAAAGAAGAAAGTGTTAATATCCTTCCTTGAGCTGAACTCTGTGCGTCTTTAAGTGTCTTTGCATGACAGGAATGGATTTAAGTTCTGTGATTCAAATGAAAGAAAGAGACGATGAGCCTGAAGCTGAAGTGAAAACTAAATTTTTTTGTTTGTCTTTTTCATTTTCCTTCTGTGGCACGATTGAAACGCGGCGATGTTCCTTCCGCTAATATACACTAATCGAATTCAAACACAAAATAAAGATAAAGCACAGACAAACAATCTTGCAAACATCAATTATGAATGGGCTGTGAACGTGTTAAATGTGGCTGCAAAACACTAAAAGATGCACCACTCTGAATAAAGCCGGAGCCAGAAGTTGCTGGGCTTCTGAGATGCTTTCAGAGGACATCAGGGGTAATACTGCTCATCGTCACTTCTGAGTGTGAGTGCAGTGTCCTCACCCTCAGACACACGTCCCGCTGACGCCTCTCCACTGCCGCAGCTTTTCCTTGTAATACTGTTTAACTGTGCAGCCTGGAAGGCATGACTGCATGTTTCCAAGAGTTTAAAGAGATCATAATATTAATTGCTGCATTTAGAGTGAGGATACAGTCTCGATCGAGTTGGATTTCATCCTAACATCTGTCTGCCCCCTAGTATCTGGAATGAAGTCGACAAAAGGAATTAGGGAACTTCTCAAACTTTTAATTGCAAGTTGCAACGGTTGCAGTATGTGCCAACAAATATAAAGCGGAAGATGTCACGTTAAACATTGACATATTCTTTTTTCCAGTTGTTTACTTCAGTTAATGTTAGTGTTAATGACTGATTGGAAGATAACTGGTTGCCTCAATTGATCTACTATAGATTTTTTCACACTGGGAAATGTTGTAAAGCAGTGTAACATGTACTCCAGTACAGTCTCCCAGTTATATAAGAGGAACATAGCCTCCAGTCTCTTTTCCCCCCATGATGCACTGTAATCAGTGACACGTCCTACTGGCATATTCTGTTCCACTAGCAACTTTCGCATGACTTTGTTTTGGACTCTGTTCTGATCATTTTCCGTTTTATTTTGTTATTCTATACCTTGTGTGTCTGGTTATCTCACAGTTTCCCTGCTTCCTTAGTGTATCTGGTCTCTAGCTGTGTCCCAATTCAGAGGCTGCATCCTTCAGAGACCTCATTTGAAGACAGATAGTGTCACAGCGGCGCGCCTCGGCTGAAAGGCTCCTTCAAATGCAGCAGAGAAATGCATACTTCCAATCCCGAACAATGAGGGAGCCGATGTGTGGATCCTTCTCAAGCTAGCCCACGCGGGATTCACTGGGGGCCAGTGACAAAGCCACACGAGCTGTGGGTGGTAGATGCAAGGGCATGACAAGATGTTGACACAAATCTCTTCTGTGGACCAGGCCATCTCATTGTTGTGTGTTCGGTCTGACTGTGCATTCGCAAGCTCCTCTGAACGTCTCAATTCCCGATTTGTGAAGTCGTTGTTTTCCGACTTCAGTGCGTTCATGGGTCTGGAAATCGGGAACGTGGAAAAGAAATAGATGCTCTAAACAGAATGTGTTGTATTTATGTGTTGAGACTGTTTAAACAACACTCTGATAAAACGTTTAAATATTTGCACAATAATGACGAGCAAATAAAAAGGATCAGGAATATAGAGAATTTAAAACATATGCATGCAGGTTATATAAAAACGCTCGTATTGGCTGTTGGGTGTTTATGAGAGGTGAACAATACATGTTGCCAGTGACAGTGTTACATTTGACGAGTTGACATTAGAAGCTTCTATTTAGAGCTGATTGTAAGATTGTGTTAATTGTTTTATAAATGAGGCCGTCAGCAACTCAGCAATTAGTGTAGCTACATTTCGCCGACTTTTGAACTTGAGTAGGCGTTCTGAAACTTTTCCAGATTACTCTGACACACACATAAGCATGTTCTTCATAGACTGAGTCCTCTGAAGGATGCAGCCTCTGAGTTGGGAAACTGTGCCTCCCTGCTCCTCAGTCTTCTGTGTCAGTTCATGTGTTGAGCTTTTTTTTGTTTCAAGCCTCTGTTCGAGCTCCCGAGTGAATTCTTGTGTCATTTTGTATTTTGGGACTTTCTGTTTGCCCACCTGGCCTCTGGAATCTGCTGCTTCGTCTGCTTATATAATTCGTCACTGCACCAACCCACCTCTGACCTAGTCTGCGATTGGTGCCTGTTAAACACAGACATTACACATCCCTGGTGCATGCCCTATTGTGATGGAGCTCCATTAATGGCCAGAGATGGACATTTTGATATTATTTTGATAGTTTGGGCTACTATTTCACAGATTATCCCACCAGGGGACATGGCAACTGGAGTTTGAAGGACAGACAGGTTGTAGCCAAGCAGAAAGTTCACATTTAATAACTACTCAACGTTAGTATGGATCATTCTTTTCATCAGAATTTACATTATTATGAGCGATATATTATTCATGGCCTTCACCCAATTATGATACAGCTCGGCTCGCGTGCAGACACCCACTTGCTGACATTCACTGCTGTATCCGAGAGCGCAGAGGCAGCCAAAACAAACAATGCCCTACATTTCCATAATCTATCTCTGTTTTCAACACGGAAAGTAATAAAACTCATAACTGGTGCTGTTATCTCGTGTGTGTGACACAGCTAAAAACACAAAGTGCAGTGATTTGACTAAACGGAATGAGATTTCCCTTTGTGGCTTCTTGACTGATGAGGTCAATCACCGCCCTGCGGGCAGGCGACACCGAGGAGAACAAGTTGTACATGTGCTGTTCTTTTTCTGAGTACTTGAAATAAGTGCAAAGATGGACCAAAATAAAGACTCCTTCTCAATGGGTCACATCTTTGGCTCTTAAAGGCAACAGAGGAGCTCATTACAAAGCATCAGTGCTTGGTTAGAAATGGAGAATTGTCTGCGCTGAAGAATTCTAATTCCACCCATTGCCGTTTCAATGGACTTTTTTTCTAGTCTATACAGGGCAGCCGTGGATCAGGAGGTAGAGAACCAGAGTATTGGCGGTTTGATCCCAGTCTCCTCCATTCCCGTGTCCCTGGGAGAGATACTGAACCCCAAATTGCCTCTGACAACTGTGTCGGCAGCTTGTGAGTGATGTGTAATAGAGACGGCGCTGCACATAGACGCACTGAATGGGTGAATAGCAAAACTTTACTGTAAAGCACTTAAAGTGGTCATCAGGACTAGAAATATAAATACAGACCATTTTACCATTTGCAATACAACAGGTACAAGTAGTTTACCCCGTCAAGGATGTTTGTGTCTAGGCATGATCAAAGTGACTTCTCCTTCCCAGTGAAGCTTTGAAACTGCATTGTGAGTCTGATCTCTCTACCATCCATTCACTCTACTCTCCTTTGAACTTTATAGTAATCCAAGGTCACGATTGGACTCTATTAGAAACCACAGCGTTAAAACATTTGTGACAGAATAGATCAGAGAGCGAGTTGATGGAGGAGTCAGGTTGGAAAACTGAGCCGGGTTTCTGAGAACGCTTATTGCCTTCCACAACACCAGCGGCGCCGAGTCCATTGTCAGCTGAATAACAATCATATCTGCAGTTGAAACAGAATGTGCTTTTGTGTGATTCCAGGAGAAAGTAACCTCAGAAAGGCCCTCCTTTTAAAAAGAAGCAGCTTTACACAGTGCATGCCCGCATGGCGGGAAGGAGACACCGGATGAGATTTGACGGGTAAAAGCATTTGGGTCCAAGGGGACGGGGAGTCGGCAGGGATGTTCCTCTTTGATGTGGAAAAGTAGCACTTGAAAAAAAACAGGCGGTGTATGGTATTGATTGTCCATCATTCTCTACCTCCTGCCCAGCCTTTGTTACTCGGAACATCACAGGGGCCACAAACGGGAAGGGATACACGGAGGGAGAACCATAGCACTAAGTCCCTATGCCATCAGACACCTTGTGACAGAACTCGGGGGTTTTCAGAAACCCACACCAAAGCAAATAAAGTCATATGCTTGGTATTTAGATGAACACACGCAATTAATACTTACCAAGCTAGCGGTTGCTGAGAGCTTCAGCATTAACAGTGAGCTGCAGCTGCACTCATTACGCTTCACAGTCGCTGTTTGCATTCAAATGAACAGCAAGATCCTACAGTAAGCCCTCTTTATCGATGGGGTTGGATCCGAGCTGCGTGTGCTTGTCAGAATGTAAAATTACTTATGTATGACTAATAACTGTATCATCCAATATCAGACCTGTGAAAGGTGAATCGCAGTCTCTCCATAATTGGAAGTGCTGTAAATTCCCCACACGTAAACTTTCAAAAAATGTCCACGCTGCTTTGGCTGCCACGAACAGAAAGAATTAGAGACAAATAAAAACACAATCTGGGTGATGTACTCGCCTCAGCAAACACATACAGAGAATGTTTCCAATATTTCCTCCTGACTCATTTATTTAGATGCACTCTGTGCTACCGGCTGGTCGCTGTATTTTTTAGAAAAGATATTTATTTGTTTGGAAACTCGTCTAAGTGGTTTATTCATCCACTTTTGGTGCTGTAGTGAATTTATCCAAAAGCAGGGCAGTGTGTTTGTGTTTGTGTGTGTGTGTGTGTGTGTGTGTGTGTGTGTGTGTGTGTGTGCTCGTGCTAATGGATGAGTGTGTCACTCAGTGTGTTTTAAACAGAGGATTCATCAAACTCATGAGTTTGGGTCACAGCATTTGTTGACACTTAGAAAAATACAGAACAAAGTTATTCTCAGACACAAAATATAGTTCTATTATTGAATATTATGGTTAAAACAGCATTATTTGTAATAATATCCAAAGAAGTGCATGTTTTCAAAACAGCTTTACGTAAAGAAAATTAAATAATCATCAATCAAATAGCACACTTGGGCCTTGTCTATGCTTCTGCAGATATTTTCCCCCTCCAGTTTAAAACAAAATCTCCAGGGTTCACAAAATATCTCCGTCCGGATGAGAACACAAAAACTAAAACTAATGCCGAAACAAGCAACGCCTGTGAATGCAGTGACGCTGAATTTAGCTGCAAATTTCGCAATGCTAACCAAACTAAGAGAAACAGTTATATATATATTATTTATGATGCACGTTCCTTACAACAAGCAACAGAGGACACACGCTAAGCTGTGATGTCATAGCTTCCCAAACGCTCCGTTTTACACCCTACAAGTGTGGGCGTTTTTCGAATTGTATTGACTTACAATGTAGAGTGGTGGATGAGAGGCTCAAACGCAGAAAAGAAAAGTTTGTTTTGCAAAATATTCGCATTAGTGTGGACATGTCATCTAACTCAGAGACAAATGTATGAACAACACCCCCCCCCCCCCACCCCCCACCCCAACACACACACACACACACACTGAGTATTTTAATATCTTTTGTTTGAAAGGAGGTCATTGGTAGACCAGTCATTCCGATAGGCTTAATTAAGTGTGTGTGTGTGCGTGTGCTTGATTCGAAAAGACACAATCAAGCACACGCACACACACACACACACACACACACACACACATCTTTAGGCAGGAGTCGATTCCAGATGCTCGCAGTGATTCTCTCCACTCATGAGATATTTCCCTGACGCCACTGTCTCTCCCGTCTCTCCTCCGAGGCTCAAACTGAATTACACTTCATCTCGTTTCTCGGCGCCGCCGCTCCATTCAACGCAAACCATTTTTTTCCAACTCTAATCATGCGCCATTCCCTCCCTGGCGTCAGCGCGCGTTTTTTTTTTTTTCTTTTTTACATCCACCTGTGCCCCCCCCCGCCTTGTCTGTGCGCGCTGACAGTGCGCGTCGCTCCTGGTGAATCCCTGATCGTGTTTGGAGCCGCAGAGCCGGGTGGCGTCGCTGGAGCGGGACGTCCACTGTCAGGATCGAATCACTGCGCATCTGGGAGGCACGCACCGCCCCTCGCGCCGGTATAGGGAGTTCAGTTCGTCATTATCCTAATAATTCACCTTTCATTACTTTTGGGACATCCAGCAGATTGCTATCAGATTGCTTGTATCTTCCTCTACTCTCTACTTGTAGTTCTCGGCACAGCCTCGTTCTACAGCACATGATTTCATGGTGCGTCAAAGCCGCGCGGCTCGGAGTTTTTGAGCCGTTTTCTCTTTGCAGGGGTTTTTGTCTTCCGTCGCTGTGAGTGTGTTTTACCTTCCACGGCCAGTCCCATGTTCGCAAGGGAAAGTCCGCGGTTTGGGAAGAAAGGGTGTTTTTAGTTGTACCTAGGGGTATGTGGGATGGAGAGAGAGAGAGAGAGAGAGAGGGAGGGAGAGGCAACCCTGCGTAAAAGCGCACGGCAGCGTCCCAGACTGTGACCGGAAACAGTGCAGAAAATAAAAGCCCCCAATGAGAAAGACTAAGCGCCGAATGCACACGTGTTCTGAGCGAAAAAAAGATCCCTTAAGACGGTTTATATGATAATATAGTATATTGTAATCATGTGTAGAGCAAGTGGTAAACCATGATCGTGGATAAATTGGGTGTAATACTGGGTGGATCATTTACACCCACTTTTATGACATCATAAGCTGGATGCAGTAATTTCAGACTTTGAGTATCTTTAAACCTCATTCATTCATCTGCTCTCGTCCTTCGGTCACATCATTTACACACAAACAGAAACAAATATCCAAAGCATACATTTGAAAACGTAAAAACTCATCCGAAACTGATTTGTATTTGTTCTGTTTTATTTGCCCCCCCCTCCCCTCTCCAGGTCAGTAAACCAAAGCTCTTATTGTGACAGTTCACACCGGGAAGCGTAATGCTGGTATCGCGTCCCACTTGACGCTGGTTCCCTGCAGTGACTGGGAGAAGTGTCGATCGGAGGTTCGCCACCTGGCGATGCGAGTTTTCTGAGTTGTGAGGCGTCTCCAGGTGTCAGTCTCATCCAGCGGCTGTCCCACCTCGTTAACCCACGCTCCCCCCCCCCACTCTCTCTCTCTCTCTCTTGCTCTCTCACTCTCTCTCTCTCCACACACACACACACAGACCTCACTCACACGGCCATGTGTGACTCTCTGTGCTGAGGACGGGATGTCCGCTCTGTGAACACGGCGACGGACTGGATGGATTCTAGGGCGCGCGCAGGAATAACGCAGTGAACTGACGGCAGGATCGGTGTGGTGGCTCGCTGCTTTTTTTTGCCCGGAGTTTAAAAAAAAAAAAAACATCTCTGGAATAGTTACACACGCACACTGGTGGGGGACGTGGAAGATTTATTCCTCAGGCCCTGAGCACCTGCTATGAGTCTGGTGTGGAAAATACCTGGTGGAAGGTGTTCAGCGGGATCCAGCCTGGGAGGACAGGACATCTGTAACTGATAAAGCTCCGTTTCGTCTCTTTTTTTTTTCTCCCCTTCCACCATTTTCCCCCCCTAATTTGTGCGTAATGTACGTGGAATGAAAATAGAGGATGGATATAATCTGGGAAATACTGCTCATTCTTCAAGCCAATTTCATTGTCTGCATATCAGGTGAGTTTATGGGCGTCGTTTTTTTTGGGGGGGGGGGCAGGTGCCTTGGAATAAACACGGATAAATGGTCTTTAAGCTTTTAAAAACCCGGGGGTTTGGCTGGGGAGAGTTAAAAAAAAGCACTAATCCACGAGGAGTGCTTGTCGGGACGCACTGTGGCAGGTGGAGGGAGATAATGACTAAAGGAGTGTTAATATATTCCTGATGTTTTAATCCATAGTGAGTCCACTTAAAGATCTCTCAGTGCGTGTGTGTGTGTGTGTGTGTGTGTGTGTGTGTGTGTGTGACCCAAGACAGCCACTGTTGTAGCCTCCAGGACTTGGATGCGCAGGCTTCTGACGCACGAATGACATGGGTGGGCTCTTTCAATGCGAATGAACAGTACGGATTGTTTTTACGCTCTTTTTACTCCACGGACCCCCCCCCTTCTCATGTGTGCTTTACCTCACCGTGGAGTGCGTCGGGCTCCAGAGGCAGGTCAGCCGGAGTTAATATTAAACAAAGCAGCTGTGCGCACCGGTGAGCGCGCGGCTCCGCTCGGTGCGAGGAGCGGACGCAGCGGTGCGGGTCACGCTCCTCTCACGGCTCTGCCTGTGCGCGCCGTGCGGGGAGATGCGTCCGAGAACAGCAGCCACTTCAGAATGGGGCAATTTATACGTGTCCTCACTTTACAGTGGTCTGGTGGATGCGTGACTCTTTAACGGCACCGACTTGACACTGTTAGTTCCCAGGGCTTTGGACTGGTGTGTTTAAAAATTACGTTTTAAATGACCTGTTAACCTAAAAACAGCCTCCTGAAAACATCAAATATTATCACTCTCACAATTTGGCATCTTTTTGACGCCAGTTGTGCAAATTTGTTCAGGGAATTTTAAAGATCTATAGGCACATATTCATAATTGTGTTTTTTTCTTTTCAAATATGGACACGCCTAAAACGGGTAAAAGCTGTATTCTGGACACAAGTTGCAGATATGGCATTTTATCATAGAACAGAATGACAGACACCAGGATCTCTTTCTTTTTACCTTGGCCTGCAGGTTCTCAGCAGAACTACGTCATTCGCCAAGCCAAGCCCTCTACTTTTGATTGGTTTAAGAATGTTTTAATTTGTCTTTTTTTTTTTTGCATTATAAAATAAATACCAGCCCAAACAGGTCACAACACACATGCCACAACCAGAAAGAGTCACTGTGGTAATTAGACAACACCATTTATCTACATACAGTTCATCCCCCTTGTTTCCCTCTAATCCTTTTAGACCTAACCTCCATTTTGATGGACATTAAACATTTATTGGTTTAAACCAACGAGAATAAACAATTTTAAATGACTGCCTCTGATTGAAGTAGATTGTATTTCATAAATAAATGTCAAGTTGGACATGGGCAGATGAGAGATGGTTGCTACTGTTGCCTCAGAGCCAGAAGCTCCAGGGTTTGAACCTGCTGGATACGTGTGCATGTTCTGTCTGTATACCTGCCCGGGCACCTCGCTCCACTTTCCTCCCACTGTCCAGAGGCTCTCAATCCTGAGAGTGTGAGTAAATGGTTGTCTGCCTCTGTATGGCGGCCCCGTGATAGACTGGTGACCTGTCCAGGGTGTACCCAGTCTCTTGCCCAATGTCAGCTGGGATTGGCTCCAGCCCCCCTGCCAGCTAATAGATGGATGGGGGTCACTTTGCTCTTTCGTGGGGAGTATACTTACTTAGTTCCTCTGGCTTTGTAGGGATGTGTAGATGTGTAGTGGTGTAGATGTGTCGATTTTAGGATTTCTCATCCATTTTGACTTGGAATCATTGGTTCACTTATTTAAACACCGTTTTGTTTCAAATGTATTGTCAATTAAAATATTCCTTTTGATTTTCCTTGGGTTTGTGAAAGTGAGAGTATTTTCACATCACTAACGTATTTATCTTTTTTAACCAATATCTGATTGAATAACACTGATTTATCAGTCAATTGTTATCATTAAATACATGTTTATAGAGGTTAATGCAGTGGTGTGATGCAACAAAGTACATTTACGTACGTACTACTACTTAGTACTGGCTTACTTTTACTGTGGTAGAGAAGTTAATGTGGTGATTTTCGTGTATTTCATCGTACTTTTACTTCTTACTATTTCCCTCCACCGCTGGGATAATGGGACCACACCGGACTTCAGAGGCAGAGACTGGTATATCTTGCACAGCTGATCCTGGATTGTGAACATGAGCATTTACTTCGTGCCAAGACTTTAATCTGTGATGTAATCAAGAGGCGAAGTTTGCCATCGGCCCAGTGACAGGGAAGAGGACAGAGACAGACACTCTGTGGACGCTGTGACGGCGCCATTAAGTCATTTGAAAAGAGAACAAGCTGCAGTCATTAATTTGAAGCAGACAGAAGTCGATACATAGAGTTTTCTTCTTTGATTTCTAAGCTGCTATAGACCTTTAGTCACAACAGACAAGTATCACTGAAGAGTGCAAATCACTATCGGGCTACACAGATATGTGTCATGTCTATGTGTTCTGACTGTGACCGAATGATGACTCTTGAGAAGGAGCAAAAATATCAGGAGCAACAGTAAAACCTTGTAAGTACCTTGAAGGGCTTTATGTGATGTGTGTCACAGCCAGTGCTGTTGCAACAACCGCTGTGTGTTGACAATCCGAGCAATTTTCTCTCGATGAAGTAGCCTGTGGGGGCCCTGGACAATATTTTGGGGCTTCATATGTCGATAGCTTATATCCGGGCCAAGATGTTTATAGTCCAACAGTTTCTATTTTCACACGAGCTGAGCATTTCCCCACGCAAAACACAAACAGCAACATGTTCTTTTAGTTGTTTTAAGTCCAGACGACATTTTGGCTAAAGCAATTATTTTGAAAAGCAAATGGTCTAATAGATGCATTTCCGTTATCGTGTTCCGCCTCTTTTGCTGATCTCCACACAGACTGTTGACCTGCGGACAGCCAAAGCTAGCTCAGTCGTGATTGGTCAAACTAGAAGGATTTTACCCTCATCTACAGATTCAGCACATTCACATGCAAAAATCTGTTTACAGAGGTTAGTGTGTTGATAAGTGAGACAATCGGGGCCAAACTACGATAACCATCTCGCTGCTGTCTTCAGGGCACCAGCATGGGCCCTGTCCTTGTTCTCTGCACCTCCCATTAACTCAGGGGAGGGGCCCTTTTTTTCACAACAGTGCTCTTCTTCAGAAAACAGGGGGAATTCTTTTGCCACATTAATATATTAATACATAGTCATGGAGCCATTATATACAGTTTCTTCAAAAAACTGAAGTCGGCTCCCCGCTGTGACTGGATTGGTGAGACTGAACCTCCACAGTGAAGTTGTGGAACACATAACCATTTGATCCATTGTTAATATCAAAATGTTCAGCCTAGCTGCTCTAATGAGCTACCAGGACTTTCATCACCGGGGAATTGAACTACTTTGCATTGCTCCAGTATTGTGGCAACTTGAGAAAAAAAAAAAAAAACTGCCCAGTTGGAGCTGAGTATGCAAATGACATGCTTAACATGCCCCAAAGCTTTAGGCTCATTAGAGACAAGAGAGCATGCCTCTTTTTTTCTTTAATTTTAGTTTTTATGTATTACTATTCCCTTTCTATTATATGGTCGAATTGTTCAGAGTGAGGTCTGTGGGTTATCCAGAGTAACCGGGGCGATACTCCTGGACTCAAATGTTGCAGCTGGAATTTTATTTCATTTTTTTTTTTAAAAGCAGTTATTTCAATGCTTGCAAACAAAATCCACTTCTGTACTGGGGCAGAGGGGCGGCCAATCAATACTGACGCTAACACACAGCGGTGACAACTCCATCTGGAGTTTTATTTCCTCCCCTATATTTCTTTTTTATTCTAAATATTGGCGCAAAAGTGTGTTTAATCCCCTGTTTTCTTACATGATTAATAAGAGTCAGAACAGGAAGTTAGTAAAGGACGACACAGCTTTTCTCACGACTCTTCCAGAAGGGGAGCGGAGTAATCGTCTTGACTATGGTGTAATTTCATTATGGACTGCTAATTATAAACCCTGGTTTCGTGGTTATTTGACAATGGTGCTTTGATGTTACACGGGCTACATATAGCACCGTTTGAAGTTAAACCTCCTCCTCAGTCGCCACAGAAATCCATAAAGCCTGTATCATTTATGTCATATTCATTTGATCACTGGCCTGTAATTTGCTGGATTGTTTATTAGACAAACACTGCTTATTCTCGCAGATGATCCGGAAGTCCAATCCAACTATAGCATGATGGAGGAGGCCTCATGTCTTATGCATGCTGATGGTTTTATATGCCTGTAGTTTGTCAACAGAGGCAGTATGTATATAGATGATAAATATACAGCACTTGTATGGATATAATGCAGGGCCGGACTAACCCACTATGGTGTCCATGCAGGGGAAAGAATTAAATGTTGGGACCCTATTGGCCCTCTGTACGTAAGGATCCCAGCCAATGTGAAAATTGGAAATTGCACACAGTGTCACTTCACAACAATCACACATATTCTTTTTTCACCTACAGCCTCCGAAAATTAGCTTTTTGTAGTTTCAAACACACAACTTTAGTTTAGCATTTGCACCATGTAAAACCTATTTCCTAAAATGAGCTCAAAAAGAGATAAAGACCCAGGGAGGGTGAGGGAACAATACAGAGCGTGTAAAGTTTAGCAACACCCAAAATTTCTTTTTTGATAATTCTTCTATTTATCAGCCACACACGGAACAAAATACTATACGATAGTAGTAATTTGGCCACAAATGAACACATCATTACGAATCAATGTGATTTTATTATTCTTGTTTATTATTCATTACCTCTGCCAAGGAGGTTATGTTGCCATCTGCATTTGTGTGTTTGTCTGTCAGGATTACACTAAAACACCTGGTCTGGGTGAGGAAAGACATTCTAGTGTGGCTCCGGATCCAGGAATTTCTTTTTCACTTTCTTTAACGTTGTGATACAGGGCTTTTTTAAAACAGTTTCACAAATTTCTCAGAGAATACTTCATGGATCTTGATAAAGTTTAGTGGTCTGATACCTAGAAGTGTGTGTAATGTGGTGCAGATCCTAATAAAAATCCGGATCTAGTGTATTTAATTGATTGATTTTATAAAGGGACTGCTGCTTGACCACTTGAGTCTGGTTCTGTTTGAGGTTTCTTCTTCTTAAAAGGGAGATGTGTTTTTTCTCAAGTGTTTGTTCATTGTGGGAACTGTTGTTGTAGGGTGTTGACCTCACTATGTAAAGTGCCTCGAGCTAATGTGTGTTGCAATCTGGTGCTTTACTAATAAAACTGAATTGAACTCATTAAGATGGTACTGACAATTATCACTTCAACATCTGGCTCATTGCACACTTAAAGAAACGTGTTTGTTTGTGATGCGTGTGTGTGTGTGTTTGTGTGTGTGTGTGTGTGTGTGTGTGTGTGTGTGTGTGTGTGTGTGTGTGTGTGTGTGTGTGTGTTGTGGCTGCATCTGGGGGAAATAAGTCATACACTCAATTTAGCAGCAGGTTTGTGAAGGCAGGAACAATGATTTTACAAGATCATGATGTGATTTCAATTTTAAGCTGGTTAGTTGATCAGTGAGCTATTACCTGTGTTTTCCATTTGTTATTTATCAGCATTTAGGGCCTCTTATACTGCGTACCTTCCCAGAGCCCAGTATTAAAAACCTTCAAGGACAATTTGGAGAGATATCATCCAAAATGACCAAGAAATGTATTTGTCTTCCATGGCAGCAAAAACAAAATATTGGCCTACAGTTTACTGTGATATCCTGAGCACCTCTAGATATTTACGGCTGAAGAACCACTTCACCCCAGCATGGCTGACTGTGTGCCAGGACTTCCTACACAAACTGCAAAGACTCTTTCTTAGGAGAGACGCTTGCCCAGCTCCAGCACAGACATCAACTCTGTCTGTAGGCATAAATAACCAATACATGTAGAGTCCGCCAAAGGACAGCTACCCTCCCTGTCCAACCTATGGAGACATTAGAGTGGATCATGGATGGCCAGCATACAGCCACCAGTGTCCCCATGTTGTCTGACACAAGGCCAAGTAAAGGTCCTAACAGGAGGTTTGGGTGTCTTTGTGAACTATTTATGCAACTTCACCACTAGATGTCACTAAATCCTACACACTGAACCTTTAATTTATTCACCATGGACCAACTGACACAGAGTGGGTCTGGGACTTTCAGGGGCCAGGGCCAATGAGAGTCCTGGTCGGTGATTAGGTTTTGATGTAACCACAATCCAAATCAAATGATGCTTTTCAAAATGAATTGAGTATAATAATCAGCCTAATTTATCAGCAGTGAATTTATTTAGACCTAGTCTGAGCCTCTTCAGTATAAGAGCCTCCATGGTTTGTAGTTTGGGGAGATATATCTTTAATGCCCACTTGTATTGACTAAACTATCTACCACTATAGAAGTAATTACGCTGCCTTTAGGCTGGATTTTTGCTCTAATGACCAAATCAAAGATCAGAAAAATCAGACCAACCAGATACACAGAAGAGCCTGGCTGTTTCAGATATTCCAGAGGAAAAAAAGAGCGTATTGATTTGTGGACTCCAGTTGTGGCGAGATCTATAAAGACTTGTTGTGTGTGTGCTCTTATAGAGTTTATTTCTTTTATGGCAAAAGGCCAGAGCAAGAATATATTGTCAAAGTGCTGGCTTATAGCAGACATTCAGTGGAGTGATTTCCACCTCTCCTCCTTACATTATCTTTTTCTCCTGCAGTATTTGTTTGCTTCCTCTGCCCGGAAGTGCTCAAAAAGCCATTTTCAAACAGGACTTGACACAGTGTGCCGAGTAAACAGTTTTCTCCATCTGTTCAGACACACAAATGCCTTTTTTTACTTTTTCACTCCGCAGCTTTGCCTTAACATGTTCTCAGCAGAAATCGTCCTATCCCCACACTGTGACAGATTGGTATAAAAACACTGAAAAGGTCTTTTTCTCTACCGTAACAAAAAAATACAAATGGAGGAAAAGTTACTTATTAACATAAACATAAACCGACTTGCTAGATGAAAAAATCCACCTTTTGGTTTAGCAGATTGTAACTTTAAGATAAACACAGTCTCCAAAAAGTCAGCACAATAATAGATATGCTGAGACGGACATGTGTGTGTAGTGTTAACATACTTAACATGTGCCAAGAAACATCCGGTCTTTTCTTTCAGTGTCTCTCTCTGCCTGTTCATTGTCCATTCTCTACACCTTCGGGTGGATACAGCTGCTCGAGAAGTTTCATAAAATGTTTAAATGTATCATTCTATAATATTTTTATTGTCGACAAATACAATGAAAACTTAAAAACCAACAGTGCGTTCGTCATCGGTCAGTTGTTTGAAACACTTCCATTAACATAGGCTGTAGTTTCATTTCATAGAAAGACCCATTCCTACAGTGGGAAACTGAATTAATCCACATTTGGTGCTGTAGTTAGGAAGTAGTTAATTGTTAGTTTTATACACTGAGAAAATAGATCCTGACCCGTTTATTAATACCCGTGTTAATAAACCATACCTATATTTTGAGGTGAATTTTAAATTACAGAAAAATAATAAGCACAATCAAACTTTAAAAAAACTTAAAATGTATATCTTGATTTCGATTTAAAAAAAAATGTGTGCAACCACTTGCCAGAATAGAAAGTACAAAATTCAACATAACATTGTGTTCAGGAGGAATTATTGTTATTTAGTAACGTCAGCCCGTCGTCTCTCGTCTGACGACAAACACGCTTCTGGGGACAGCAGCCGATATTTGATGCATCTCGTGTAGACAGCAGAAATCCAGGCCGTCTTCCATTCTCTTTACAGTCCAATGGGTCCACGGGATTTGAACATTTCTCCACCCAAAGCACCAACAACAATACTTTTTTGTAGGTGTTTTAGGTCCAGATGACATTTTGGTGAATGTTTATCAACAGCTATCGGCTTATGAAAGAAGATAGAATAAAAATGTGTTCCATCTCTTTTGCTCTCCACATGGACTGTTTACCTGCGGGCGACCGGAGCTCGCTCAAACGTGATTGGTCAAACTAGAAACGGAAACCAGACGGCTTCAGGCCCTCAAAATCTTGCCCCTTCGCTTACTGATTCATGCATATTCACACGCAGAATCTGTTGGTAGAGATTAACGTCGGTCGTATCCTTTGAGATATTTCCCGTCATGTTCGTTGAAGTAAATGACTTTACAGCAATCAGCAATCAAGTTGCATTTGAGCAAAGACAACTGTGACTAATCATCATCATTTCACTGTCAGATTTTCTATTTTTTTCGAACTCATCGTCTATTTGCTTGACACACAGACTATGTCTCCAAACTGAGGACTGATGATTCGACTTTGACTTGGCTCTCTTGACATGAGAGCTCCCTAATGACTGGAATTAATTATTGAACTTTCAAGCGTCCAGTTTTGCTGTGACAAAAATCTGGAGCAACAAAAAAAATAAAAATAAATAAACACTGCAAGGACTTCAGCCCCCAAGGACTCAAGTCATTTTGACACAAATCTCTGTTGAGCGAAGGGAAGTAGAAGTGAAGGTCACTTGCATTCCCTTTGTGAAAAATGTGATGGCATGTGCTAAAATTCAAAAACGGACATGCAGCTTTAAAGGGTTTGTTGGCTTTTATTAGAGAACTAAGTTTTGTCTGTGTGACAGTGGCACAGCTCTGGACTTCAGATATAGAAGAGGAGTCAGACTGGACAAGTCACGATTGCGTAAGTTCACTGCACGTCACACTTTGTGACATGGTCTAATAAATTCTTGATGGCAGTCAGTGTCATGGTGTACAACCTCACTCATGTCACGTCGCTCTTATGGTTTAAAATTCAGCAAAACAATCCACCACAGTTATTTCAGAGCGTCCACAGGATTTTTTCCCCCCACATTAATCATTTTGGCCTTTTAGGAAAATGCTATTCATATTCTGATTGGTTGGTTTGGCGACAGGGATGGTAGCAACACTCACATTGTGGGAATTCGGTCCTTAATATCTGAGGCTGTCAACACAGCTTTGAAAGGTAAATGTTCACATACATTTAGCATTTGAATACAATCTGAAATCTGAATGGACGACTTGAGATTTGCCCCAAAAGATCAGAAAGTAGCATTAAAAAGTAGCAAAAAGTGAATTAATAAAAATAAAAAACACATATAAATATCATATTGTGAGCCTTTAACGTGCATCTAACAATGGGGCTTTATTTGTTAAACGTATAATGACGACGTATTTTTGTTGTGTGACATTTGGATCAGAAGATATCGGAGAAACAATCTGAGTCAGTGAGAGTTCAGCTCACAACCGTGCAGAGACTTCCGGTGTCTGCCAAACCGCAGAAGAAACTGTTATTTTAAAAGTGAAACTGCTTTATTCAATATCTTTAACACGTTTAATCACTCGGAGGAAACCTCGATAGATAATTCAGCTCCTGGCAAAAACCTCCTGAATGTCTGGATTTTAAGTCGTCAAAGAAAAAAACCTGAGCAAACCCAAGTGGCAGCTCATCTCGCAGGGGGATTTTTAACGTCAACTGCTTTATTCAGAATTTTTACCAATGCTAATCACCTGCTCTGCAGATAATTTGGCCGCAGGGAGAAGCTGACTGCGCTGACGGCAATAGTGAGGAGAAGTCCCACGATGCTACGCTGCTTCATGAAATCATCGTTGCATGATATGACTTACGTTTTTTACTCATTTTCATTTTATAAGAAATTTAGATCCATTATCTGCTGTCTATTCTCTCCACAGATGATCGGATGTGTTTGATCTCCATCTGACAGTTACAATATAGTTTAAAATTTTCAGCTGTAAAAACTGTTAACTTCAGGAGTTTGTTGGTGTAAAATAATATGAATTTTCTCTCTAATAGCGCATCTCTGGCAATTATTGCACTAGTCTTTCCCCCTATATACCCGATCCCATCACCCTGTATGCTTTCATGAGAACAGAACTGTGATTTAGTGGAGCTGTGAAAAGACTTGAGATCGTCCGCTGCTGTCGTTCACTGACGCTACGAGAGGTAAAAAGTGTCTGACTTGACGGCTGTGTTTTTATACTCCATCCCTGCAGCCTCCGGCAGATCAGGTCGGCGGATCAAGGCAGCCGCAGTCAGACCAAGTCCATGTTGAACACAGCTGCTGTTTCTGACTTTGAGTGGCAGAAAAGAACATGTTGTGCATTTAAAGATGATATTAAAAAGATTGCGCGTGTTGTAAAAATGACTTCATTTTTCCATATGGCCCCTAGAGGAAGGCTAACTGTATATGTTCCTCTTAAATAATGACTGCATCCGCTGCTGATTTATCATGCAGCTCTGAAACACATTGCAGTTTTGTCCACAGTGTGGATCAGTTCTCTTGCTGAGAGTAAACAATTTATCCTTTGTACCTTAAGATTTCACAACGGTGTACTAAAGCAGACTTTTGTGCTGTCAGCTTTAGTGCTGCGGCAGTCTTTAGCACAGCTGCTTTTATGTAAGTTGTTTGTGTGCGTGCGTGTGTGTGTGTGTTTATTTTACCAATCTGACAATGTGTTTAGGACCTGGGTTTTTAGATAGACAATGTTTTCAATGTTTTCAGTTGTTAAACTCATTCTCTCTCCCTTCTTCCTCTTTCCTCTGTGGCCTCCGGGGCCCGACGCTAAAATGGAATTTCACCTTGCAGAACATGTTTGATGGAAGTGCGGAAAGTTTATGAAATTCAATATTGAATTCCTCCGCAGACGTGGCATTGGAATTGCAAAGGCAGTAATGAAGTCCCCACCTCACGCATTACTTGAAATGTTCAAAACAAGCTGTGCAAGCCAAGTGTTGGCTCCGAGGCAAACTAATATAAACACCTGATTGCTGCCAGGGACAGGGGCCCATTAGCGGCTCTGCTTCCTCTGCTCAAGCGCATTGTGAGAGCAACTGTGACCGCCGCAGATAATCACACGTTACCTTCAGAGGGGGAAAAAAACGTGGCCTCTGGGAAGCTTAGGAATTTAAATGGGATGATGAAATCACAGGGTAGAGCCTTTGGTGTATTTGTGACAATAACACGTGTACCCAGCAGCCGTCCATATGCCGCTGAGCAGAGATCGCCTACAATGACTCCCTCCTCTGCTCTGAGTGGATGTATCTCGCATTGCAAACCCGCAGTAGCCTGTGCAGTGAGCCTCTGTTTTAATCTCTACCCACCCACCTGTGCATGGCTGTCTGGTCCGCTGCCCTTTTGATTAGCATTTTAGAGTTATGTAAATAATTATTTATTGGTCCTCAAATCTACAGCAAACTACGTAAAAGCATTCGATTCTATATGGAATCTAAATCATCTGGAATCTGATGATCCAATTTTTTATTCCATCCTTTTGCATTTTTAGGTAGCTAAAGATATGAGGCAAGACAATTTTATTTATAAAGGCAATTTGTATTCATAATGCACCTGTCATACACAGAGGTAGATTCAAGGTGCTGAGGTGTGACTAATAACCTACTGTTGTAAACAATCTTTTTATTTGTTAGTGTTGACAACTTTATATATAGATACAGCCCAGGTCTGAACCAATAAAAAGAGCCAAAATCAGGAAGCACCAGTGGTTTAGTGACAGTACCTGTGGTGGATTCCATGGTATAGCCAGAATTGTCTTGGCAGCCATTGGTCCGAAAGCCAGATTTCTTTTTATAACATAGTCATAGGAAGCTGATAATTATCATTTAGGGCGTAATAAGGGTCGGATTTGGTGACTTGTGACCAAATGGACTGTTCCTCTGGGCATTCATAAAACATATGTGTAAAAGTAGTAACGTAACTCTGTGAAAATAAGTTGACAAAGAGGCGATAGAGCTAACTCAATGGGATGTCTAATTACAGGTATTAAATAAGTTCCATGTATAAATCTTAGATGGTTGACGATCATAATTTTTTAACTTGTTTAAAATGATATCAAATCGCTAGCTTTGAGTCGTAGCTCCAGCCAGCGCAACCTGAAATACAAAATGTGGCCTACTAACTTTTACGTACGTTTTTCAGAATCTATTAGAGACTCTGACCTTTTCAGTAGATAAACTACACTGACTACCACCAACCTTAGTGATACACTATGTATGCAGGTTTAAATGCGAGACGATTATCCACCGAGCACTCGTCTCACCGTCTTTGCTGACATTAATAAATGCAGGTGGCTGCTGCTCATGAAAAGAGGTCTCAGCAACTTTTCCGTCAAATGACAACACTTGACATTTAGTCTGTGTGCACAGTTAATGTGTCTGCATGGCTAATATGCAACCCTCCCTCTGCCTCCAGCCCTGGCGGCTCCTCCATTAGAAGAAAACTGTCCTCGCCCGGAAAAAAAGGACAAACTCACAAATGTGTCTTTGTTTACATCTTGCTGACCTGCAGTTGTGGTAATAATGAGGGTCCTCGTCTGGGCGCAAAGGTGCAAAATGCTGTTTACAGAGCAGCAGAGCCTCTCAGGGAGGCGGACGGAAGTGTTTACAGCCTGACTCCTGCCAAAAGCCAATGTTGAATTTTATTTGAACCATTTTTGACAGTTCTCCCTAACATGAACCAAGTAGGGTAAGATGTTCTAAGATTAACAGATTAGATGACTATATATAAACGTAACAAAAGCCGCAGCGTCACCCAAATCTTTAGTTTCTCCTTCTGTAGCATGTGCATCTTTGAGCTTCTTGTTTTGTTTTTTTATCTTGCACCAATGACATCAATTGGTACCTGAGTCTGAGCAGTAGGGATTGGGGGATGGAGGCGCGGTGTTGAGATCCTACCAACCTTAACCAATTGCGAGTAATTCCCAGCTGTCTTAATGTTTCACTCTATTTTTACAGCAGCAAATACCTAAATTAAATAATAAATAAAGTGCACTATGACTATTTTTACTTTGTTCCATATCCCATCCACTAACATGGAGGAGGGAGGGTTTATGACCTATACTGCTGACAGCCACCAGCCATGATTTGGCTTCACATTCCCTGAAAATGACTTTATCTAAGTACTCTTTGTTGCCTAAACTTCACCAAAGCGGATAATGTATATTATATACAATGTAAAATTATGGAAGGCAATGACAAACAACCTTTTTGTTCATTAATATATAATATCAGGATTTACAAGCAGAAAGTATACAACCAAATGCTCAGATTATGCCTCCATTCATGATTTTAATTTCCTGTTTGGTTAATAGAGACGAGTTAAGTGTACATAGAGAAATGTCATTCCAATTGTCTAATGCAATGAGCATCCTTACTCACAACTTGCTTTTAATGTCACGGATTAGGGTTAATGTTGAGATCAAGGAATGAATGGAACAGATTAGAAGACTTCTTTAGCACATACCAATGTGTGTGTGTGTGTGTGTGTGTGTGTGTGTGTGTGTGTGTGTGTGTGTGTGTTAGCGAACAGGACCATGTGTATGTGTGAGAGTGACCACCTTGCCTGTCCCCAAGCAGCCGCAGCTCATCACATCTGCTGCTCAGGAATCTGAGGTCTATCAGCCAGCTGGAGTGAGACGACCTCCACGCCAGCTGTAATTTACCACAGGGAGATGGGATGGGGAGTGTGTGTACGTGTGTAAGTGTGTGAATGTGGGTATTTGTGAGAGATTGACTCAGTCGGAGGAGGGGAAACGAGTAAGTCAGTGACGGGGGACTGGCTGAGAAAGGACAGGAGGAAGGAAGACAGTCACTGGTGAGATGGAGGCATCGCACTGCAGGTGGACAGTTAGCTTTTGTAGGAACCAATCAAAAAGCAGCTCTGCCCGCTGGATACATCAGCGCCAGCCAAGCGCCCCAATTCACTCCCGAGCACACACAGGCCCTGTCAGGGAAGCCAAATCTCCAGCTGCTAATCTGATAATCCTGTGCAGATGTGTGTCCTGCAACAGGAATAGGCATGGTGTGTGTTTGTGTGAGGGAGATGGAGAGAGAGAGAGAGAGAGAGGGAAAGGGAGTGTGTTCTACAGTAAGCGGGTGGGTCACACACAGAGAGCTAATGTTTATCCAGGCTTCACTGTCCCGTCTCTCTCTGTGATAGTCACTGATTGTTTTGCCATGTTACCAGTCCTTCTGGATTCGTTTGCAGCCAATGTTCTGCAAAGAGAGTTTAACACAGCGGACATGCAAATCTTAAAACCCGGACATCGGCCCTGAGTTAAAGTGACGGTTCAAGTTCTAGTCAGTGTGTGAATGCACTTGAGATAATAAGTGACAAACAAATAAATGCCCACAAATTTGATATTTTAAAGGGCTTAGAAATGATCATGAACATTAAATTTAAACTATTTAAAGTAATCCAGGTGATTTTGTGTTCATCCGAGGTTATGGGGTCGACAGGATTAATGCAGGACGATTGTTACCATTCACCAAATTATAAACACTAGTAGAAATGAAATGCCAGAAAATGGGATGATGCCTTCACACGATGTTGGCAGATTGACTTATTAATGCTGCGAGTAGAGGGCATTATTAGTCCTGCTTCCCCCATCCTAGCCTTGCCCACTCCAGATACAAGCCCTAAACATAGAGTGTACATAAACATGGACGACGTGTCTCCACTTTCTCCCACTAAACAAAAATTAATCCATAATATTTTTGATGAAGAGTCTGCACAGTAGTGATCATGGTGTGGAGCCATGTGATCCCGCCGACAGACGTGCTTGACCATCACCTAACCGTAACCCAACATTTGAACATACATGACTGTGAGAACAACTGCCAAAAATGACCCAAAACATCTTTAACACATTTTTTTGTCATGTTCTTTGACTTTTTAGTCTGAACCATGTCCAATCCACCAACATGGATGAGGCAGGTATAGGGATAGCTTTGGAAACTATCATGTTGTATATCTCTAAGTACAGTCTTACGGCCTATATATCCCATTTATAAAAAAAAAGACAGGAGTTAATTCACCTAATGTCTGATGTAGTCGGTTCCTGAAGGTGTTTTCTTGAAGATGGGGAAGAGTGTAAAGTTAGCATGAGCATTATCGGCTATAATAATAATACCTAGGCACAGACAGGCTCTGGACTGTTTAATATTGTGCAATTATTTTGTCTTCATTAAAGAGGTACATGTTCTTACTACACATCCCAAGTGATGGTTTTCTCCATCCTTTATTTGGAGTGGAGCAGGAGGAGCTGGAGCGAATCCCAGCTGACATTGGGCCAGAGGCGGGGAACACGCTGGATCGGTCAAATTGAGTGTTTCCTGTTTATATATATATATATATATATAAAGAAAGAAGTGAGTTTAGTTGCGTTTTAACTTTATGACCCTGCTCTGTGATAAATAATGGTTGAATGATTGAGTGTGGTTAACTGAGAGGACACTGCAGCAGACTCTTCCCAGGAGCTAATCTTGGCTCTATGTACAGCGTGGGCATAGACAGAGCCGACGGTGGGAGAGTGGTTACACACTGGAGTAAGTGCACTCTCCAGTCAGTGTCTGGCCACTGTTACAGGTAAACAGGGTTTTTTGGTTTTTTCGCCCGATAGCATCCAAAGGCCAGGGAGGACCGAGGTACTCGCCTTCTTTAAACCTCATCAATTATTGACGGGGTGCTACCGTTTTTTTTCCCGCCTCACCTCTCCTCTGTGAGCACAAACAAAATAAATGATTTCTACCCCTTTTCTGTTCCCAGTGGAGGAAAGTGACAAAGTTTTAGAGATGAGAAGTGGGACGGAGCGGAGGAAGAGAGGCCGTGTTCTTGGCAGTCAGATACGTCGCCGTCATTGATCCCTTCGCACGCAGCCACTTCTCTTGTGACTTTCAACAACACACCTCTGACACCATCTGGAGAGGGAGCATAGAAAAGCACCAGTCCCTTTAATCAGTTGTCCTCTGATGTCCTAGCTGATACTGGAGTGTGTTAAGGGTTCTCTGTTATCGCGATTTATGCTGCAGTATGCAACCCTAAATAATGATGATCTGTGTGTTCATCTTCCACAAAACATACTTTCAGTGCATTTTTGGCATGTGTAGAAAAACAAGGACGCTGTCGGGAACATCACTCGCAGGGACGCGTTGAAGGCTGGATTTAGGTTGGTGCCGTGTGCAGCTATCTTGTCGGTGTTTGTTTTCCGGAGCCAGAAAACTTGGGCAAAGAGAGTCGGGGAGCGCCCTCTCAGTTTTGAAGTCTGAGAGAGCTGTCAATCAAAAGCAAACCTGGCCACAAACACAGCACTCTTTAAGCCTGCTTATCTTCAAAATAAATTTCACGACGGCACGAGTGAAATTAGCAGTTCAGACTGAGCCTCGGGCAGAACAAAAAAAAATTAAAAAGTCGCACGAACGTAGTTTGCATTTTGAGTGGAAGTCAGTTCCTTTTGTGTTGTGCAGCTTCACCCAGGGGACAGTACATGCGCTGCATTTTGAATCATCCCAGTTGCCAGTTGGGATGTTTTTACGTGCACCGTCTAGCATCGTATGGGTGTGGTGTCTAATGTGAGGGAGCAGGGATGCTGCGCCAAAGCACGGGGAGCATCCGTGTTCCCTTATTTTGTTCGTCATTTTTCTTTTCTTACATTTTCTACTCGCGTTCGGGGGTGGGGGGGGGGGGGAGTTCACACGCTTGCCACATTTGCATAATGTCTTCTTTGACTCTTGACAAACTTTGTTAGTCTGAGAAATCAGCCATTATGATGCCATCAGGGTTGCGTTGCCTCAGGCGTGTTAACAGAAACCTTTTGTTGTGAAACCGAGTCATGGAGTTTGAAAGACAGGGGCACTCACCAGGCAAAGAGGGTCTGATGAAAGTCACTACTGAGTTGCATTAAAGGAACTGTTGGATGTGGCATTTTTTTTGCAGCCCGACTCTTGATTATCACCAGAACATTATACACCTACATGTAAGGTACTTTTCTTTAAAGCCATTACCGCAATATCCATCCATCCATTATCCACACAGCTTGTCCTTTGAGTGCCAATCTCGGATGACATTGGGTGAGAGGCGGGGTACTACCCTGGACAAGTCGCCAGTTTATCACAGGGGCTGACATATAGAGACACTCACATTCACACCTTCAGTCAATTTACAGTCCCCAATTAATCTAATCCCAACTCTGCATGTCAGCGGACCGTGGGAGGAAGCAGGAGTACCCAGGGAAAACCCACGCAAACACTGGGAGAACTCGCAAACTCCAAACAGGAAGAAGCCGGCTGGGATTCCAACCGGGAACCTTGTGAGGCGGCTGTGCTAACCACAGCACCACAGTGCCGCCCCACATGGGCAATATTCTAATTGATATTGGCTGTAACTGAACCTGTGTCTCATTTAATGAGCAAGACTGCATAAAGCAAGATATTCATGGAGAGAAGTGCGTGTGTGTGTGTGTGTGTGTGTGTGTGTGTGAAAAACAATGACATCATGCATTAAGCTGAACTTCAGGCTTCCAACCTGCTTTAATACGACCTGATATATCATGCCCTTTGTTTTATGCAGTCTATAAAACAGCAAAGCCACAGCTGTGTCTTGGAAGCGTAGGTCAGATACATCGCACCTCTCAGCACCGAAAAGTTTTATTATCTCAGCTGCAAGACATTCAGAAAGGACATGTATCATAGTTTCATCTACCGGGGCTCGTCCCAGTTAGAGTTAAATTAGGACCTTAATCTGCTTTCCTGACATTTGTTTTACTGTGTAAACACTGCTATCTAATCTATGCTATAGAAAATTTGTAAATTCCATAAAAACTGAATATTTACCTTTAATACAGAACTGAACCAAAAACTGAGCCAAAGCACTGCCACACATTGTCATAAAGAAATAGCCAATCAGACAGTTTAAACAAGATAGCCACAGTTTACCAAGGCACAGCTAGCGGCTAAAGTGACTTTACTCATTTATTATTTTCCCTATAGTGGCTAAAATTGAAAAAATATCAGTATTGATAAGCAAAGAGTTCTGTGTCTGCAATGTAACTCATTTGGTGTGGTTAAGTCAAAAGCAGGATTTAAGTTGCATTTTTGTCAATATAAGATAGACATTTAGCAGAGTAGGGATACATGATTAATTATAATATACAACCTTGAGGTATAAAATAATAAGTTAATTTTGGTTAACTGGTCAAAATGGATGAGCAAATTTACAGGATACTATCTATTGATAGAAACTGCCTTTCATAGCCTTTTTTCTATGAAAGGTCTCCAAAGGACAAGTGTAATCTATGGCATTGATTTCTTGTGGTGAACCTTTTAAACACAGAGCTCTGTGGAGCATTCAGGTGAGGGATGGCACAGCGGGCGGAGGCAGGACGCAGCGTTTGAATTCCGCTGCGGAGACATTGACACGTCGTCTGCCCTCATCACCAACAGCTCTCGAATCTTGTGATCGTTAAGTTGACAGCTTCCTCGGTGTCTTTTACATATTTGGCGTCCGTCGTGACTTAGAAACATCATCAACGCGACCATGTGCTCGCAGTGAATCCTCAGGATAAACTCCTGCTGCAAAGTCTATTGGACATTATCCAGAGTTTCTACCAGTGGGCTGGCAGGAGAAACTCCAGAGAATGTCCGCAGCAACCCATGTTCTCACATACAGCCCCTCTGGAGAATTTCAGGAGATTGTCCGGATTTCAGTGCATGAAATCAGCACGAGTGTCTGGTAGCTTCGGAGCCAGCACATGAAGCCGATTGCAGACTGTATTGTAGATAGGACACTAATTGGTACGGCTTGATTTGTCTTCAAGGCCCAGATCTTTCGCAGCGGTAACTTTGCCTAGACACACAAACACACACACACACACACAAAATAATTTAGGTCATTGGACTTGCTTTTTGTCCCAGTGAGGAAGGCAGCTCCACATTTTTGCTAATGTGTTCAGAGATTTTGGTCCCCACAATGTGAGGAACACCTAGACCACACACACACAGCTGGGGCTATTAAATACAGGCAGCAACAGGAGCTTGGTGAGACATAATTGTCTCGTAAGTCAGTAAGCACAGCTGTTGGCAAGGTCAAGTTTCATTAATGGACGCACGTCACCACGCGCAGTTTTGTCTCTGTGTCTTTTCCAGTCCGCCGTCCTTACTTTTCCCTTTTTTCCCCTTTTCTCCCTCTATCTGAGTCTGTCCAGTAACTGTCTGGACCCTGTCACTCCCCTCCGTCCTTCCCTCTCTCTCTCGCTCTCTCTCTCTCTCTTTCTGCATGGCTGGGCTTCAGGATTGCTTGTGCCCTTCAATGAATATTAATGGAAGAGTTTGGATATTATATGAAAATGAACTGTTTATTTACTGAGTCTCACTCTTCTGGCTTTATGGGAAGGTTTAGTGGGTGCTGGCTGAACGCCGCCAGACTCCCAAGTATGAGGATGAAATAGGCCGGGGCTGTGCTAAATAGGATTCAGGTCAGTAAGAGGCTGTGGCCAAACGGATCCGTCATACAGCTTTAACAGAACCTTTCTTTTTTCAAAACAATACTACAGCAAAGCGTGGCATTGTTTGGAACAACAGGGGGATGGGGGTTACAGTGGTGCAAAGTTTGTTTTAGTGGGTCTTGTAGTCCGGAATTGGTTTGGCTGGTTCTGTCAAATCATTTAAGGCTGTGTGCTACTCGGGAGGCGGAGGGCAGACTCCAGCCTTGATGGATTGACTGTCAGCAGAAAAAGAAGTGCTCACATTCTTCACAGCAGTAAAAGGGAAAATACTCGCCTTCAAAGGACTGCCCTGTGATAAGTAGTAAAATATGAGAGAGTTTCCAAATTTAAAAATATTTAATTGAGGAAAGGCACAAGAAAATTAAGAAAATAAAGCAAGTCATACATTCGTTGGTGAGTGCAGAAGGAAAAGAGGAATTAAGGGAAAGAAAAGGGAATAAGCAAAACAAAGAAACAAGTGAAGTCAATAAGGAAGGACAAGGGATTGCAGAGGAAAAGGGAGAAAAAGGGAGAAAACTAGAAGAAAAATAGAAGAAGAAAAAGAGGAAAGGGACAAAATTAAAGAAAAAAGGGGAGGAAAGGAAACAAAGAAGAAGGGACGCAGCAGGGGAGACAGAAAGAAATGGATGTAGGATGAACCAAAGGGAGGCATAAAATGGAACGGTGAGAAAAAGGGGGATTTTGACGTATTTGCTGCAACTTGGACGACAGGGAGAAGGAGGAAGGTGATAAATGAAGCATAAAGGAAAATAAAGAGAAATGGGAGGACAAAGACATAAAGAAGGATGAGGCAAAGCAACAAGAGAGAAATTAAATGAAAATAAACCATGAAAAATGTAAGCTGGAGTAAAAGTTGGAAGTGAAGAAGTAGAAAGGAAGGACGACCAATCAGGTGAAGTCTTAAATAAATATGATATTGGGGATATTGGCTGTAAACTCAAATACATTGAAGTTGAATTTGTCATATTTTCCCCTAATTTAAGTTGAGTAGTTGTTTTCGGGAAATGTAACTGTTCAGTATCAGTTCCATGTAGGCGAGATGATGATACACGAGTATCACCGATTAAACTGGATTATCGTTAAATCAAGGTTAGCTGAAAGAACTTCTGAGAGGAGTCTTTAAGAGAGAAGTCAGGAGGAGGGGGGGGGGGGGGGGTAATATGTGGTGTGATCAGGCCCTTTGTTTGCACATTACCAATCTCTCCAATCTTTAGTTATCATCTAATGTCAAATTAGCCTCTGGGGCCAATGGCCAATATTATGGGGCTTCCAGTGTAGACAGAGGATATCTGGGCAAAGGCTCTCTTCCATTTGCTGTACACTTTTTTCAGTAGTTTTTTTTTAATCACAGAAGTCGAGGCCAAGCCAATGCATTTTGCTCTCCACACGGACCGTTTAACTGCGGGTAACCAAAGCCTGGTCAAACGTGATCGGTCAAACTAAAAAACCCGAATGCTTCCAGTCCCAAACTCATGTCCCTCGCTAGATTCTGCAAATTCACATTCAGAATCTGTTCATACCTTTTGTCCCTGTTCCAGTGACGACTGCTGTCCACCATTAAACTACCCACAGTGGTTTAGGACATGTCCTAAATGCTCTTCCACTTTCCACTTTAGACCACGAACTTAGATCGTTAAAAGTAAGTTCTCAGATTCAATTGCCCTGAGGAACAGATTGTCATCTGCTGAGTCGACCTGTGAATTTGTTTCGATAGAGTTAAGACCTGCACAGAACGGAGATGTTACAGAGAAAACAAAGCAAGGTTTAACACATGAAACTGATTGCTCTCATTAGTTCTCTAAGTGTTAATTGGCCATTGTTATGTCGCCGATTCAACGTTCACATCTCAGCAGTTAATAAGATACACCATACAGTGCCTGCTGAGACTAGCTCTACAAATGTCTCATTAAATGAACATAGTACCTCTGGCAAGCTGATGATCAGCCAATGTGCCATTACCATCTCTGCCAGTATGGACAAAGTGTTTTTATGCTTTGCTTGGTTAGCACAGTTCGATTTCCGCTGGAGGAACATGTTTTCATGGCCATGCGTACATCTAAAGGGTTTACAAGCTCAAGCTCGTAGTGCATGACAGACTTCACACAGGGAGAATTTCTGTGACAGCAGTGCGGGGGGAGGGGAGGGGGGTGGAAGTGAATATCGGTCCTTCTGGAGGCGTCAAAAATAATTGAATCAACTCGGACAGAAAATGGAAATTGACCCGAAAAGACAAATCTATCTGCATCTGCATCTGGAAAGTCGACCATTGGTGAAATACAGACACAACCTTTCCTCTCATGGTGCCAGCAATCCAATTACTCTGACAAATGTGCCAAGCTTGGCTCAAAATAAGGACCAGGGAGACCGACCTGCTGCATTTAAAAAGCACAGTATAAAATGCTTGCAAGCAAGATTTACAAATGTGTGGTAAAGCCTGAGTAACAGACGTATCCCAACTGCCTTTCCCAACCCCCATGAAATACCAGCCAATCTGAAAACTGTTTTCTAAATAACACCCAACTTGATGTTACCATGCTACTTGAGTGCATGTCAAAATGTTCCATTCCCCATCCCTAACCTGACCACCCCGGTACCTTGTGTGCATTTGAACACAAAGTGACAAAACAGCAACAACACAATTCAATACAAAATGTTATTCTCAAGCCATGAAATTGGTCTTTATTTCTCCAGAATTGATATAATCGATTTTCACTACAGACATCTTGACTCCTTGTCTGTGTTTGCTAAGAAAAAGCGCCACTATTTTTTTATGTCATTCAAAGGCCTCTGAAAGATGTCACGCTCTTGAATAAAGAGGCTGGCGAGAAATTCCGAGAGCTTAAAATTGAATTTCGACAATTTAATATTCCGGGCATTGACTAAAGTGGAGGGTACAGAGGTGCATCAGACGACCCAGAGATACATTCAGAGAATGAAGCATCATCGCCAACAAAGTCTAATCCATCCAGCTGCTGTGTGTTGGTCTGCAGCTTCATGCACACAGCTCATGTCACACTCGCTTTTCTGCGTTGTTTATTAGTGAACTGTTTTTCTCACACAGGGACACACGGGGGTCGATTCCTACTAGATAGCCAGATAAAGTTCAGCCAATGCACCTTCCCATTTTTCAAACTGGCAGCCTTGCACCGGTCCCTCCGGGCCTGCACCCTTCATGTGACTCGCACTGAGTCGTCCTTTAGGTGCTGATAGTTATCACACGTCTCTTTTATACGGTCTTTGCATTTCTTTTCAGTTTTTCAAGCGTAGGAAATCATTCCCCTTATCAGGACGTGGAATACACTCACCTGACACAGTAGTTAATTGATAGTTTAAATGTCATGTATTTGTATTTACCTTGCCTCTACTGTTTATCTGGGACCCTATAGAATAGGAAATGGTGATCCATCAACCCACTTCTCCATCCCACCTCCTGCCGTGTCTCGTCTGCATTTCCCATTATGGATCGGAGGCATTTCCTTTCTGCTGATGTCAGGAAGTGTGTTGTGGGACCAGGATCAGCTTGGCTCCTCAGTCTCTGTCTCTTTGTTTTGATGAACCACAGGAAGTGATTATGTCTCATCTATTGGCTGGAAGTTGCTACCGCTTCCTCCTGCGGCAATGGCAGGATTATATGTGATATAACGCTTTCGCATGGTAAACACGGAGGTTGGAATGTTCCAGTATAGACTTTTCTTTTGGATTAACAAATAAATGAATAATTTGATTCGTTTTAAAAAAGGATCATGAAAAATTAAGTTTAATTTTACTGGATGGACTAAGTCGCACGGAAGGCTCTGTTATAGCTAGGTGCAACATGGAAGAGAGGCTGAATACATTATTAATAAAAGCAATACTAGGTCAGTCATTTGAGTCAGTAATAATTACCTGAGCTCCTCTCATCCATTTTAAAAGCAGCACGAGAGGGAGAGTGGATGGGATCTGAAACAACCTTTGTATCTTTAGACAAACAAACACAAAATATGATTTAGATAAAAGGGAAGTTTGGTTAACTTGAAATCCTGGTGTCTCGTGATGATTTACAACATTAATAAAGGTGTCTCCGGTATGCTGGCTGTGTAATGTAAGCAGGGTTTGGGCTATAGGTGTGAGTCTGTCCTACTGGATTTATGCAGACTTTGTGTGGCCCAACCTTTTCACCTTTTGCTGTAGGCATGAGCTCTGAGCAGATTTTTAATTATGGGTAAGTTGATGAATGATGCTGTGCTATTAGAACTTATTGGATATGCTTTTATGAGTTGTAAGTTTATGGGTGGAAATAATAATCACATGCGACTGTTCCAAACCAGTGAGTTAGCAGCAGCTAGGCAGCGAGCAGCCATTAGCCAGGAAACACACAGAGCTGTCTCCATTTTCGAAAACACCCGTGGATGGAGCGAAGACAAGACCAAAACGAAAAGCACGGACACACAATAACACAGCCTCACAGATGGCTGCCATCTTTTTAGTTTTATTTTTCATCTGTCCCTTTTCATTTTGTTGTCTTTTGGACCTGCGCAGACGCGAGGGGAAGGTGACAGAGCGATCAGATCTATATCTAAATGTGGACACTCGTTTTAATAGCAGGTGTAAAATGAATCACTGAGCATTATTCACGGTTGTTTCCTGACTTATCCTGTGGCTGTGCATGGAGATTTAAATAATTAATGACACCCTGTTGCTGTGCCACCCATGTGTAAAATTATCCACAGCCTCTCTCTCAAATCAGAGACTCTTGTATTATTTTGTAACACATTTTTATTTCTGCTGCGGTGTGACGAACATAGTTGTTAAATCAACTGCACTGTAAACCTTCTACAGTTTGTTGTTGCAGGCCGCTCACTCATCACATAGAATGGCAGTGTCTGTTTCTGCAGATGAAAAATTGTAATTTGATTTAAAAAAAAAAGAAATTAAATTGGAACTTTTGGTAATTTCTTGGGTAAAAATGTAAAGGATTTTATTGAACAATTATTTTTGAAAATTATTTCTGCACTACGCTGACCATCAGAACCAGTAGGCAAATTTATAATGTGACAATTTATTATGAAATAAACAAATGTTTCATGATTAAATTGATTGCAAAGCAACATATAATGCAATATATGCATTACAATTGCATTATTGCAAAGTGCAGCTGCCCCCAAACTAACAGACATACACATAATTAAATATAGAATAGAACAATGTAAAATGGAAGGAAATAGAAAGAGAACACATCTTACAATGGAGAACATTTATATTTCCGTAAATGGTGGAAAACAAAAAGAGAGAATCACAATTAATTAGACACCATGAATTAATTAAGATGACACATTTTTTTTTAATGGACCATTTGCATGATTCAAATGCAAATGTATTTATTGAATTCATAGAGGCAGACATGTGTCAAATTAATAAGGTACTATAATCATTTGGTTAAAAACTGAAACAGATATAGGCCTGCGCCCTCACAAAGATTGATACAACCCTCAATTATAGCAATGCTCTCCTTTTTAATTGGCAACACTATATTTTGCATTATTTTCTTTCTTATTCCCTTCATCTTGAATGGGTAATTCATATATTTTCACAGTGGAATCAATCACTTTTCTATATAAAGTTTGAATTGTTTGTGCTCTGTGGTTGCTGTACCAGCTCAGCTTTCCCACAGGGAGTGGGCCTCGCAATCTATACAGGGGGGGGGTTATTCTTTTTTTTGTCTGGGACAGCAGCTGTGTTATTACAGCCTCCCTCCATTACAGTGCACATGTGCAGCATGTGACTAAGAGAGAGAGACAACTGAATCTGTGTTGTTATTGTCAGTAGCTCGTAAGAGGATCATGTCCCAGAACTCCAAATCTCCTTTATATTATTACTTACAGTAGCTCGGATCCCAAGGGCTCTCACTTACACACACTACCACTCCCACTCCTGTACACAAACACACAGGGCAACACTCTTCTACGCTATTGTTCTGTCTGACCGCTCATTATTTCTTCTCAGTTCTCAGCTTCTATCTCATAAAACATGGTGAAAATGCTCTGAGGTTGATGAAGTGGTGAACCAACATCTCAGTGTGTACTGAATGCTATTAGGTATTTTTATCTTACCTGTCACACTTATCACACCTGTCATAGCCCACTGTATTTAATTAGCTGCTACAATGTTCAATCACTGACACTGACACATCGCTGGGTCTTAAAAATAGAATAGAATAGAAAATACTTCATCATGTAACTTTGTTTCAGAAGAAATTTGTCATTGCTTACATGTGCTAAAGGTGCTTTAAAAGGTACATTAAAAACACATCCAAACAGACATATTTAAAAGAAAGTCTGAGCACTCACACGCATGCATCACTCTTGATGCTTGATGCTGGCGTGACTTTGGTTGTTGGGGTGGTCCAGGTCCAGGATTGGACATTGGGCAAATTATGTGTATAGATTACTTAAAAGTACCAGATGGAGGGAATGACTGCTCCCCAAAAGTGAAGCCAAAGTGCCCCCATTGCCACTTAGTGGCTGGCTGCAGTTTCGCTGAAATATCACAGTAGATGGGACCTACACCAAATAACAAAGGCTAAAGAACGCATTCAAAAGAAAATTCCTGAAATATGCTTTTTTTCCATTTCATTTAGTTCTTATCACACTAATCTAGTCAAAGTGTTAATTTTTCCAATAAGTTTGGTTTAAATTAGTTTTTTCCTCCTGAAAAAAAAGAGAAAACATTGTGTATCAGCGGGACCTTCCTATTCTCATTTCTTGATAATGGGAGGAAATGAAGACGCATCTTTCATCTATAATCTATGGTTAAAAACCTTGATTTAGTTTGGGTTGTTATTTAAAATAATAGATAATAATCTGTGTCAGGTTAAAGCCAGATTCTTTACATCTTAGTAGTTTTAATGGACAACACCGGTATTGTCAATATGTCAGTTTTAATGCAGAAATTATGGTTATGGGAGTTACTTATCCTGACTGACGGGACTTTATTGTTTTGAGTGACATAAAGTGCAATGATTTTACTACATTTTTATGATACATGAATAAATGAAAGTATTAAGTAATAGTAATAAAGTTTTTCACAAGGCAGGAATACAAAGGAAAGAAAAATAAATAAATAAATACATTTAGTCGATAACTGGGCCCATAGAAGAGCAAACAGGACTTTACTCAAACAATACTGGTATCAGGACATTAACTTAAACCCAACAAAATGAGACAAGAGGGAGACATATGTGGAGACAATAACCTCGGGACAAAAATCTCAACCCCATACATAGAAACACAATCCCCCTCTACATGCATACAGCTCTTGTTCTGGTCCATTTAGTGGGCCTCTGTATTTAGCCAGGCTCCACCCTCAGCCACCTCTTTGGGCCAAACCAGGAAGTAGGACTGATGCAGCAAACATGGTACAACCCCAAAACAAAATTGATTAACTCAGCTTACAATGACAATACGTGGTACGCACCTCAGTTAGTACACAGGTTGGCGTGTTGTTGTCTTTCAGTTAACATCAGTGACTGCAAAGAAAACGTACACACCCTGTGATAATGATGAGGGAGAATGCTGTCTTTTGAATTTTTGAATGCGCTGAGACAAAAATCATTTGATCATATCTCTACCTCAGTTGTGCAGCTCTGGATACGGCCGTCACTTCAAGATCTGGCATTTCAACATTCACTGGCAAACTCTCCCATCCTACACTGAATTCACAAGTGATTGGTCTAAATGGCTGTCAGTCAATCAGTGTGTAGTTGTCAAGGCTGTATGTTGCTGGCGGCTCTTTCTTACAGAGCCTGACATCACGCTAACAGTTAGCTGTCACTGAAGCCACAATCAGTGTCCTGGTGGCTCAGTCCTTCTTCTGTAAGGTACCTGGCATCCATGGTGTTGAAAGGTGGACTCGGTATATGTGTGCAAAGTGTTGTCCCCCATCCTGATGAAAAACAACTGTGGTGCATGCAAAAGCACATGCATGTGCACGTGCAGTTCCCTTAGGGAATCTGGTAAAGAATCTGGTCACCTTATTTATATAAGAATACAGAGTGTGAACAATCTGGATTTACCTGGGGTGTTTAAGTAATAAATCCCCAACTAAATGAAGGTTTTTAATCACCTTTCAGTGCTTGCTCTGCTTAAAAAATTGAATTGTACAACACATTAGATACTTTAGAAAATGTCCATTATATTGGAAATTGCAAGTTGGATCATTAACTAGCTTCTACAAAAAGAGGAAGAATACAAATTTCAGTGTCCCCAAAGTTGTATTTACAGCTATAGCCACTGGTAAAAATCCATTCAAAACTGACCTGGGCTTTATTTGAAATTGGAGAGTGTGTCTGAGTCATGAAGCCTCTCTGTTGTGTACAGTGACTGGAGATAAACTTCTGCTGTTCAGTAATGAGCTCCAAACCATGGACTGATTGCTCATTAAACCACATATTGATGTTCAATATAGGAGCCGCTGGGTGGATGCAACATCCTTGGAGTTGTTAAAAAGACCCAAGTAATGTAACTAATTACTTCTTGCTTTTGAGTACCACTTTCATTTTTTTAAATTAATAGGTGTTATATTGCTCTTGGTCGAAAGCACAAGTTTAGTGTCGGAGCTCACCAAGTTCTAAAGTCAAATTCATAGTTTCTGCGTCCGGCGCTCAGCTGGGGGTCCACTAGGGTCCTTGTGATATGAATGTAACCCACTTATGTCCACTAGCGTAGGAACAAACCCCATTATGCTCATGTCCGCATGCAGCCCCAAATGTTTAACCTCTCTGACAGTATGCATCAACTGCGCATGCTCCAGGTACAATATATAGTACCCACATTTGTACAACCCATCTTTTAAGGAATTTAAGTACACATAACCGGGACTAGAACAAGTATGCAACTCTCAGTGGACATGGAAAGTATGGTCAACACAACTCTAAATAAGAGCTGAGTTCACTGGTTACCACGACTTCATCTACTGGCCAAAGGATTTGCTTTTATAAATTCTGGTGTAACTTATCTTTAACTTTTCAATTCAAAATCCACTCTGGTGCGTCACAGGGTAAAGGCAGATTTCCATATGGAATTAAATCAAGCTTTCCCAGTAAAGGTGAGAAGCAGAAATGTTGTGTTTGAACAGACAGGAAAGAGGGTTTGTAGAAATAGAAAGAAACATTTTTTAGGTTTGAGAAAAAACACTTCTAATAATCCCACCCCGGAGACATAGAGGCTCCTATCATCTCCTTTCATGATGATTATTACGCCAAAGAATTTGACTAATTTGTGCATTGCCAAGGTGTCTATCAGAATGCACGTTGCAATTTCAACATGAAATTAAATTCTTTCATCCAAAAGAGATAAAAATTGTTGGAAAAGCACCTTGGAGTGATTCTGCTTTTGTTTTTAAGTCTTCCTTTTTTTGGGGGGGTTGTTTCATGCAGGATAAAAGTGGTGTTTACCTAAAGTTAATTCACGAAAACAATTTATCATTGTGAGAAATGAATTGACAACAGTGTTATTTTTTTTCCCGATGAAAGGCCAACTACCGTTTTCCTCCCTTTCCAGCTTGTGCCGGTGAAGATTGCCCTTAGAGAAAATAGCCTTTTCTGGATCGTGTTCAACTGGCCCACCCCCTCTGAAATTGAACCTGTTCTCCAGCAGTTACTGCAGCAAGGCTGTTTGGAAAGGAGGGTGCTGTGTTGTTCAGCCACCGCGGCTTCCATAAAAAGACAAGCAAGCTGGGTAACCTCCAGACCCTCGATTAAGCTGCGCTTTGCGTGTTTGCTGAATGAACAGGGGAAAAAAAAAAGTTGAGGTGTAAAAAGTAATATCCTGAAGGCTCTGGGTAATTCTCGATCACAACTCTCTCTTTGTATTGAGACCTTTGCTCACCTCAATTATACTGTACCACCTTGCTCTAATCAGGGACTTTCTTCCACAGCTCACATGACAGCAGGCATTTCCATGCTAATGTCTCGGGAGGCATTGCATCACGAGGGAGTATCCGTGTGTGTGTGTGTGTGTGTGTGTGTGTGTGTGTGTGTGTGTGTGTGTGTGTGTGTGTGTGTGTGTGTGTGTGTGTGTGTGTGTGTGTGTGTGTGTGTGTGTGTGTGCGTGTGTGCGTGCTCAGTTGGACAGAAATGAGAGGTTGCATTCTGATGGGAGGCCTTTGCTCCAAGGCCATCTCAGGAGACCTCATTTGCCGAGCCCTCTCGCTGAGAAGGTTAGCAGGGTGTCTGGAAATGATGAGGGTGGGGAAAAAAAATACTGTTTTAGTTGGAGAGCTTCGAAACTTGTTTTTTTTTGCTTTCTTGTCTGAATTTCAGTTCCAAGTGATTGATGTGTCTGTGTCTCTTCTCCTCACAGCACAGCCGAATACACCGAAGATTCACGAAGGATGGTGGGCGTACAAGGAGGTGGTGCAGGGGAGCTTTGTTCCAGGTAGGCCTCAAACAGTGTGCGCGACACAAGTTTCCCCACATAATACTCATTTCCCTGCATGCACTTTAAACGCACTGTGCGCTTGATGCAGAAGTCAGAGCTCATTACATATTTAGGATAACATAAGGCCACCTTGCCATTGGCAATAGTTTTATTTTCTCATTCAGACGAGACCTCTCTGTCCTTCCCACACAGCTTATGTGTTTCCGCTGATTGATTGACGGCACCGCACTGTTCCTTCCACCCTCTCCATCTTGTTGTGCATCTGCGTGTCAGGCCAATTATTTTCCAGAGATTGTGTTTTTCTGCTGAGCTGAGGTGTGTGTGTGTGAGACTGTGGGAATTAAAGGTAATATCTTTCCTTATGAGGACCACACGTCTGTGTGCGGAGAGAACAATTGCGATAATTCACATTTAGGACACTTTGTGAATACTCATTGATGCAAACGTCAAATTTGGGTTTAGTTAGCAAGGACGTTTGATATGGTGGAAGTTAAGGTACTAAGTGGTAAAGGCTCAAAACTCATGAAGTCTCACCAGCACCATTAGATTAGAACTTTTCTCCTGCTGTCACTACAAATGCACAAGAAGGACCATGGGTTTCAATGAACTCTTCCTCATTTATTGTAATGTTAGCAGAGATAAGCTGCGAGATCTCACAGACGCATCTCTCCGGAGGAGACTCTCTCTTTACTGCGGCAACAGTTATAACAAACTACCGTAATAACAGTCTGTGCCATGTAAAATATGGAAGGACATTTCAGAGGAGATGGAGATAACGGGTTCGAAAATGTAATTTGATTGTTGGCATTCTGACACATTCCAGTTGCTGCAGCTGCTTAATAGGTTTGGTTCTCTTTAAGCAGCGCTCCTCATCCTGTCCTCTACTGCTTACAAACTATGCATGCTTGCACATTAAGTGTGACAGACCGGCCCAGGATCCCGAGGAATTATGAACGTATGTTCATCGTAAATGCAGCAAGTCATTTTCCTCTTTATGTAGCAAGGCATAAAGCCAGGGTGTGGAGGTCAGGGTGGTGGACGGATGTGCATCGTGCTGCAGTTTGCATTAATGGTGGCCTTCATACTATTATTTACTTATCGTAAGCGTTCTTGTCTGGTGACAGGGTTTAAAAAGGTAGGTTAGTCATGATGAGATTCAGCTCTTACAGATAAATCAGGCTTTGTGGTTGGATTAAGTCCTGCATTTGGCACTTGCTAAAAACAACAAGCAAACCAGATGAATCTGTTGCTTCTCAGTTACATAAACTTTAGATCATATAAAACATGAATCTAGCCCCTTGAGAATTGCTTAAAGTCCAAAGAGGAGCAGCCCCTAGGTTCACACCATAGACTGTATATAAAGATGGACGATTAGAAATGAAGCCAGAAATGACCAAAAATTTAGCCCAAATATCCTGGATACAAACACACGTATAGCGATTGGAGGATGAAGCCGTGGTAGTTTGGACTTTTTTTGTCCCATGTCCCACCTGCTAACGTGGAGGAGGCAAGTTAAGGATGTTTACTGCAGCCAACCATCGGGGGGGAAATCCAGATGATTTTGCTTGACTTTTGTGGAGCCATCATATCGTCCATCTTCATTTACAGTCTGGGGTTTGCATTTAAATGAATCAACAACAGTCAATCACATTTCAGGTAAGGCATTTGCTTAAAACAAATATACAATAGATGAAAAAAACAATCTAATCCTTTCTCTCTGAGCATGAACATTTCTTTTATTTGGATATGTTGACTCTCCTGGATTAAAAATCCTAATTATATGCTAGTTATACAATAAGGGGGAGTGTGGTGATCATGCATAGGGAGCAACAAGGTTGGGGTGAGAAATCAGCAGCCATTACAGCTGAGTGTTAACCCCGAGACCTTTCAATTCAACTACACAAAGGCCTTTTTATATGATGAGTCATTCACTTTATCCTCACTAAATAACACAGTAAAAAATAATCAGTGTTTTATATTGTTATCAAAATGACCTTCAGAAAATACCCAGGTTTTGGGGAGCCAGTAGAGCCAGTCTGTAAATGGACTGCATTTAGGTAGGACTGTCAGGTCATTCTAACCGGTTTACACTACAAGTCACATTCACGCACAAACTCAAAGTACCACTTTCCTATTTCCGGTCACACATTCAGCCAGGGATCTAACCGCCGACCTTTAAGTTGGTCGACCTACTTTATCGCCTGAGCCACAGCCGCCTGCCTTTACGTTGGCTCGGACATTAAGTCATGCCTCCTCAATTTAAACTGGGTATCTCGACGGACTTTTTCTGTATTGACTACATTTTTTAAGTTGGTCTTGTGGTGTTGAGAATTAACCTTGGCATATTGTGGTGAAGGCTGCTGTGTTAGGGATTGGGCCTTTTAGGAAATAAAAGCAGACCATAGATGCATGATTACGCACCAAGGTATTGTGGTGTGTGCACAGTAAGTAAAAGCATCTGTTTCCCAAAGCAAATGCAACAACTTTCCCAGTGCGTACGGGCATACATAAATAAGTGCCCGTTTGTCCTTCCCTCTGGCACCAACCACTTGGCGGTTTGCTGCCCCGTTTAAATCTCAGCTATCTCTTCGAGCAGTTCTCCACGGCACACTTGCTTTACTAACCACCGTACAACAGCTGGAGCTGTTAAACCCCTATTCATGATCCTCCTGTGGCCGTGCAGAGAATTCCCACCTTGTTCTGCAGCCGGCAGGGTTTCATGGCTGCGGCATAATAGAGCAAGGAAGGATTTTCACTGCAAATGAACCCAATATAATAACATTCTAATCAGAAAATATGTTCCGTCAGTATTGTTTCTCTCTTAGTCTACATGGACAGTGAGTGGTGATAAAAGATGCCAGTGAAAATGTATCAGTTTGTGAATTTGAACTGACATGCACATGGGGCCACGTAAAAGTGTAACGACGTTTGCTCATTTTCAAAGAGGCACTTCTCTACTTCCCCGACTATTTCATATATTGCTTATTTATGAGATTATCAGTGTAACAACTCCGGGGACGTCGCTACAATCTAGGTTTTGAATATTCTGTCATCAGACTGTTATGTGGGCTCATATCAAAACTCAGGACCTATTTGATTGGCAGCCAAAGTAATATTGTAGAAATTGAAATGACAATGAAACTTCTTCCTCGCAAGGAAAAGCAATAATGTTAGTCTCCGCTCAGCTTTGGTACCAATGGCTGATTTGGCATCTCGGAGACGTCTCTCAGTGGAGGTCAAAAAGCGTGGTCCAGCATCTTAGAACATTTGCGCTCCAAGGTTAGCCAGGCAAATGTAATCATATTCTCAGGCCGGTATCACTGAGGCTGACCTTTTAGAATATTGCTTATCCTTTCGGAAGCTCTCTCAATTACCTTTGCTTTCTCACATCCTCTGGTTGTTTTTACAGTGCAAACATGCCTCGCTGAACCAGTCATTCCAGTGCTGGGTCCAGAGTAATTAGTTATTTTACTATGTTATAATTATTGGGTTTTCAAGTAAACCAACATTTACAAAATTAGTTGTTTAGTCAAAAACTCAAATTCAAAGTCAGTAAATCAAAACAACAATACAAAAATAAATATAAAAGTATATGAATATATGCTAAAAACCAAAAACAATTAAATTACAGCAACATAGTGCACAAAATACAACCAAATAAACAAGAAAGTATAACAGTCTTTGTTTGTATAACACAACAAATAACAAATAACAGTCATGTTTACACATACAGACTTCTTACATATCAATAAAACATTAAACGTGCATCATTTTGAAAGTGCAAGATAATGGAGTCACTTTACAAACTACAACACAGCCCATTCTATCCATATTATTTATTTAAAGACCCTTTGAGTGTATGTCAGATGTTTTCAAGTTGAAGCAATTTGAAAGAAAATGGGGGGGGGGCAGACGACCCTAACCCCATTAAGGCCCTGTTCCATTTCTCTTCCTTGGCCCTACCCCTTGATATGAAGAGTCCTTCGCTAAGTGTCCCCCTCCACACTGAGCCACAAGGGGTCGGGCAAGAAAATCTTCTCCTAGGAATTAGGTCATCATGGCCAACCAACAATGTTACAGTGACAAACAATATCAACTAACGTTATTATATTAACAAAAATATTCATCTATTGATCAATACATGGTCAGTCAGCGTGTTTACATTACAACAAGAGCAGGGACGCTTTTTTCAAACGTCCTATATGGACACAGGAGTAACGAACGTTAGTCTTTACTCTGGACAGCTCTTTTTTTTCTATGAGGGGCAATTTAGGGTTCAGTATCTTGCCAAAGGACTCTTTGGCACACAGATGGGGAAGATTAGGAGAAGAACCCATCACATTTTGGTGTGGAGGGTGGGCAATTTGGTGCAAATCCAAATAAAAATCTGGATCTAGTTTGTTTAAATGTGGTTTCATTAGGGGACTGTTGGGCCTTGCCAGAGGTGTGTGCTCTCAGAGTGCCGTTTAAATAGTCTTAAGCCCTATGATTGAGTTTACACTGTAGAAGTCCCAACTTAACACAAACAGTTTAAGCACCTCTTCCAATTGGTCTCTGGATATGTCTCCCCCAATCCCTCTTCCCATGAGGATTTCACATCGTTTAGTGAATAGGTTTGTATAGAGGAAATTTGTCTCTAGATTTTCAGGGTAATTTTCAAAGTAGACAGTCGGGTAAGAAATAAAACATAATTAGTTTAAGTAAATCAGTTAAAGTATTTACTTTATTCATTGGTACGGGTCAATGTTTACTTAAATAAATAAATCAGAAGCTGCTCACTACTAATTTATAACAGAGTTAATGCATATGAATATAATAGTTCAGGTAATATACAGCATCTGCATTTACCCAGCTAAATGTCTTAACTGCAAAGGAAATAGAAACAAATGTTGTAAATGTTGTCACTTCCTTGAAATTAGTGTTGTCCAAACAATCCGAATTTAATCCGATCCACGAATTCTTCAAACTGATTATTGTCTGTCCTGAAAATGGATCCACTCCTGAATGGCTTGGATCACAACTCCGTGCTGCTTTTGTGGTTTAACGCTGCATTTACTGAAGAGATGACGCTCTGACGATTTTACAACTTGAGACTTCCCAACCACTTCTTCTCAAGTTGTCTTGAGAGACAGCTTTCCAGCAGAAAGACCAAGTGTGCGTGAAATGTCGGTCATAAAAACACCAGAGCTCAGGGTGTGGTTATTGGCTCTCCGGTATATTTCATCACCGGGACCACAACGTAGTCATCGGGTTAGCACAGATTTTTCACTGATTTACACAAAGTATATATTGTTAATGCTGCAGTTAATGAGTCAAAATTATGTTCAAATGTTCCTTCCACAATAACACCATACACTGACTTCTTTTCTTTAGTAATTATATAATATGTTGGAGGGGATCAAGCAAAATGTAACTGGAAAACATCATCAGCTTAAATTCAGACTATAATTTGTTCATGAGCACTTATACTGTGCATTCTCCCCTAATTTCTACTCTGAAAGGCACATTAACTTTTTCTTTGTGTAACCTTGGAGTAAAGGTTTATCGACATGCACATTGGTTCTGTTGGAGCAGATGAGAAGGCCAAAGGTCACCCAGCATGACTGTGTATTGTAAAAGCAACACTTAGACAGTAAGTAGAGCAGAATCCCATGGAGGAGACGTGGGAGTCTCCAGAGAAGGCAAGAGAGTCTCTCCACGGAATCCATTATTTGAACAGTAAACAAGACATCTGAAATTTCCAAACCCCAAAACACAAATTTACACTTTATTGTCTTTCTTTGTGTTAGCGATGGTCAAAATGGTGGCTGTCTGACCAAAATTTATTTATTGTTTATTTTTATGACCAAGAAAACATTTTCATCAACCTTCAACATTTGATGAATGTTTTTATATTCTTTTATTTTTATTTTTATGGTATTGATCCAGTTCATTATTGCTGTTTTTGTCCCTTGTTTAAATCGGTGGCAGGGGGCTCATGTGAAGGAGAGAGGCTTGGGCGAGATAGTTTGATTTGAAGAGGGACGGCCTCTGCGTGCCTCAGGCTGTGTACATCTTCTTGAAGAAATGCTATTGTCCCTATTTCTGAATGTTTGGCCGCTGCAGATGGTGATGTGTACACTGAAAGAAGTGGGTCTGAATGTATTTAGATGACATGAAATGAGCTGAGAGAAATGCTGACGCTGAAAATGTACCCGGCTGTGATTTTACACCCGTTCTTTAAACCACCCTCCTGTCTTTCGCAAGTCTTCCCTAAAGATTAAATCTGAACTCGTTCACTGTTAGTCTGAGTTTGTACACAGACCGATCTGTGTCCTCTGCAGAGAAAAGTTCCCTCTTACTATCTTTCAAATCTGCTATTACACTGGCTCTCTGCCAAGGTATGAGCACATCTCTCTTTTAAAGGGAACATCAATCTGATTGGTATATTGCAGGTTTTTTTATATTGCGGCTGTATTCTCTGGTCAAGTGACTGCAGCAGTTATGAGTTTTTATCGGGTCAAGCTCCGATTGGCGGGGATGTAAACATGACACCTGTCACCTGCCCGCCATCTATCTGGTGGTGATAAACTAGAAACACCACAACGGCACCTTATTTATATCCACTCTGCGGGCTTCACACAAGTTTACCAACCGAAGCATCGCACACATTTCTCCCTGCTTCTCTTGGTGTGTGTCGGGACATTTTGAAATGTGGAAATGTGGCTGGTGGGAGGTCTCGGAGGTGCGGGCGTCCGATCATTTGATTTGGCCACGAAACACCGGAGCTAGTGTGACATCTTGTGGTAGTGAACATGGTAGATATAACCTTTTAACTCAAGTTAAAGTTATGGATACATTATTTTAGGTTTGAACTCTTTTCACTTTCTTGGATCAATCGTGACTTTTGCTCCGCCCAAAAGCTGTGGCACAACGTAAGACAGTCCCTAAGGTGGGAGAGACCAAGTTCATGTGCATTAAGTTAGTCTGAATCAGGGTTAAAATGTTATTCTCTGTTTGTATTCAGGTCAATCTGAAGAATAGTCAATTATTCCTCAATCAGGCCTTTGCCTATACAGCAGCAGTACATTTGAGTCAGTGTGATTACAATGCTCTTAGTTTAGTTGAGCTCAATTTAAGATAAAGGAGTCCTACTTTATTTCAAAAGAATTTCTGCATTTTTCTGATCTACTTTGTTTATTATTAATTCAGTTGTCAGTAAATGGCGTTTGACACCTGGTTTCTTTGAGCCATGTGGCTTTGTTCCTTACAATGTTCTTCAAACAGCCCGAAATGACACAATATCACAACTCATAAGACGTGAGACAAAGAAAAACTGAAACATCAAGCAACTGTTGTGTATTCGGACTATTTGTGGGTTTCGAGGAAAAGAAGTCAATCTAAGTTGGGAGTTGAGAGTGCGGTGGATGTAGAAAATGTCTCCACACACGAGTGACATCCTGCTGTACCCGCGGTATCCTGGTAGATTCCTTTCCCTTTCCCACATTTTCAAAAAACAAGTCAAGCTGAACTGATCCAAAGTGTTTCCTGTTCCATTTGTGGATACCTCAGCACTAAGCTAGAGAGGGGGAAAAAAAACACTACTGTGTACCAAAGTGGAAAAATACTGCGGCAGCATATCAGCGCAGGATGTAATCTTTCACCATGATAGGTAGGAGAAAATTTCTCCTCCAACTGTTGTCTCCAGTGGAGCCAAATCTGTTTAGTTAGATACTCGAGGCCCATCAAACAGCCTCTGGTGTGCAGTGTTGGCTGTCAGGAACCATCCTCTGCACTCTGAATGCAATGATCCCACCACCGAGAGGCTTTCCCTCGTCAGACCTGCCCCCACGCTACAGTGGCTCCCTCACTTTTCAGAATCTTATTTCCACCTACAGCACAGGCGCCACCTTGGGTACACTCAAAACAAGCTGGCAACGTGCTGTTAGATATCCATTTTACGTCCCATAAACCTGCCGGCGGCAAATGGTGCATGGCCCTGCCGGCGGTGCCTGTGCTCTTTTAATTGGTTTACGATCAGCGATTGTCACCTGAAGAAGGGGCTTGCTACCTGCCAGACATATACCTGCCAATTAGCCTCCTCCATTGACTCAGAGAGCGGCTTAGGATTCAGTTAAAACAAAACGTTTAAGGGGATTTTTCACAACGCCGCCTTTTGGACTTTACCACTTGTGGCTAAAATTCTATAATTGGTGCTTGGTTCTTTTCTCAGTGGAAGGAAAAGGAAAAAAAAATGTTAATCAGATCCCGAGCTTGCTAGAAAAACCACGGCCCATTTGTTTGATCGGTGGGAACGAAATCAAACAAGAGCAGGAGGAGAGAAAAACACGGGGATGAATTACATTTTGGTGATGAGAAGCTGTGACAAAATGCTCTGACAGGGGGGTTCAGGGCCTTGGAAGATGGAGCATCAGATGTGGAAATGCACGATGAGGTCTGATGATCAGATAGGGTGTTCGCACATCCAAGTTCATGAGCTGTCCTCCATGCTTTGTTAACATCAAAAGACAAGAACAATAATCCTAACTAGGGCACCAGTACACCACTCAACAGCGTGACAGCGTTTTTTATCCCATTTTACATCAGGAGATCAGACAGCTGAGCTCCGACATCTTTCAGCAAATGCTCTTTTTAGAGGGTCACTTCACCCACTTTGCATCAGAGCGCATTTATTTTGTCACTTTTCAAGATAGATAGATAGATGTACTTTATTATTGTAGGCGGTGCCATGCAGGTACCATATTGATTTCATTCAGCTGGGTTTCAACAGATCTGCAAATTTATTCGAATTAACTTGACGAAAATAGAATTCATAGTCACATCTTTAAAGTATTATATTTAAATATAAGCTTTCTGACAAATAATCCAGCATCAAGCCTCATGCAAGAAACATTTCTGTACTTTTATACTAACATTTTTAAACAAAACCAATTTTTTCTATGACGTTTTCTATTCCAATTTGTCTATACATTCTATCTGTTCTTAGATAGGTGGGTTTTTATGCAATAGGAAATATCGGTTTACTACTAGCTGGATGTTCAGACATGACGATTAGGGTGGTGTGTGTGTGTGTAATAATTAGAGCAAAACTTTAACTGATATGGTGACAAAAATATTCGTATGTCATGCTTTGCACTAGGTGTTGTTTTATTTACATGAGTTTATTTTATTTTTTGGCAACACCATTAAACTCCAAATTCATCCGGATAGGTTCAGTCTGTCAGGCGCCTCGATGATAACTGAAACAGTTTTAATTGCTCACTCCTCGTTTTCATACTGCAAAGAGATGTGGGTGTTGCATTTTGTTCGGATTGAAAATTAAGTGATTCCTATTTATATCCATCAAGGCAGGAATCTCAGGGGCAGATCTGTATCTCATGGGAGCGTGCAAACTGTGCATACATATAGTAAATACTGCTTGTCTATATTTTCCATTTGAATGACAAGGCTCTTCACTGGATTGCATTGACTGCGATCCTCAAATCCTGTAAATCCTTCATTATTTTTGAAAAACTGCATTATCTCAGTGTGTTAATATGCTAGAAATGATCCTAATTACTGGATGTGTAACTATGACCGACTAGACTCTCGAGTGTCATTTATCCAGATTTATTCCCTACATGCAGTATAAGTAGACAGTTAAACAGTTTAATCCTCAATCAACAACAACAAATTCTTCTAATATGGATCCCTGGGAGAAAATCTGCTCATGTCGAGGGCTGCGACTCGAAAATATCTTTCTCTGTGTATATTTAAAATCCAGCCTGATTTCATGGTTACAACATTTGCTCTGTAAAATAATTCTTGTGTCAGACTATGAGGCCTGGCATCCTTTTTCTCTGCCTTGCAGTTGCCCACTCGGTGGCTCCTTTCTCTCTCCTGCCATTCAGCCCATTCTGGCCATCCTCCCCCTCATCATCCTTCACAGCTCTGCCACTTGCCCCGGGTGGAAGCCAACATGGGGAAAGCCCTGTCCTGCTCCGGGCTGCGCAGTAAATCCCCATTACATTGCTTCAACTGAGAACTTGCAGCAGGATTATGGCCACACAGAGTGACAAATGTAACCAGACCCTGAGCTCGGTTGGCATGCAGGGATCATCAGATGGCTCATCTATGAGGAGGGAGTTGGCAGTTAAATTGAGATGGCACGGCTGTGTAACTATACCATTGATCCCACTTGGTCATGTGCTTTGATTTTTTTTCTGGACATTTGTGTCAAGAGCTCCAAATATATCACAGTATTTATATGCAGATGGAACTTACCTAGTTGTCATGGGCCAAAATGGACAAGAGGTCATTAGAGTGCAAAGAGTGAAGGAAGGTCTGAACATCTGTGGTTTCCTCGACAACTAAACTTTTTCTGTGGTTGTGGTGAAGTTAAAACAAATGGTATTTAATCGAGTGCTGTGTTCAAGGTCAGCAATGAACTGTTAGATTCATTCTGGAGCTTTAATTATACCATTTATGTAAAGATAGACGACATTAGAGCTCCCAAAAGTGAAGCCAAAACATCTCAAACTCCCCCTAGTGGCTGGCTGGAGTACAGATCTGTAACTCCATGTTAGCTGACGTGACATGGGCCAAACTAAAAAGTAAAAATGCACGTTAAATCCATTTTTCACAAAGATGGTTTCTGTCATTTTAGGTAGTTCTTATAACACAGAATGTTTATGTTTCTGAAAAGTTTAGTCTTATTTAGGAATACAAATGAGGTGAAGCGTCGTGATTGACGGCTCAGACTCTCTCATGATTGGTAGAGGATCGACAGAACCTCCACTCCATGATTACTACTGTTCAGACTTTGGTTACTTATGATATCACCGGCACAGGATGGCAGCTGCCTTTGTTTTTGTACAGTGGGTTTTTAAGCCAGGGAGAACAGGTTGCCAGAAGCCTTTTATAGCCGAAGGACACGATTGTTTTGTTTTAGTTTTGCTTACACTGCACCAATATTGTTGTACTTGGCTCCCTCCTCCATGTTGCAGGCCTTCCAGCGCTTGATGGACATCTCTCTCGTCTCAAACAAAAGGCCTCTCCTCTACAACTCGTGTCCCGGTGTCTCCTTGTGCTGCTGCTCTCTGTCTAACCGAATGTTCGTCTGATGGAGCTCTGTTCACATCCAAAGACACTCTGTGGTGTTGCCGCTCACTGTCAGAGCGGACTGGTGGAGCACTGGAGCTGCTCAGCAGGCCTGCGCGCAGCACACACACTCATCTGTTCGCAGACACACACACGTTAGAAAATAATTCCAACACTTTTAGCAGAGAGGAGGAAAACATGTCTGGCTGCTGTTAGGACAGTGTTTACATTTTTGGTGACCTTCTTTCAATTTGTAATGTGATATTTGGAAAAATCCAAGCCGACTGGACTGCTTTACACATACTGGTATATGCACAGGGCCAGCTGTGGGTATTAAGTGACAGCGTGATGGATGGGGTTCAGACAGGATGGCCCTAATAGCCTCCCCTTTATTTACCCTCCGCTGACTGACAGAAGAGAGGAGACGGGAGAGGAGGAAAGGAAACAGATGGAAAGAACCGAGGAGAAAAGGAAATGGATGTGAAGAGAGGAGGGAAGGAAACAGATTAGGAGAGGAGAGGAGAGAAGGAAAGAGATGAGAAGAGGGAGGCAGGGAAGGAAAGGATGAAATAAGTGTAGAGAATGAGGAGAGAAAGAAAATCATAGAAAGGAAATGGGTCAGAAGAGGAAAAGTGGGACGGAGGGAACAGAAAAATCTGATGAAATGAAAAAAAAAAACGAGTAGAGGAGAAAATAAAAAAAGGAAGTGAAGAGGAGAAAAGAGGTAAGGACATAAAGCAGACAACATTAGAGGGAGGTACAGTCAGAGCAAGAAAGAAGAAATGACAGCAGAGAAAGAGAAGAGACGACGGGCAGATGACGGGGGGGAGATGAAAGAAGACAGGGGGAGATGGTAGATGGGCAGGGTAGGGTTGAAGTGGGAGTATACGAGGAGAGAAGTCAAGTCTGTGTATGAACAAGCGAGGAGATGAAAGCAGAGGCGGCGAAGGGGGGGGGTTAAGAGAAAGAGAGCGACGGGATGTAGGGAGTTGAAGGTTGGATGGAGGGATGGCGGATTTTCTTAAAGAGTCACACAACGAAATAAACCTGTTGGAAAAAAATCCCGCTCCCAGTTGACGGTAACCTCGTGATGATGGGAGCAGACACTTTCATCTCCTCCTCTAAATCCCTCAGTAGGTCAGTGCGGATCCGTGGCAGGCTGTCAATCACCGCGAGCACTGCCGGGCTCCGACTCCGGGAAAACTTACTCTCACTGTTTGGATCTGTACTGATCACTTAAGATGTGCTTTGTCAAAACTGGCGGCCTGGGTTACTGCGTGCCGTCGCTCCGTCCTTATTTGAATCAAACCTGCCTTTTCTCCATTTCACGCCTCCTCCCGCCTCTTTCTGTTTAGTTTCCTGAAAGCTTTTTTTTTTTCTCGTTCTGCTGTTTTGATTATCAGTCAGCCCAGGAATCAGGGGTTGTATTCATGAAGCGTTCTCAAACACAGGTTTACTCCTTGTGACACAATTCTTAGACAATACTTAGAATTTCCCCTTACAAGATGAGAACCTGGTAGATAAAAGATTTACAAAGCTTGTAATCCCTTTAGAGAGCTCCTAAAGTGAAAAAACTGGAGGACTCCTCCAGAGTTTAAAGTGCATAAAACAGAGAACTTTGGAAAAGCTCTGGCTCCATTTTTTTAGTTTTAAAATTCAAGGGCCGCATTTTAGTCTGGACGGGCCGAAACTGAGACGTCTGGAAACGATCACCCACATGCGCTTGCTGATTGGTTGTTATGAGTCCCGACTCGACTGCCAGTGGTGATTGCAAAGCGTTGCTAACACATCTCGTCGTCTGTCCATGGAAATAAACCTCTCCTCTTACTTTTCTGCAACGAAGCAACAAACTCCAAGTAGCAGATCTGCTTCCTGCACACGCATGTCCAGTGAGCGTGAAAGGTCCTGTGAGGCACGTCTTCAGGTGTCTAAGTCGTGGACAGACATATTGAGCTGTAACGCTTGTGTGGATGGAGATTGTTTTAGCCTTAGACTGCAACACATACCACAGCAAGGCATCTGGGCTGTGCTGTTACGTGCCAACCAAAGCTGCCACTATAAGATCAGCAATCGCAGAGACTGATGAAAACCGAGCTGAAATCGAGATAAAGTGCTGATACTACCATCATCAACAAAAGCAAATAAACTAAATAACAACATGCAATTCAGCATGTGAAGAAGCAACTGTTCAATAAGACCTTGTTTTCAACCAGTTTGACACTTTAAAAGCACTTTATTTAACAGATGATCATTACATAAAATAAGGTTTGTGTCACGTTTCAATAGAGACGCTCTCCATTCTATAGCCATTATCACTTAGACATTTCTGCTTCTTTGTAAATCAAACAATCTTGTCCTTTAAAAGAGAGTGTCACACTTATAGAAACACAGTCCGCACATCCCCACTAACCCGAGCTAAATTCCTAATCCTTACTCGCACAGAGATGGTCTGTAAAGTTTCCCTAATCCCTCCTGAGCTCCGACTCACTGGCTAGACTTTTCTGAGATCATTCCTGAGAATGATGCTGAATACGGCCCATGGTTTCTGTGCTCTACTAATTACAAATAAGCACACATGCTTTTCAACTCGTCAAGTCCGCTAACAGTGTTTTATAAAGCAAACATGTTTAACCTGTCATGAAAAGTATACACAATGCAAATCACAAAGTCAAAGATGGTAGATACTAGCTTTTCAAATGTGAGTAATAATATGAATTTTTACTGATTGGTTTTCCAGTTTTAATGATTTGTTTGGTCTATAACGTCAAAGAAAATAGTGAAACGTGTCATGTCATTGGTACAAAGTCCCCAAACGCTATTTGTTACCACATATGTTGGACAAGTTACTGAAAGAGTTGGTAGTTATTTCTTTTAAAAGTAATTAGTTACCAAGGAAACAATCTTTGGAGATAATTTTTAACTTTCTACTTCTCATCTTTTATAAATGTATATATATATATATATATATGATATTTAGTGTTGATTCTATGACACTCTCACATTTATCTATTATCTCACAACAGTTTTCCAGACATTTATCAAATGTTTCAATGAGGCCCGTGTTGGTTGATGTGAACTTGCCAGTATGGTTTTGTCCTTGACATCGCAGAGGGAATTATAATGTCCATATCTAATATCCATATTTTTCTTCAAAAAAAATCACATTACTCAGATTTTTGGTCCCTGCGTGTGGACTAATGCTGATTGATTCACTCATTTGCAAAAACTGTAAAGTCGGAGGACGTGTGCGTTTATCTGCTCGTCTGCAGACGCTCATTCCACAGAGTACAAAAGAAATAAGAGACTGATTGAATTTCAGTAAATGCACATGGAATACTTAATTTCAGTAATTAGCCAAAAGCAGCACCTCCACAGTAAAGGTTAGTGTTACACAGCAGAGGTAAAACAAAACCAACAAAGATTAACAGTTGAGAACATGGAATATTTTTTCCATGGGAATTATTAATTAATAAAATTGTTGTTTAATTGACGCTTTAGGTACAATCTGTTTTGTATTTTGATGAAGACATAATCAATCATTATCCTGTCACGCTGTCTATCTGCAAAATATTCACGATCAAAAATTCCATTCAATCATTATCAGTGTTTATCTTCTATGACCATTACTGTCAACTAATGCATTGTTAAAGTTTTTATGTTTCTTTTTATGATAATTGCTGCTCTAGTTTCATTAAGGCTTGTAAAAGACCTAAGTTCTGCTCAAATATGCATGTGTGGCTACAACACTGGTGGTTATGTCTTCGCTGTGCTTGTTATTCGCCATGCGTGTGAATTTGATCTGCTTGTCAAATCTCTCTCAAAGTGAAAAAGTGTCCTTCGCTGCGATGTGTTAGCTGTACCCATTAGCATTTGGCAGGCTAAGTGTGAGCCAGCATTCAGCCGAGGGTCCAGGCCGCCACGAGAGGCAAAGCTGCACACATTCCACACACATTCAAATCTCCTGAAGTCTCTAGCGTATCAGAGAGGATCTGGTTTATGTTTCACCACAGATGTTGTTGGCAAATAGCATTTCCTTTTATTGATACTGATACTATGGACTGAGGGGGATTACAAATTGTGATATAAGTCAAATAATCCGCAGTCGCCTGAGTCGGGTGCGGGACAAAGAAGATTACGGAGGAAAACACACGATTACATCTGATTCCCCTTGTCTGCCTGTCCTGTTTATTTTAGGTTATGTGCTAGTCTGTCAGCCGCTGCGCTGTGTGTGCTTAGCTTCTCGGAGTGGCATTTAGAAGAATTAGCGCAGTGTGCGGAGCATCTGTGTACCTACAGCGCAGCAAGTTGCTGCTGCGTGTGTACTCCAGTCCTCTCTCTGATTTATATTTACCTTGACAAAGTCGTCTTGTGTTTAAACTCCTTACATATGCTCCCGGAGGGAAACAAATGGCACAAATGTTAAAAGCAGATTGCTAACAGATGCTACAAGGTGCTTTATGACTCACCTCCGCTCCTTCATACATCAGTTTTTACCTAATGTGAAGAAAGATTCAATGATTTTAGAGTGATATTGTTTTTTTAAAGATTTGGTTTGAGTTGGTAGTTTTTTTTTTTCCTTTTCCTTTTTATTGCAATAGCTAAACCTGCAGCCGGAGGCAGGTGAATAAAACAATCACCACAGACTGACTCAGTGTTGACAAAACTTCTTTTTGTTTTCGAGGATCTGCAGAGGGATGTCGGCAGAATGCAAAAGCTGAGTATTATATCACAGGTTTGTGTTGTGGTGCCCGCTGTGCTTCGGAGAGATGTAAAGATGAAGCTGCGTCCTCGGGCTCTCTGCGCTCCGCACTTTGCTTACGGAGGCAGAATAGCAGCATGCATAGTAAATGCGAGGTGGCTGGTGGAGAACGAGGGCGTCTGAAGACATTATGCACAGTGGGTCTTAAACAGACAGAAAGGTACCGGTCAGATACACACACACATTAGGATACAAGAGCAGGCAGGATCCACTGACAACCACACCCAGGAAACATTCATTTTATGATTTTAGTTTACAAATGATTGAGTAAAACCAATAATCTCAGTGGCTTTTTTCCCATCTCACCCCTTTGGTGTGAGATGGGATCTTTCTTCAGCCATCAACTGACCTTTGACCTTTTGTTATGGTGTTCTAGGGCAACGTTGGTTGAAAAATGGGTATAAAGCATATCATTGACTATATGTGTCTGTATAGGACCAGCTTCACATTAAAATGTAACCCATTAAATGGCTGGTCACTGGTGTTTTGCTCATAAAGGTAGCAGAATTCTACTCAGAAAATATAACGGCACTCAAAAAAAGCGCATACGTCCGGCAATAGCCAACAGTCCCCTTATGGCCCCTCTTTAAATTCACTAGATCTGGATTTTTATTTGGATCCACACCCATAAATATCAGTTTCCTAAACATGCCTGGTCCTTTTTATCAAAATCCATGAATTATTGTCTGATAAATCGAAGAAAATGTTGAAAAACACTCTCTCTCGCAATGTGAAATAAAGTTTTAAACCTCAAAATCTGCCCCCTGATCTGGATGCGCCCCAAAAATGTAATTTCTTCTTTCATGACCCATAGGGCAACTTTCCACCTGGTTTCATTGTAATTCATCCAGTATTTTTTTTGCATAATTTTGCTCACTAACAGAGACAGAAAGATAAAAACATAACATCCTTGGTGAAGGTAATGACTTGGGGGCAGCAAACATCTCTTGAATTAGTTCTCTTTCAGAAAGAGTTCTACAGACAACACTGCAGCCCCACACTGTGGACTTACCCCCAAATGTCTCAAAACTAAGGTCAGGATTAAGTGAAACATGAAGTTTTGTTATTAGTTTCTTGCTTTTTGATTGGTCCGGTCTTCACTCCATCAACAGGCGTCTGGAATAATCCTGACGTTTGAGGAGATGGCTAATTCTTGTGTTTACTGGCTAAAGGCTGCAAGTTACTTAACTCCTGCTATATTGTTGGTTCAGAACACTCCTGTGTGATTCTTTTTTTTTCCACTTGCCCTTTCGTTGTATGTGAAGCTGCTGAGATTATGATATTATCTACAAGCGAGCGATTGTGCCCATTCGAATCAATCAATCCCAGAGCGGCGTCCAAAGGAAAAGACTCAGTTATACTGCACCTGTCAAACTCACCAGAGAAAGAAAAACTGTCACTCTTAAGACTTTGATCGCTGTGTTGAATTTCAGATAATTGTGAAGATACTGTCGCATTGATTTCCCATCTTAAAACATAAGATGACCAACATCACAATTGCATACTTGGGTTGAACTAGGCCGATCTGATCACGATGCACACTCAATGCTTCTTGGGTGCATTTACATTTACTTTCATGTCAAACCCATTTCAATGGACTGGTGTAACTGGGGTAACTGTTAAATTAAAAAAAAAATCTACTTTACAAAGTAGTTCAAAATCTGGTTCATACCTCTGAGCTGTTTATTCTTGAATCACTGTAGAGTGACTGAAGCCCTCACTCTGGCTGGATTTTACACAGACAAAACTTTACTACACTTGAGCTGTTTCATTTCCCCATAGCCCGGTGAGCTCATCAAATTGCTGTGATTGGCTGGGCAGCTATTCCATCAATCTAACCCGACCAGCTGTGGAACCCTGTGTCGTTTCATCAATTACCTCCTTTAGTAGAAAGGGATTGAAATAGAAATCATGCTTGTCTAAAAGTGTGGGTGTTGCAAGGGCACCCGCGGGTGCGATACCCTTGAGTCATCATCCTGTTGCCCGCACTCACATGCGTGCTCGCACTCAGTAAGTAGGCGTGACCAAGCATCCTGGGCACGGTCGGTCCCACACACAGAAACAGAAAAAGCTTCTCTGCTGCATCAGTTTGAGTTGAGCTCGGCTGCTGTAGGTCTGTTGCTGCGGCAGGGCTGGCCCGAACATCTGGATGAGTGGGAGTTTTTTACTGGTGAGCTGGTGGGTGGGAGTGCACTGACACCCCATTAATAAAAAAAAAAAAAGCAGATATCTTGCTTTTTGGTGTGGCCCGATTAAGTTGAAGAAAATTCTGAATTTCTCATGTGTCCACTTTTCATGGCCTGCTAAACTCACTTTGGCGCTTTCCACCTGCCACACTGAGCAAAATGAATGTATCATGCATAAATCATGATCATAGAGGAAACTAATTTTCGATTTTAAAACATCTCTGTGTGACTATTTCAAAACCCCTTCTTATATAATTGCATTCACCTCTTTCACTGTTTGCAGTCTTTGTGCGCACCCACAAAGCTTGGATTTCACATTCGAACAAATCACTTAACTCAGCTGACGATCACATAAATGAGGTTTGCTCTTCGTGCGCGTTAATAAATACAATTTCCTCAGTTTGGATCCCATCTTTCCGTCCGACTCACTTCCACCCAGCCTGGTGTTTTGCCCTTTGTCTGACATTGAGGAGAAGATAACCACATGCAAATACATGAGCTGCTGAGGGTTGGGAGTCTCCATTAAGTTGGGTAATACAGCGCGACGCTGTTTAAACAAAGCTCCTCAGCAGGACTCTGCAGTTCAACCCCGGTGCCAATAGGAATTCCTCAACGGACTGTGGCTCCGAGGCGGGTGAGCCCCCCCCCCCCGCTGATAACCAAATCTGCTCCGCGAGATCCGGCAAGGACACAAAGATGAATTAGCGACGTGGAATTCACAGTGGGGGCCGAGTGGGATAGGAAGACAATGACATAACTATTCATTTGCCCTCATCTTTGGCTCCCCTTTCATCACGAGTGCCCAGCAGTGATGCTTTTTTATGTTTTACCACACCGTATGTGGAATGACATTATGTTCAATCTCTCGGGGATTGCAGTAAGATGGTGATGAAAGAGAGGTGCAAAGTGTGTGTCGGAGCGAGGGAGGAAGGATGGGGTGTGTGTGTACGGTTGACTCTCAATGCAGTGTGACAGCCTTTTTACTCACTCTGCTCTTCGGAATAACCCTTTTCCTGCTCCGTCTGATTGAGAAATTACACAAATGGCACGAGACGCTCCACATGAAAATCAAATCAACCCGCAAAATCATTTTCAATTTAGTTACATTTACTGAGCCTCAACTGGGTCTTTAATCCAACAAATCACTCCATGTAATGAATTTATCATTTGATTCCAGTGTTCTCTCTCAAAAGGAAAATCCAACCTCTGTGATTTGTTACCCAAACCTTGACTCACCGGTTTCGTGAAGTAACGCATTTGCAGGACGTGGGCTTGAAAGGAATTAATGGTGTTATGCATGCATGGTATAAGACAAATGAGTCCTTTTAGCTTCACTGTAGCCTTCACTGCAAAGTTGTTACACCATCTTTCATGCACTTCCTCGCTGTAAAGTTCTAAACTCAGCAAGCCTTCTGCATGTCAATGAGCACGTGAATCGATGGCAATGTGAAGCTGCTGAGATTATGATATTATCTACAAGCGAGCGATTGTGCCCATTCCAATCAATCAATCCCAGAGCGGCGTCCAAAGGAAAAGACTCCGTTATACTGCACCTGTCAAACTCACCAGAGAAAGAAAAAAACTGTCACTCTTAAGACTTTGATCGCTGCGTGGAATTTCAAATAATTGTGAAGATACTGTCGCATTGATTTCCCATCTTAAAATGGAAGAAATAATGAGACGAAATTATCTCGCAACAAATACAAGCTGAAGACTCCAAATTGCATGTAGGTGTGACTGTGAGCGTGAATGCCAGCGTGCATTGAGCTCCAGGTGCTTAGCAACCATAAGTAGGTATAGCTAATGGATGGAAATGACTATTCAGACATTAAATCCTGTTGATGTTTCGAGCGTTTCAGCACTAAAAGGGTCGTTCACAACCCCCCCCCCCCCCCCGGTTGCTGCTTTGGCTATCTGATAGTGGTGTGAGATTTCTATTCAGTCAGTTTCAAACTGTGTGGACTCGACAGACTGGAAACAAAGGCTTCGTCTTTTAGCTCTGGGTTTGTGCTTGTGGATAATGTTGTACCTCCAGTCTACAAATTGCATTTCTGTACAACTTAACTGTAGCAGCAAATCCTGTATATTTTGTGGGACACATATTTTGTGACTGGGTTTTCATGTCTAAGCAGATACTGCTGAAATGTCCTTTGAAGGCTCATATAGGATTTATTTTTTATTTTTTATCAAGCTCTAGTTTTTACCTGCTCGGAATCTCGATCATTTCGATTTAAGTGGCCAACTCTTTCACTCACTTCTTACTACTACTAGCTTGCAAAGCCTCAAACCATATTTAAAGATGTATAAAGTGATACATGTTTTCACTCCTCAAGGTAAAAAAAAACTGATAAGAAATTATCATATATTATGATTTCATTGTTTCTGTCAATATGTTACTCTTCAATTCTGTGACTTTTAAATCTTTGAATGTAACTTTTAATTGCTTTGAGTTCCACAAACAAAATTACATTCACTTCCATTGTACTGATACCTCAAAACCTGGGCAAAAAAAAAATCTGGATTATCCACACGGCTTTGTGAACTCGTCCCTTAACATTTGCACTGTATGCATTTTTCTTATTTTTAAGATAAATAAATGAGAGCATAATGTCATATAATAAACCATAATCAGGGTTAACTTGGTTTAAGAAAAGAAAAGGTTTCAACGGACTTTGTTTAAACTGACACTGTCAAATTCAGAATGCGGAAAATTCCTCACTGCATGAAGAATTTTCCGCATTCTGAATTTGACACTGTTTGTTGTATCAGCCCATTATTCCATGCTGATGCTTCGAGCCCACCCACTGCCCTCAGATATGACAGATCGCTTCTCAGAGCTCGAGCCATTTCACACAGCCCACAGGGGGAAGCTGCAGGGCGCTGCTCCTCAGCTAAAGGTTAACCAGGGTAATATCAGTTTCATTATCACCCTTGTTTCATTTGACTTCATCCATTTCCCCCTCTGAGCTTTAAGAGGCCATGTGTCGGCCTGTCAGGCCACAGACCTGGGGAGAAATTTATACCCTGTTCGGCCTGATGTAAATTCAGTCGGCATTTTTATGAGCTGTGGAGAGGCGCGCTGAGCTGTCCTGCTGCAGGGGAAGCAGACAAATGGATGTAGTTGACCAGCATCTGCAAACAAATCACAGTCAGGGGGAGTCCAATGTGATTTGTTTGTGTATGTGTGAGTGCGAGTTGCAGTGAATACTTCATTTATTAGAGCTAAAACAGATTTGGAGGAGAGGGGCTCACTCTGTCTTATGCTGAGTCTGCCCTCCTGGCTCTGTTTACACATCCAACACACGCCACACGATGTAAATGGTATAAATGTTATCAAAAAAGTCGATTTCAAAGTATACGTGTCTTATTGGAAGGTAGAAGTGAAATAAGATGCCCCTTTTCTGGTGATATAAATGCGACTGCAGAGCCGGGGCTGCGCTGCTTGATGGGGTCACGCCACAGACTCGAGGTGGTTTAACTCAAGGGAGAATTGACATTTGTTACGACTTGGGTCTTATCGTGGAAATCAGTTCTTTCAGTTACGATGACACTGAGTTTACTGATGAGATCTGGGAGAGCTTCAGTATTACTAAAAAAAACCAGTCCAACAGGATAAGACACACAGGCTGACAGCTTAGCCAGCATATCTAAACCACTTTCCTTTCAGCGGTAATCCCTCATCACGCATGAAAACTGTGTGTGCACAACCACCAAGACTCCACTGGGTCACAACTGAACCAGGAAAGTTTCTGTAAACATTGGTTATATGTTTGGAAAAGAGTAAGGGTCCATCTTTGAACAATGGACAGGACTTTTCCATGAAATATACACGTTTTGGGAAACTTCTCATCCCGTTGGATATTTTTCAACTGATGTTGCCACAGTCCTACATCTCAACTATTGCAGTGTCAAAGCTATTACAACAAAACCCAAACGTAGCAGACTGTAGTTCTGTAGTAGGTCATCATGTTTGGTGCTGAATGTTACAGAGTTATCAAGTCAACTGGGGGTATTAAGAAATTACCCTACACAGCTACACCTCCTGACCAAAAATGTCACCTCTGTGGATCTATGACATCACTCTCGAGGAAAACTGTCCTCCATTAAACCATCCCGACCTGTAGCCCCGTCTGTGGCTGTAAGACCTTACAGTTTAGTGCACCAAGGTCCTCAGATTAATGCAGAAACCCACCCTCAGCCAAAAGAAACAGTATTGTATACATGCTTACATATACATATGTACATATTATGCATACATACTTGTACTACCACAAATCCGGGGCGGCTGCGGTAGAATGGGTTCTCGACTAACCAGAAGGGCGGTGGTTTGATTGCACTCTTTCGCATTCTGCAGTGTCCTGGGTAGTGTGTGATGGATGTGTGATAGCAAAGTGCTGCATACAGATGCACTGTATGAATGTGTGTGTGAATGGGTGAATGGCAGAACTGTACTGTAGAGCACATTGAGTGCTCTTCCAGACTTGTAAAGCGCTGGAAGAATGCTAAACATACAAATGTGCATTTATACCCCGCCAAATGGTATGTTGAGTTAACCAAATTTGAATATGTAAAGTGGATTGTACTTATTATTTTTCAGTATTCTAAAGATACATGACGGGTTCAGTAACATATTATTTTAGAATATAGGAAAATATGGTGAATAATCCGTTGAATACGCCAGGTTGAAGCATGTAACATTTACAGGGGGGAAGAAATAGATGTTTTAATATCAGCTGCAGTTTATTTACAAATCTACATTTTATATTTGCTCAAGACTGTCACACCTACTTCTGATTTTTATTTTTTTTTATCTTAATGCTATTCTCTGTTGGGAAATTGCACAAGTGAGTCTTAAAGAATCACGAGGTGCTGAATGAGAAGGAGATGAGAGAGTTGGCAGTGAAATCAGAAAAACAAGGAGTATTTCAGTCTTAAGTACTGCTATCGGAAGGCCTCATTAGTTTTTTTGGGTATTGTTGTGAAATTGTGACGATTAATTATTAATTTTTGTTATGCCACAATTTACAGAACACAAACATCTTCCCTTTCACAGAATGAACTGAATAATTAATGCTGTAAAACCTCTATTTAGTCACACAGTTAATAATGTTGGTAGCAATGACTGTAAAAAAAAGGATAACCTCTTTCCTCTGAGTATACATCTCTGATATGAAGCATTAAAAGATTATGTGTGCAGTGTATTAAACACATGTGGGTGGGGTTCATCATATCCGCATGATTCCCATAATCTCCTTTACAACAACTATTTGCAAACATCTGTTGGCTGTCGAGTCACCTCTGTCTGTTGAGACCTTGACACACTGAACACAAGTTGCAGTTGGCAGATGGTTTTAAACATGCCGACGACACTTCATTGAGCTGGTCTAGTGTCTTTCCAAGGAAAAGAAGCACTGGTTTCGTTGCCCTGCACGACCGGCTGCTTCCTGTCAAATGTTGAAAATAAATCTACACAATATGTCTATTTATGTTCATTACCATCATTACATTCTCACTGCAGGCTTAAATAGATTCTGTGGTCCATGCACATCTGTGCTGTTAGACTTTGAGTATATGCATGCTCAACGAATGTATCAGCACCTCCCATGTTTGCACAATTTCACATGTGCTAGTGCTTTTCTAATGAGAACATATGGCACGGAAGAGCAAACATGTAGTAATTGTGTACTTGGCTATCCGCCCCCCCCTCCTTCACATCCCCTACGTGTGTCACGAGTTAGCATGTACAGGCTTCCCTAGCAGTACGCTGCTCCCTTATATTGGCTCCTCCACTGCTCGCTCCCACAATGCTCTGATTGGAAAGACTCATTATGCCGTTGTTTGCCTTTGCCTCCCGTTGTGGACCTACTCATCTATTGTGGTTGATTTAGTTCCAGCACATCTTAGTCTTGTTTGTCTTTAAGTTTTCCCCAAGTGAAGTTATTTAGTTCAGTCCTTCACTTTGTCCTTCTGCTCCTGTCTTCCTCTCTCTTATTAGATGCAACCAGCAGATAATGCAGATCACTCAGTTGGGCCTAGAAATGTCAAAATGTGTTGTTCCCTTTCCATTGCGTAGTTAGAAAGATAATATGCACCTGGATTATTGATTTTCTATTTTTTTGGGGCAAAACAGATCTGGCTGAAATAAAGCTTTGCCCCACATTTGGATGTGCATTGCCAAGGCATCAACAAAACGAAGGAAGCCAAAGTATCTTGATCTTGCTTTTCTAAGGAAGCTCATTGCTGAAGCCAAGCAAAACTTGCACTATAAAATGTCCTCAATTAAGTATCATGCACTCGTAAATACGTTGATAAGTTAGATTGCTTTCACAAACCTACAACTGTTAGAAGAGAGAACCATATGGTGGCTAAACTTACAGTTAAGGTATCTGGTTAACTGGTATAGTGTTTTTTAGTAAATAATCCCACTGTTCTAGCAAACTTGCAATTTTAGGTCTTTGAGGCTTTTAAACATTTTGTATGTATAAACAAGTACCAAGTAAACCTGGCTTATTGGCTGTTCCTTCATTTATTCTTCTTGACAATGTGATTATGTTGTTATACTGTATATATGCCGCTGTCCCACCACTGCCGGTAGAAGTTACCACTGATTTTCATCAGCAGTCCCGATCAATCCCACTCAAAACTTTACATGGTTTGGCAGCAACAGCATGGTGGACTCCTTCTTCTTCCCCTAGAGATCGTGAAATCTGTCACCATGTGCTAGATTTTACATTTCTCATTCCCATCGCCCCCGTTCACCCATTTTACCGAATCTCTTCTCCTTTCCCTCGCTCTGTGCACAAGACGAGGGAAGGTTCCTGATCGGCTGGAGTAGAGGCTCAGTTCCAGCTACTTGTTTTTCCGATTTACAGAGCCAGGGCTGTGTGCAAACACTGGATGTTTTCCCAAAGCACACGGAATGGGCAACTAGTGGACCGTGAGGAGATATTCAGAGTTTAACTGAAAGTGTGTTGTTAATCCACAGTTGTAGCTTACGACAAAGTGCCATGAAAAGGTTTGGGTTCTGCCGGTCAAAATGGCTAGCCTGTTGTTCGTGAATGGTTTAGTGGGGAGAAGATGACCTGGCCTCGAAAAAGCTTAAAGGGACAGATGAAACATTTTTATGGAAATAAAATAAAGGAAAGGCAAAAGGGCACATTTGTTGGGCACACCAAACAATTTGAGCTCTCAGATAGCTTTCAGACCTTAATTAGTTTTTTTGGGAGTTTGTCCAGCAATCATCATGAGGAAAGGTCAGCGATGCATACGCGAAAGCTTCATTAAAAATCGGAGTCCTCAGACCTCGTCCCACAAATCAGCCACCATGGACTCCTCTAAGCAGCAGCCTAGCAACGAAAACACAATATAATTTAAGCCCAAAAAGCGGATGACTATGAAGAAGAGAGCAGATCATTTTCAGGTAGCTCGACTTGTATTCAGTTTGTAGTGTAATTAACAAATGGCAGTTACCGGGAACATGGTGGTCAAGTGGCGGCGTAGGTGAAAAAGGAAACTGCTGGAAAGAAAGACAAAACTCCTGCTGGAGTGCAAAAGACCTTCATGATGGTTTAGCAGACTCTGAAGTGGTGGAGCACTCTTCTACGGTGCAGTCATTAAAAGAAAACCTTCCTTGCATCCTTCAAAAGGAACATTTAAAACAAGCCCGATGCATCTTGGAAACGAGTACTGTTGACTGATGATGTTAAAATAGACGTATTTGGCTGTAATGAGCGAGGGAGTGTTTGGAGAATAAAGGGTGCAGAATTTCACGAGGAGAGCGCCAACTGTTAAGCACTGGGGTAGACCCATCCTGCTTTGGCCTTGTGTTGCAACCAGTGGCACATCGAATATTTATATGGCAGAGGAAAGAATGGATTCAATTAAATACCAGAAAATCTTTGAAGCAAATATCTCACTGTCTCTAAAAAGCTCTGAAGATGAACAGAGGATTACTTTCTACAACCGAATAATGATCCTCCACACGCCTGATGTCCACAATGGAGAAGATCAAGAGGTGCAAGCTAATGGTTTTGCCGTGGCCCTCACAGTTCCCAGACCTACATCTATGAATAGACCCACTGGCCATGCAGGGGGTCCAATCTTTAGTCAGTGGTGAACATTTAAAAAGGACAATTAAAGACATGCATGTCCTGCCACACTCCCCTCTCCTCTTCCTCCTCCTTCTTCAGAGAGAAATATCCAACAGTTTTTTTATTTTATTTTTATTGTGTCCCTTCATGAGCTTCTAGAAAATCTGCATGATCTAGTTAGGGAACAGATCATAGGTTCATAGGTTTTGTTTGACATATTGAGTTTTGTGCTTCAGGTAATTTCAGACCTTTTTATGTATTAAAGCAAGATCCTGCTCTTTTTTTTAATTTTAATAATGCAGTAGTCACTATATTAGCAGATATCACAATCCAAGATCAGTGTTTTGTTGGAAACAAATTAAATATATTGTATGAGGGACACTAAATATAACATGACCTCTAGTAGAAGGAGGCATGTAGCATGTTTTTTCCCAAAACACCACAGAAGGGGAAGTGGAAGATTGCAGAAGAAACCAATGTGTTGGATGGATGGAATAGCACAGATGTTCTGAATCTCAAAATCTCAAGATGCCTGACTTGAAGAAACTCATCACATGTTTGTGCCAATATATGTTTTTCAATTCGAATATGAATTATAAAGGAGTGGAAAATCCTCTGAGAGTATATTTGAACCCATGGCTGCACACTCCCTGTTGACATCCGACATGATGTCACCAATTATCACAGTGTTTTTTTTTCTCACCTGATTGGAATCAGATCGAACCAAATTCAATAAGTTAAAGGCTTCATCTGAGAACCCTGATCAATGGCCTGATCGATGACACCATAAACATACACTCAGACCGACCGCATCCCATCCCCTCTGTCACACGGGGGTATAAGCTGACCAACCCACGTGCCACTGCTAATAAAACTCCATTACCCACCCCATAAATCGATGTAACCCCAACTATCCGGTTCGCAACTCCTCACTGTGGGTCAAGAAAAATGACCCAGACAGAGCAGTTTCATTGGCATTCCAGAGTGATCATGTCTGGGTCATGCTGGAAATCAGAGGAGTCTTATCTAATCAATTCAATCTGGGCCAGCAGCACGTCTGGGGGGGAGAGACAGAGGGAGACCGCAAGAGAGAGAGAGGGGCCAAATAATCAACAGAGACGGAGCTCCGCACCCTCCTCGGCCCCTGTGATCTTTCCTTGATGCTGTGCCCCAAAACATTGATTCCTTGTTTCCGCTGCTGGCAAAACACCAAAAATTATGATAAATAAGCCCATTAACCAGCCGGCTGTGCAGAGATCTGAGGAGCCCGTGGACCTCTTGCTCTGCTCTGGTTGTTTCTTCCAGCCGCATCTGCGTGTGCCGATCTCCAGGCTCAGCACAACAGCACGCTGATAGATATCCCCTGTCGCCACTGCTGTTGTGATTGCAGTTGATTTGTATTCAAATCAAGCCTTCCCAGGCAACGAGATGAGATTCATGGTATATTGTGTTGTTTTATTTTACAGCCAACAAATAGTGCTGGGCCACTTTCTGGTGCTCTCCAGCCCGCCGCTGCATTACTGCTGCTCAGAGGCTTTTAGTTGAGTCCATTTTCTCAATTCCACCCAGTCAAATAGATAAACTGCCAGCAATTTGAATCAGAAAGGCAGAGAAGAGGGGAAGGCTGAAGCAGGTGTTTCAAAGAGGAAAGTCAAGAAAAAGGCCGTGATGTGTGTCCTTCTGCTTTTCTAGGGGAATTTGTGTTGGTATACAAAAGGGTGTGTGTGTGTGTGTAAACACATGTATCTAAAAGTGTGTGCTTGGGCTTTTTAGGTGCATATGCAATGTTTTGTGCAGTTGTGGGAAGTGATGAATCACCTCAGGCCCCTGGTGTGCAGTGCCTGGGAGTAAAACCACAGAATTTGTTATGGTTGTGCATGCGTGCGTGCGTGTGTGCATGCGTGCGCCGGTGCATGCGTGCGTGTGCAGGCATGTGTGTGCGTGCCAGATCCTCACTACATCTCACTGTTTTAATAAGTTGACCCGGGGAGCCACAGAGGCTGCCAGGGTGGAGTTTCACTCCCCTGAGATGGATTGTGACAGATGGAAATACAGTAACACAGGAGATAGGCCACAACCACAGGAGATCCTCTGCAGTCTACATACTGTATATGTGAGTGTGGGTGATTTTGTTCCCTCAATGTTTAATCATTGAGTGGAGAACGGCACTTCACTTCTATCATATTTAATCAAAGTGGGGAATGATAATTTCAGCAAATTATGTCTGGTCTTTATTAAGGACTTTCTACTGTAACAAAGGAAAACAAAATATTTTCAAATCTAGAATTTGTTTAGACCTGTTTGTTTTAATATTAACATTATTTGCCTTATATGACAATGATTCTGCGCCTGGCAACGGGTCAAAAACAGTCTAAACTGTATGACATGATTGTAAAGACTAGAGTGGCACTCAGTAGAATGCATACATCTACCAAGAGGCCACACAAATAAAATATGTGTGTATTGATGTGGGTATGATTTTATACACATGCTTTGACTCCTGAGCAATAGTAATCAAGAGTTACCGTGTCTTCAAGAGTTACCAAATACATAACAACAATACATACAGAACAACGGCTATAGAGCAGCAGTTAAATGGTAATTTAAGCATATTTTATTACATCATAGAACAACAGTTCTTTGCCACCTGTGAAAAGCCATTTTGGGGTAATTCGTTCAATTGTTTTTTGTGTAACGGACAGTTCTGAAAACATAACCTATTTTACAAAGGGAAAAACGTGAACACCTCACTCAGGAGTCCTATAATCATATTGTTAATCTTAACGTTCCTTTACATTGTTATGTTTGAACCATCTGTGACGAGAGGTGGCAGTTTTGATGTGGAGGCCTGTGGTCGTCAATTCAATTCATTTTGAAGCAGATTCAAACCACACAGTGATGCAGAGGGAATACATTCCTCCGCTTTCATGTCCTTTTAACTATTTACATTGGAGCACTTTGATAAAGTTCACAATCTTTGTACAATCTGTACAAGCTAACGACATTCAGCCTGACACAGATTGAAACTAAGGTTTTATCAGATCCATCTCTCACAGTGTGCCATGAAATACAAATAACACCATTGTTGTTGTCTTTCGGTTTAAGGGCAAGTGTAGAGGATGGCAAGGAAGCAAAGGAAGCACTTAAATAATCTGAACAACCTTAAAAAGGCATACATAAGTAACAGCAGCTAACATTTCAGTGTAAATTGCAATGTATTGCATCCACCGTATTATAAAATTAACACCCATGGTTGTCAGAATCATAATAGACCAATTGATTTGGTAGTATTAACACTATAAACCATCTTGTCACGGTTCATGTTTGCATCAGACATGGCAGCCAACGGGTGGACATTCTGGGCCGGGTGTTCAGGAATCAGATCTTAACCATTACATCAGAAATGAAGGTGTGCTTTGCTCGTCTCTATTGTAGCATTGAGCCGCAATCGCTAATCAGAGATTAGCAGAGGCCCACAGAGGCCTGGTGAATCGGCTTTTTTGTAACTCCAATCCCCAGATTGCTGTTTTAAAACTTCAAATGCGTCTTCAGCCAAAATAGATTGAACACAGATTGAAGTAAGATCACTTGAGGATACTTCTCTTATAGTTCTCTCATGAGCATATATACACCTCTGTTCTCATGCTATAGGGTTAGCACAGGCATCCACTACGCTGCACAGTAAATTAAGTTACATGGTGATTGTGATAGTGTAGAATGATTCTTCCCAATGATGAACATATGTCGAGCATGAATTCCACAACACATTTCCTCCCATATGTAAAAGTGTGAAACGTGCCATCAGTGGTGTGGGGTGAATGTCTATTTAATGAAGCTCTGCTGAAAATCCAGTTTACAGTTGATGAGCTAATCTGTAAGTGTTGAATAGTTTCATTGTAAGCAATTATCATTTTCTTAATGTGGGTCAGCAGGTTGAGATAATGTGCACGTTTTAATGTGCGCATTTATTTTGAAATGAAGACCTTGAGCATTGCCTCATATGTGGGAAATAGTAGTATTAGTATATGTGCTAGTTATGCCAGGGATACAGTAATTAGTTTAATGAGCAGTTAAGGTATCTAAGACAGGGGTAGATCCAGAGGCGGGGCTGGAATCTGATTGGTCACTGAAGTGCCTCTGTGCTGTCAAGTCCTTATGGCCCCATAGAAAAAGTCAGACATCCACCACAGATCAAAGACATCTAGCCAAACATTTATGCTACTTTTCAGTTTCATACTTCAGTGTTTGTACAGCAGGGGTTTATGGGTAAGATTTGGAACCAGAGCGGGGTCCCGCCCCCTCCAAAATCCTGGGACAAAAAAGACATAGTTAAATTATACGAACTGCAGTAAAAGTGATTTATTTACAAAACACCCCAACAAGAAAAAAAGAGGATAAAGGAGCTTGGTCCGAATCCCAGATTCAGCAGCAGGTGATGAGGACGAGCTTCCACCCGGGGCTCCTCCCGCTCCTGTTATGAGAAACAGAGGTGACTAACTGGATGTGGTGTAAGTAATGCATTTTATTGCTTAACCTTTTCTATGGCGAGAGACCTGAAACCTTCCTCTGAAAAATGCAAATGGAATGAAAGTTGCCACAGTCACAATGAGGCTACATTTTCGATGCAGGCTACAGGACGGGCATATTGTGAGCTGTGTTGTTCTAATTTAGTCTGGCTTTAGTTTGTTTACCCCCCCAATAAACTTTATCACCAGCTACCACTGTTTGGAACCGTATTATCCACGATACTTGATGGGAACAGGGAGTATAATGTTACTAATTAAGTCAGTGAGCAAAACTGTTTCAAAGAAATGGATTTTGGTAGGGAAGAAAACTATGATGTTTTCTATGATCAGGTTTGTTCAGGTTTATGTGTGTTTATTCACAAAGGGCTTTGGAGATTTCCATGGAAAGTGCCAGTCACAATGAATCTGTAGATCGCCTCTCACCCAATGTCAGCTGGGATTGGCTCCAGCTCCCTGCGCAACCTTCAAAGAATCAGGGGGTATGGATGATGGATGGCTGGGTGGGTGGATGATGGATGGATATTTGTTTGTTCAGATTTGAGTTATTGTGTCCTTATGATGATGGCACTATATTTTGTTAGCTACAATACAACAGATGATCATACTGGTACTCTTCACCTCTAATGCCTATTTTAGTTTGGACACAGCATAGACGGCTGTAGAGGAGCTAGTCAGAGCTAATCAATCACAGAGCCAGAGTCATTAATCATTAATTAACAGTGTTAAGTGTCATTAGACTCTTCAGAATTTGTTTTTATTTATATCGTGACTATTTTTTTTTGTTTCATTCTATTCTGCTCATGGTTTGAGTCACAGACTGTGTATGCATCATATTCCAACACAACAAACCTAAACACGTCAGCAACGACCAAAATAACATGAAATATATGGATATGGTGATGTGATGATGCACAACCACCTCTGCCTGGCCCTGTCGGTGAGCATGCTTTATCCCGTGTCGCTTTCACCTCATCGTCTCTTGTTGGAATAATTTTCTGTGCTCTCTGTATTTGTTCTGCTCTTACCTATATCCTTCTCTCTGCCATCTCAACAACCCACACAAGGATCATCCAAGTTTAATGTTATTTAACCTAATCTTATGACTAATGTATGTGTCTGTAGATTATGTGCAGGAATTTGAATGTGGCAGCAGAGAATATTGCTGTAGATCAGTGACATGACCTACAATCTACCGTGTTTCTGTAGAATCTCAGAGGTGCCAGATGGCAGTAACTCAGCCTCATCATACAGTAATTGGTCCGAAAGCACAAGGAAAGCAGTGCATCCTGCACAGTTAGAATCTCGACGAGAATTTCAATGGAATTGTTTTCATAATTTTTGTTTCCATGGAGCATTGGCTGAAACCCTTGAACCTCAACCAAACGCATAGAAACGCTAAAATGTTTTAAGCGTCCTGCTCTCAGAGGCAGTTTATTCTGCTTTAATATTAAGTGCTGTTGTCTTATCCAACCCAGACCCTAACCTACAGTAAGAGCTTTGTCTTCCGTAGTTCTCCTTCCGCTTAATGTACACATTTACCTTTCAGCTGCGCTGCACTTCCCACAAATCACTTAACAGCAGTGAGGCCAATGCTTTTACATGTCTGGAGTGACAGGAACTCCCACATCTCCAAACAAACAAGCCTGTGCTGCTCCGCTCAGACTGCTGAAACGGCTGCAAATAACACAATGAAGAGCCACCGGCCGTTTTCATACATGTCCTGCAGACGATCTCTGGAGAATTGGGTCCAGGCTTTCTCCAGTTTTCCTTTCAGACATGTACAATGTAGCAGGGGGGGGGGGGGGGTTCACTGCTCAGGTATGTTTACAACAGCAACAAATTCTCAGCAGGATTCAGGTGAGGGGTGGGGCAGAAGGCAGAGACAGGAAGTAACTTATTAATTCTGCTGCAGTTTTCAGCGTGTTTTTTGTTTACAGCACATCAACACCAGAGTTGGCTCTGATCACCACAAGCCCCCTTGACATCTTTGTCAGTGTCTTCTACGTGTATGGCATTTGCTTCTTCATCCAGCAGATTTGCTGCTTTGTGCACTCACGTTGGATTTTGCGGACTTTGCACTTTGACTCGGACATTTGCGTTCACACAAACACCTCCTCCGGGGAGAAAGTGCGAGGTCACTGCATGTCTGAAAGCAGCTAAAAGGGTTTTCTTACGTATACTACTTAATTATGTCGACATATCTACTCAAAGATGAACTAATCAAAGAATGAAACCAAAACCTACTAATCTGAGTCTGAGTTTTCTGTTGTCCCTTCTCATCTCCGGGTCCTTTCCATCTTTTAAAAGCATTTTCCTACCACCCGCCTTTAGCATGCTTGTCTTCCCCAGATTGATAAAGATATTCTTTGGATTTGATGTTCTTTGTCTAGTCAAGCAAAGTAGCTCTCCGCTCCCACGGTCTTGACTCCATTCTTCAATTCAGGGCAAACAGACTTCTGTTGCTGCAACTACAACAAACACAGAAGTTTCTGTGTTCCTTTTATTCAGGGCAAAACCAACACTGAGATCTTGACATTAAAAAGTCTGACACTTCCTCAGTTTTCAAAGCTTGATGCTATTTTGGTCTTGCAATGGCTGGTTTGTGCAGATAACTTTCTGCTCCTTCCTTATACAACACGCGCTGTATGTTAAACTTAGCTGTAACACAAACATGTATTTCTACATGGCTTGCTCATATACATTTGCACAATGTGTATTGAATAGGAGCCACTACTGGTGATATGCACCAGGAAATTGTTTCACTACTGCAGAGTGGAAAACCACCACTGGGGAAAACTGAAATTATCCCCACTTTGTAAACCCCTGCGCTGTGAGAGTGAGAAACCAGCTCCTGCGGTAAATCACAGTCCTTTTCTGTTACTCTGATCTCTGAAGCAACAACAAGAGCTAAGACTTGAAAGAGGATTTTGAAAACAGCCCCAAAAAAGAATAAAAAGGAGCACTCAGAGGAAGCAACAAATTAGCCCTCACTGAGCAAAAATATCTCAGCCTTGGTGGAAAGTTGAGATGGTGCGTTGCATCAGCTTTCTAATTACACGGCTACAGTATGTTGGGGGTAAACAGGGCAGACTAGGTTACAAGAGGAAAACATTGCATTCACAAGCAAGTGGAGCCAAAACATTACATTTCAAATATGAATCAAAGCTCACAAAGTGCAGTCACAACATCCAACAGCAGTCAGCACCATCTCTTGATCAGTTTAAAGAAGGGAAAATGCTTCTTTATGAATTGTAATTGTAGACAATTGTAAGTGTCTTTTAATAAATGGATGCATTTTTTTAATAATAACCCTCATACTGAATAATGAAGTGGAAAAAATGCTGTTGTTATGTTTTTAACAGTGAGATGGACACAAATATCCTGATACAACTCAATTAACCCAGTAGTCTGAATAAGACCTTGTCTATGTAAACAACATTTTCTGATAACCTTAACCCAAATAGGGTCATACTACTAAGCAATAATCAAACTAAGATATGTGGAGTATTCCGGCCGTATAGAGGCATAATCTATTTGTCTTAGGGCTGCTGCACACTAGAGGATATTCAGGCTCATTTTAGACACGACCTGCCCATTCTGACAATCGCAGGGGCGTTCCCGGACTGGAGGTCACTCTGCGCCGGTTATCTGCTCAAATAATCCTGAAGTGTGGGGCGTTTACAAAATAATCTGAATGCACTCTCCAGTTCAGAAGGTGGTGGCAATGCAATGTAAAAGTTGTTTGCCAACCGCCGTAAAAAAAACCAAAAAAACTGAAGAAGAAGATATTGCGAGTTTCTGTGAGATTTTAATCGCCACTGTGAAATTGTTTCCTACAACCGGCAAGTGTGTGCATTCTAAAGATTGTAAGATTAAAAACCAGTTAAGTCTGTCATTATGTCTTTGATCTCCCAAATCGCCCCCCAAATCAGTCAGGAGTTGAAAATCCTCTAGTGTGCATCAGCCTTTAATGGCATTATAGCGTCCTGTTATCACCGAATTTTGACATTTGAAAGTTACCAACTGCTTGACGACACAAGCCCTGGGTTTAAGCAAGATGGCAACATAAAAAGGAGTTAAAGCTTTTTGCAAAATTCGAAAGAAAACTGGCAAAATAATGTTGGT